>NW_006159977.1:342563-388312 GCF_000334495.1 Tupaia belangeri chinensis | reverse complement strand
TTTGTTTCAAGTTATTCTGTGAACAGAGAGATGGGCAGGTGGGCGAGAGGTAGGGCTTCAGATCTGATTTGGACAGGTGGTGGAGAAGCCATATACTTCCTTGGCAGTGAGGCCAGTTAGAGAAGGGAGACTTAGGCTACTTTCTGAGTTATTATAGCTGAGGCGGGGGGGAGACAGATTAAGGAGGCTTCATTCTGTACCTCCTTGAATTTTAGAGCTGTGAGCAGTGATAAAAATATTTTTATCTGATGAATTAATAGAAAAAAGTGATTGGGTGTGGCAGGAGGTTGTCTTGAAACTTTCAAAAAGAACAAGAAAAAAGATCTCTGGGTACAGCTTGACAGTGAAAAGGCAGGGCAGGAATTATAGGGAAGTGGTGTTTATTAGGTAGGGAGAGATGAGCTTTGATTTTCCTTAGTTGATTGGTTGAGTCATCCCCAACAAGGTCCTCACACCACAATCCACCCTAGTCTCAGTCGGCCTAGAATCACGGGCCTGACCCACACAGGAAGGTCCCGGGATGTGAACCTAGGACCTTCCTGTGTGAGTCCAATAGTGTTACTCCCGGGCTACCACCTCACATGAGAGCTAACAATTGTTGAAGAAAGTTGTGAGCAAGTAGATGTTGAGAGTTTATAAACACTTATTGGCTGTCACATGTGGTTCTGGGATCATGATAAACACAGGCAAATGTACGTGTGACCTTTTAAGACGGTTTCACGTCCAAGGGTAATTCTTGCTCAGGAAGAGACAGAAAGAGACAGAAAGTGAGAAATCACCCCTCTGGGCGGATGGCCATGCAGCAATCCCTTCTCCTTCATTCTCCTAGGATCTTAGGCACAAATGCACATGGGCCCAGCATGTTTTAAGTCACCAGGTCTGGGACTCGAACTGTAGTCAACTACGTGTGAGTCCAATAATGTAACCATTTTGAAGAAAGTTGTGAGCAAGTAGATGTTGAGAGTTTATAAACACTTATTGGCTGTCACATGTGGTTCTGGGATCATGATAAACACAGGCAAATGTACGTGTGACCTTTTAAGACGGTTTCACGTCCAAGGGTAATTCTTGCTCAGGAAGAGACAGAAAGAGACAGAAAGTGAGAAATCACCCCTCTGGGCGGATGGCCATGCAGCAATCCCTTCTCCTTCATTCTCCTAGGATCTTAGGCACGAATGCACATGGGCCCAGCATGTTTTAAGTCACTAGGTCTGGGACTCGAACTGTAGTCAACTACGTGTGAGTCCAATAATGTAACCATTATGCCATCTGCTGGTCCCATATTTATTTATTAACTCAGTAACCTTTTTCCCAATCAGGTCTGATTATTCTGATTTTTCTTTTATGCCAATTGTCCTGGCTTCTTGGGAATTAACTTTGAACACCTAGGCTGGCCTTGTCCTCCACGTGCATTATCTTAGCATCTTGTTCCTTTTCTTTTACATTCTAGGAAAGTGTCTACCGAGTCGGCTTTGCAGTTGGCTTTCCAGACTCCATTCTGCTCTTTACAGGCAGTGAAAACGGGTTCCTTTGGCTTAACTTGTCAGTTTCCTAAGTCTCACCTTTTGGCTTCTCAAACCCCTTTGGGAACAGTGGGTCTCCCCTGTGGGCCCCAGAGAGAGGACAGTGGGCCCCAGAGAGAGGACAGTGTCTAGCCCAGTCTTTACAGTCAGGGCCTCAAGCCTGGGTAGGCTGCAGTAGAATTTTCTCATTTTCATTGACAAGTTATCTGATGTTACCAACTAGGAGTCACAAACTTGTGACCAATAGACTGGGGCCAGCACAGGCCACGGGCCTTGATTTCTTCATTTCTTCTCCTGCGCAGTGTTTAGTGTGTGTCGTTTCAGTATGGCCATGCATTTTCCGGTTCGCTCCAGTGCCTGCCCTCCCTCGTGCATGGCTTCTAGCTGATGTTGGGTTTGGGACCCCAGCCTACACGCTAGAGAGTTCATGTATGGGGGCCAAGAACACAGCGCTGAAGTGACAAAGAGAGCAACTGCCTTTTCTCTGAAATTAAGGGAGAGCTATTGCAAGACGTGTTGGTAGCAGCTTGATAAAATCCTTTCTTTATCTTCATCTTGATTGTCTAACTTCCTAGGGTTTAATCACGCCGATCAGTCTCTTCCTGTAAGAGCACTGTAATCAGATCCGCTGAGCCCGTGGAAACCCCATGGTCTTGTCTGGTAACTGCAGACCATCTTGGCTGCAAGAGGTCTTAAAGTAAAGACATCTGCAGCTGTGTGCATGTGTAGGCCTGTCTGGGCCAAGTTACCAAGCGCTGGTCAAGCTCCCACGGAGACTAGGTTGATCCAAGTTCTACAGCGTCTGGAGTTTTTGCAGCCCGTGTGCGTAAAGTGCTACCTGGGCCCCCTGCAAGGGCTCGCTCCGGGCTCTTGCCATCAGGGCACTGGTGGGGAGCAGGTCTGCACAGGTGCTGCTTTAGACACTTGAGGAATCAGGGCAAGCAGGCTGATTTCCTGCTTCTTGTCACTGGATGGTGAAAACACTTGAAGCAACTACAGGGACCTCCCGTGGACTTGTGGAGAAGCGCAACTACAGGGACCTCCCGTGGACTTGTGGAGGAGAAGCACAGGTATAGTGGGCGACCATGGGCAGACGAGTGAACTTTGCTGCAAAAATTGAAATGCATTCCAAGCGCCTGCTTAGCTCACTGTTTGCCGACAGTCGTGAGGTTGTTCTGTCAGGGTCCTCCATTCATCTTATCACAGGGCATTCGTATAGAATAGAGAATTATTAGATAATATAGAATTTGCAAAGCACTTCTCAGCCGTTGCTTCTTTTTACTAACAAAATTACAGCATTAGCAGAGCGCAAGGCTGTGGAAACAGATGCTGGGACCTGCAGAAATGTAAGCGGCACGTAGGCACCCGGTGCTCGCTGCTCGTAATTCTAGTGGTCCTCACCGCTGGGCCTGATTAGTCAGGAAGGCTGAGGCTCGGGTCAGGCCTCCCAGGTCTGTACCTTTGGCTTTCTCTGCCAGCTGAGCCTTTTCCTTTCCCACTGAATTTATGTGTTGATTGGAAAAGTCTTAAGGACGCAGATTGTGATTCTGTCTGAGAAATGTAAGAGCGTTAACCTATTGCTGAGCTCGCGAAGTGTTTGTTCCAAGAAGCTCTGGCGCTCATGTTCTGAGCTGATCATCTGAGAAGCAGTGAGAAGTGCTTCTTCTGGTTACTGTGCCTCCTGCTATGCTGAGTCAGCCCTAACGAGAGCAGAGACGGCAGGCTTGACTCTCCTAGCTTTGACAGTAAGAGCAGTAAATGACCCGCCTTCTTAAATGTGAGATTGGTGGGGACCAGCAGTTAGCGTAATGGCTATGCCACTGGATTCCCATGTAGTCAACTGCAGTTCAAGTCCCGGACCTGGCAGCTTAAACTCACGCCAGGCACATGTGCATGCGTGCCCAAGATCATGAGAGGAGAATGGAGGAGAAGGGATTGCGGTGTGGCCATCTCCTCTGGGGGGTGATTTCTCGTTTTCTGTCTGTCTCTCTCTTTCTGGCGAGGCCTATAGCAAAAAAAAACAAAAAACAAACAAAAAAAAACCTCTCCCCCACCCCCCAAAAAAATTGGGGATTGGTGTAGACAGTGAGTCCTCTGAGAGATTTAAGGAATAATTGCTTATGGAATTGGCTGGTTCTGTAAGAAAGGGTGATGGAAAGCTACCCCAAATTTAGCATTCAAAGGAAACGGTCTCAAGTGTAGAGTATTGGTCACCATGTGAGTTAGGACTGTGGGAATTCTATCCTTCTGGTCTTTAATCACAGGCCAAGACACCCATGAGTCTGTGCGAGTCTCTGTGTGCCAAGTTGGTTCCCACTCAGACTTTGCAAGTCATCAGCTGAGATGACAGGAGATGATTAGATGGCTGTCAGGTGACTAGCGCTGGAGACTAGGCTTTAGGTTTATCTGCTTTGCGAAGGTCTGACACCAGGGACAAGGGAGCACTCCTGATCATTTGCAATGTTGATCTCGCCCGCCCGCCTTCCCTCTCTTCACTGCCTTTCACTCCCCATGATTGTGTATCTGCGTGGTCCCTGACCAACGTCGGCCTGGATCTATTTATTTATTTATTTATTTATTTATTTATTTATTTATTTATTTATTTATTTATTTATTTATTTATTTATTTATTTATTTATTTATTTATTTATTTATTTATTTATTTATTTATTTATTTATTTATTTATTTATTTATTTATTTATTTATTTATTTATTTATTTATTTATTTATTTATTTATTTATTTATTTATTTATTTATTTATTTATTTATTTATTTATTTATTTATTTATTTATTTATTTATTTATTTGGAGAGGTTTTCGCTATAGGGCGCGTGTGCCCGCCTGCCAGCCAGAGAGACAGAGAGACAGAGCGACAGAAAGCGAGAAATCACCCCCCAGAGGGGATGGCCACGCCGCAATCCCTTCTCCTCTATTCTCCTCTCAGGATCTTGGGCACGCACGCACACGCGCCCGGCGTGAGTTCTAAGCCACCGGGTCCGGGACACGAACCGCGGTCGGCTACGTGGGAGTCCAGCGACATAGCCATTACCCTAACTGCTGGTTCCCCCCCCCCCCAATGCTTTTAAAAGAGTTTATTTGTCTCCCCCATGAGGAAGCGGGACAGAGTGAGGGACAGGCCTGTTCACCTCAACCCATGCCCCGTGCGTGCACACACCCCGGTGCTCAGGAAGTCCTGGGATGGGAACCCAGAATCTTTCCCACGTGGGTCCAGTCTTGCCACCACTGCACCACCACCTGGTCCCCAAACCGTCCCTGACTCCTGATGTTCTGCTTGCCTTCAAGGGCCAGGGGGACCTCTGCAGAGAGGCCGAGAGTGCCTTGAGGTGTTTTGTGCCTAGTGAGTAGATTAGATAAGCAATTTCTGATTTTATGGACGCAGATGTTTCCCTCTCTAGAGAAATAGACATTTTACATATTTCTGGCTTCGGATGGTAATGACTGATCATCAGCATTCTGCATGAAATGCTTCAATGCACGGTGTGTGTGTTCCTCGTTCCAGTCAGTCCGCATCAGTGCAGGACACTCACGGACTTCGCAGAGAGTAACATAATCGTTTCTAGTCGGAGGAGGGGGAGACGGTTGGCCAGTGTCTTCCGACAATTCCTAATGCTTGACAGAGATAGGATCTTTTCAGAAACATGCGGATTTGGCATATATTTGTGATTTCACTTACTAACTGCATTTGCAACTATTAACTTAGAAAAAAGTCCATCTGAGTTTATATTAGCTTAACAGCCTAACCGAGAACTTATTTCAGTAAATTACTATAGGTAAGAATTTGCCATAACTTAAAGACGTTTTCAAAAATATGTATTTAATGTTATATATTATTATTATTTTTAAATTTTTTATAGGGCACATGCACTCATCAGAGAAAGAGAGAGAGAGAGGGAGAGAGAAAGCGAGCTGCCAGGCCCAGGGCTTGCGCCGCGGTTGCCCTTATGAGTCTAGCACCTTAACCACCACAGCACCTGTTAAAGTTTTAACTTCTAAAAACTTACATAGCCAATAAATTGGCAAGCATTGACACATTAACCCAAGGGTCTGAATCATTTGTAATATGTCTGTGTTTCCCTTTTTATGTCCTAACAGCATGTTAGCAATTCTGAGGTTCTTTGAGGTTGAGTGTGGTTTCTCTAGAAACTGGGGAATGTCAAGGGTGAAACACATTTTTGGACTTCAGTTTGAAGCAGCTAGCATATATGTGTCCCCAATCCGGGCTCTGGTGCCATCGCTCCCACCACATCACGGTACAGGGATCAGGGACCGCCCGGGTGCAGATCGTTTCTCTGTGTCTGGACAGAATGTGAAGTACCCAGTGAGTGCAGGGCACAGCGAATGCCACTGCCCGTTCCCTGCGTGGACTGCACGCAGGCGATGCTCTGAGCCAGGAGACCCATGCCCACTGCTACCTAGCCAGTCACGTGCCTCTCTGGGAAACCATATAGGCGGGCTTTAGGCCAGCACCTCGAGCTCCAAGGCTCAGTCTTGTAAGCTGTTTTCTAAGTTTTGTGATATTACCTGCCCAACAAGTTTTGTTCTTTTTTAAAAGATTTTTATCACAGGGCACCTGTGCTTGCCAGAGACAGAGGTGAGAGGGGAAGTGAGAAATAACCCCCTGGGGGAGATGGTCACGCCACAGTCCCTTCTCCTCTCCAGATTTTGGGCACGTGCACACATGCGCACACACTCGTGCCTGGTGTGACTTTGAAGCTACGAGGCCTGGTGCTCAAAGTGCTGTCGGCCATGGGGGAGCCCGGCGCCTTACCCACGGCCAGCTGCCTGCCCAGCACGCCTCCAGAGCCGTATGGAGCCCTGATCGCATATTCTCCATCTGAAGCTCCTTTCTGCTTGTTTTTCAGAAATGTGAAAATAAAAACTGGAGAATGGTTCTTTGAGGAACGAGCCAAGAAATTTCCAACTGAAGGTAAATGCTGTTCAAATGTTAAAGTAAGATGGCATTTTCCTAGTTTTAAAAGAGTTGGTGTTGAGACTTCGGGATGTAAAAGACTTGATGGGCTCTATCTACAGGTCCCTGCCCGGTGCCTTAGCGCACACTGTTCCTGTGTCTGTCCCCTCTCCCCCATTTCTGCCTCCTGGCAGGAGGGCCTGTTCATTAAGGCTCAGGCTGCCCCACGTTCCCTGACCCTCCCCCAAGCACCAGCGGCCCGGCCTGGCCTCCCTCCCTGGCGGCGCGGTGTGATATGTGACGGAGTTACCTGTGCACTGCCACTTCTCTCCACAAGCAGAAACTGTCCGCTCAGTTCTTGCTGCCCTGGGCCAGCCAGCTGGTGTGGCGGTGACGGTGACTGGGTCCCACATGGCTGATGGCACAGTTTGAGCCCTGGTCCCAGCAGTTTGAAAGCACGCCAGGTCCGCCTGCCTGCTCAGGATCCCAAAGAGGAAAATAAAGGAGAAAGGATTTGCAGCGTGGTTACCCCCTGGGGGGGAGGGGTGTCATTTCTCACTTTTCTTTTCTCTGTGTCTCTCTCTCCAGTGAGTGCATATGTCCTATGGGAAAAAAAAAAAATTAGAGAAAAAATACACACAAAACCAGCCTTGTTAGCCCCTGCGGTAGTCCATTCCACATGCGAACAGCCTCGTAGCATGACTTCACTGTGATCTTGTCTTGAATATAAAAGTACCAAGTCTTGTTTTTAAAATTAGAATAACAAAGCATAGAGCATGATGTTAGAAATATAGCAACTTCACCCAGAGAACAGTGAACATTTTGGTATATGAGGAGACTTTGAAAAGTTCATGGAAAATTGGAATTAAAGTATGAGCTTATTCTGTTGCCAAAAAATTTTGATAGCCAGCCAGTAACATGGTGGTTTCAGTGGCTGGATCGCACGTGGCCATGTGCTTTGAGTACTAGGCCTGGCAACTTGGAAAACATGCCGGGTGCATGTACATGTGTGACCCAGATCCTGAGGTGAGAATGGAGGAAGGGGATGTGGCAGGGCTATGTCCCCAGGGGCTGATTTCTCTTTTTCCCTCTGTCTCTCTCTGGTGAGTAGTGTGCCCTGTGGTAAAATAAATAAATAAATAAATAACCCATGTATGCTTTTTTTTTAATCTTTTTTTTTTTTTTAAGTTTTTGCCATAATGCATGTGTGCTCACAAGAGGCAGAGAGACTCTGAAAGGGAAAATGAGAAACCAGTCCCCTGGGGTGGGGCAGTCACGCCACAATCCCTTCTCCTCCATTCTCTTCCTGGGACTTTGGGCACATATGCACAGGTGCCCAGTGTGATTTTCAAGCTGCCAGGTCCGGGACTCGAACTGCAGTCAACCGTGTGGGAATCTAGTGCCTCAAATACCACGCCACCTGCAGGCCCCCACTTTTTAAAAAATAATACAAATATTCATGGACTCTTTGAAGACCCCTGTATCTATCTCACTCCCGTTTTTTGTGCATGCACCTATCTACATGTATAAACATTTACTAAACACCCACATGTACGTGTTGGCTTGGAACCATGAGGAACTGATGTTTTTAGGTAAAAAGTTATTGAATACAGGCGATTGCCTATTACTTAAGCTAATGTTCCCATCATTGGGGTCAAATCACACAGAGTTTTCTCCTGATGTTTCTTCTGCAGTAATTTATAAGGAACAGTTCCTCGGTCTGTCAACGCTGGCTGTGTGATTTCTGATGACTATTTCCTTGAAATATGTAATCTCTTATTAGCCATACCCCACCATCACTCTTGTTGAATAGCTAGGGCATTTCTCATTCTCTTCACATTTTGGGAATAAGTTAGTAATAAGTGCTAGTGCAACAAACTTCTTGTATTGAGTCATAAGAAAAGTCATGATGTCTTTTTCTATACAAGAATGTGTCATGACCTTTCCAAACCAGTGGATAAATCTCTGGCACGTCTCTGAATATCTCCGGAGCTGGAACAAGATGAAGGTTAGGAGGCCAGCAGGTGGCATGGTGGTTACGGTACCTGGGTCTCACAGGGCCAACTGCGTAGTTTGAGTCCCAGACCTGGCTTGAAAACCGCTCCAGGGATGTGCACATGTGTGCCCCAAATCCCAAGAGGAAAATAGAGGAGCAGGGATTACAGTGTGGCCAGCTCACCTGGGGGGGTGATTTCTCACTTTCTCTCTGTCTCTGTCTCTCTCCAGCACCCTATGGGTGGAGGGGGGGAGATGGTTAGGAAGATTGCTTCCAGAAAGGGTGCATCCTTAACTTTTTTTTTTTTTTTTGAGAGGTTTTTGCTATAGGGTGTGTGTGCTCGCCAGAAAGACAGAGAGAGACAGATAGAAAGTGAGAAATCACCCCCCAGGGGGATGGCCAGGCCGCAATCCCTTCTCCTCCATTCTCCTCTCGGGATCTTGGGTACACATGCACATGCGCCCAATGTGAGTTTAAGCCACCAGGTCTAGGACTTGAACTACAGTCAACTACATGGGAGTCCAGCGACATAGCCATTATGCCAACTGCTGGTCCCGGGTGCCTCTTTATCACCAGTAGGGTGATAAAGTTTAAAAACAAATAAAACTAAAAAACAGCTTTGTCAGTTTGGTAAAACCATATTGGTAGTCTAAAATGGTTTCTGCTGTTTTACTTTGGCTCCTTCTCATTACTAATGCGACTGAGTATTTTCCACTCACTTGACCGGAGGATGCTCTTTGTATATCAAGGCCATCGCCCTTCCCTGTCATGTTTGTTGCGTATGAATCTTCCCGTCTGCAGTCGATTTTAAAATGTAGTGTCTTCCCATGGTTTGTTGACAGTCAAATCTCCCTCTTCTTGTATAACTTCATTCTTTTGCTTTTATTGCTGAGACTTCTTTCTTCCTTACCCACGGGTTGGTTAAATATCCACATTTTCTTCCAGCTTGTATTTAACTCTTCACTATTCACAGTTTTGGTTTTTTGTCCCAATCCTTGGTTTTCCCAGTACCATTTGTGGTACAATCAGTCCCTTTCCAGTTGGTCTGTAACCAGGGCTGGTGACATGCACTGGGACACTGCTCACTCGGGTGTGCGTGTGTGTGCATGTACTTGCGTGTACGTGGAGGTTCTGTCCCATGACATAAGCACCGCGTGACGCTGCCCTCTCCTCCACAGCTCTTGGTGTTCTGCCCACCCAGACTCTGGGCTTCCATGAGGTTAGGTGACAAGTAAGTGAACAAGTGAGTGGATACATTGAGCAGGGTTGGGCTTAGTTGTCAATAAGAGGCGGTGTTATGTATAGAGGTTATTTGCAGTGCTTAGCTCTGAGGAGGCATCTTAAAAATAGCAAGGTGGGCCCAGCAGGTGCCATGGTGGTTAGGGCAGTGGGACCCATGTGGCTCACTGTGTGGCTCAAGTCCCAGGCCTGGGGGCTTGAAAACCACGTGCATTTGTGTGCCCAGAACCCTGAGGGGAGGACGAAGGAGAAGGGATTGTGTCATGGCCATCCCTGGGGGTGGTGACCCCCAATCCCCTGCCCCTGGACCCTCTGGCAAGTGCATGTACCCTGTAGCTAAGTACGTCAGTGAGTGCAGGTAGGTCCTTTTCCTTTCTGGCATCCTTAAGGCTGGAGCTATTACACTTACTGCCTGAGCTCAGTGATTTAGGGGTCGTTATGCCTGACGTCACCTGGTTTCGCTTTTGTGTGCTTTTCCCTGTTCCTCTGTTAATGGCCCTACTGGAAACACGCCATTCAGATAAAGGCCCTCCACGTGTCCTTGAAAGTAGACAAGGAGTGGGTACAAGCCAGTGAGGAGCAATGCCGGGGACATGACTGTGGCGGTGTTCACTGTGCTACAGAGATGAGAGGAGACAGGGGCCCTATTTCTTCATTTTTGCCAGGAGAGTGTACAAAATATTTTAAATATTCTGGTTTAACCAAATTTTTCCTGATTATAGACTAGCTTTTTCCCCCTTCTTCTAAGATCTTATAAATCAGTATCTACTTTTGTGGTTTAAAAAAAAAATCCAGGGCTGGCAGGTCGCATAGTGGTTAAGGGTGCTGGACTCCCACATGGCCGATTGTGGTTCAAGTCCTAGACCTGGCAGCTTACTTTTCTCACTTTCCCTCTCTCTCTCTCTGTTCCTCTCTAGTCAAACTGAAAATAAATAAATAGAGAGATAGATAGATAGATTTAAGTTTTTAAAATTGAAACAAAAATCTTAAAAAAAATTCCTAGGACTGGGGCCAGCAGGTGGCGTGGTGGTTAAAGGCACTGGATTCCTACATGGCCGACCGTGTTTTGAGTCCTGGACCAGGTGGCTTGCTTTCGCGCTCTCTCTCTCTCTCTCTCTCTGTCCCTCTTTGGTCAAATTAAAATAAGCAAATGAATAAATAAATAAATAAAGTTAAATAAAATAATTCTTTAAAAAAAATTCTTGAGACTGGTTCTTTGGCCTGGTGGTCAGGGTAGCTGGATCCCACTTGGCTGACGGTGCAGTTCAAATCCCAGACCCTGAGGCTTGAGAAACACACTAGGTGTGTGTGTGTGCATGTGCATGCACCCAAAATTTGGAAAGAGGGGAGAAACGGAGAAGGGATTGCAGCATGACTGTGCCCCTGAGGGGTGCTCTCTTCCCCTGTCTCTTTCTGGCGAATGCTGCCCTCTAGCAAGAAAGAAAAAAAAAACCTTTTACAGGGTGGTTATGGCAGTGTATCTGAGATACCAAACGCCGCCCTTCGAAGGGCCTCCCCAAGTGTCTTTAGGAGGCTCCAGGCCTGGCCTTGACACGGCCTGCCCTCCGTCCTCAGGTGTGCGGCAGTCATGCGGTTTACCGTGGCTTCTAGGAGCCCCTCCAGCGTCAGCTGGGAGCACATTTGCTTTCTTTCTCTTTTTAAAATTTTTTTAAAATTTTATTTATTTATTCATTTAAATTTGACCAGAGAGGGATAGAGTGAGAGAGAGAACAAGCTGCAAGGTCCGGGACTCAAACTGCAGTCAGCCATGTGGGAGTCCAAAACCCTTAACCACCAAGCCACCTGCCAGACCCCGCATGATTGCTTTCTTTTTTTTTTTTTTCTTTTTTTGGAGAGGTTTTTTTTCCTATAGGGCGCGTGCACTCACCAGACAGACAGAGAGAGACAGAGAGACAGAAAGCGAGAAATCACTCTCCAGGGGGGATGGCCACGCCACAATCCCTTCTCCTCCATTCTCCTCTCGGGATCCTGGGCATGCACGTACATGCCCCTGGCATGAGTTTTAAGCCACCGGGTCCGGGACACGAACCGCGGTCGACTACATGGGAGTCCAGCGACATAGCCATTATGCTAACTGCTGGTCCCCACATGATTGCTTTCAAAGTTGGTCTTCAAAGACAGGTTCAGATCCAGTGTGTGCTTGATGGACCCTGCCCCGCAAATCATTCTTTTTGTGTGCTTTAGATTTGAGAGCACTGTGAAAGCTGCAAAGCTTATAAACAGTTATGGAAATTTCTACATCACAAATAACTAGAAAACAAGCGGAAAATCCTTGAACTCTGGCAGGTGCCGAGCACGTGACAACAGTGCCCCCTCCTGGCTCCTCCCTGCAGGTGCACGTACCTGCCTTTGGTTTCCCACAGCCACTGCGTTTGGTCTCTTGATAGTCCAGCTTCAAAGCAGAAAGATGGCGAAATCGTTATTTTTGTCATAGGGCGGGTGCCACCACGCCCGATGAAATCATTATTTTTAATATGAATTCCTTTTCAAGCTTATGCATTATGTTTAACCATTTTAAAATAATCTACTGAGACTTTCACTTCACTGTTAGTAACTGGGGAAATAAAGCGATTCAGGAAGGCCTAACCACAGTCTCTGAGTTCTCTGATCCACAGTAACCAGCCAGGATAATTGTGTGACTGATAACTGTGAAAGAGAGTAAGTTTACTCTTCCCCGCCACAATAGGAGCTGTGGTCTAATAGTTCTCCAGATGACGTGCAGAGCTCCGTTCCTCCGCACGCGCAGCTTCCACGTGGTCCTTGATGGCAGGGCTAGGACAGCGGTGACTGGCCAGGTTAGCCCGAGGCACTGGGCGGAGTGAGGGTGGAGGAGCCGGGCAGTGGGCAGCCAGCTCTGCCCCAGCGCCCTGACTTGCCCCCTCCGCCTTTTAGCCCAGCGAGGCCCCGCACCCCTAGGTGGGCCCCGCAGAATAAGCATATCCATAAGTTACAGACGGGTCCCACTTCGTGTTTGTGCGCCTTCAAGGGCATCTACTGGAAGCCACATGTACTTCCCAGATACGAAATTTTGTGTTGTTTTATTTCAAAGAAAATGGGGTACTCTCCTCTTGAATATTTCTTTCTTTACTACCCTCCGTAAGATGAAGGATGATAGGGGCAGCAGGTGGCATAGTGGTTAAGGCGCTGGACTCCCACATGGCCAACCACCCCAACCCTGGTGGCTTGAAGATCACGCTTGGTGAGTATGTGCCCAAAATCTCAAGAGGAGAATGGAGGACAGGGGACTGTGGCATGGACATCCCCCCGGGGGGTGATTTCTCACTTTCCCTCTCTAGCGAGTGCACATGCCCCATGACAAATACCAACAGCAATAAGAAAGAAAGAAAGAGAGAGAGAAAGAGAGAAAGGAAGGAAGGAAGGAAGGAAGGAAGGAAGGAAGGAAGGAAGAGAAAGACGAGTTGAACCCAACACCCCTGAGGGAGTGTGCACTCATGAGGCAATTTCCCCAGTGGGCTGGGCTGTTTGTTATGTCGCTACAGGATTTTTATACTAATGAATTAAAAAAAAAATTTAAAGTTTATTTACTTCTTCCATGAGCAAGAGAGACAGACAAAGAGAAACACCATCCCCAGTAGGGTCTCAGCCCCGCAGTGCACCATAGCTTTGGCCAGTCCCATCACGGCTCCAGAGGCGAACCGGCAGCCTTCCCAGGTGGGCCTGCCCCACAGAGCACGTGTACCACGGCACCACCGTCCAGCCCCTACACCGGCCTGCTGCAACTGGGCAGAACAGACAGCCAAGTGAGGCCTTGACCTTCGAATTTTTTCCTTTGCCCAGGGCTTCTAGGTCTGTACCACATCCTGGGCGGGCTCTGGAGTTTTTCCTTTTTCACTTCGTGGTGCCTTGGCATGGCACGTAAGAGCAGCTCCAAAATGGGATTTATTAGCTGGTGCGGTCCAAGTTTGGTATTCTGTAGGAGCTCGAGTCCCTAACGGGGAGACAGGAGTTTCCCTGGTGCTTTCTGATCCGCATCCCTACCACACCATCCTGTCTTCCCTGCCGCCCTCTGTCCACCCCCGCCTTGATGGCAAAGTCACCTCAGGCAACCTGCACCTTGGTCCTGAGTTGTCATGCTACCTGCTTGCTTCTTTTGAGTTTTGTCCCATGCTTTTAGAATGGAGAAGTCATAATTAAGAGGGCTGGTTGTTAGGCTAGTCAATATTTTATGTTATTTATTTATTTTTTAGAGAGAGAGATTTTTTGCTATGTGTTCCCAGAGAGACAGAGAGACAGATAGCAAGAAATCAGTCCCTTCTCCATTCTCCTCTCAAGATTTTGGGTACACATGTACATGCACCCGGCATGAGTTTTAAACCACTGGGTCTGGGACTTGAACCATAGTCGACTATGTGGGAGTCCAGCAATGTAACTATTACACCATCTGCTGGTCCCGTGTTATGTTGTTTTTTAATTGCCAGAGGGCAGGTGCACTTGCCAGAGCAAGCAAGAGAGAGAGACATGGGGTGAGGTGGAGTGGGCATAGCCGTGCCGCAATCCCTTCTCCTCCATCCCTATCCTGTCTGGCTTTGAAACACACACACACACACACACGCACACACACCACACACACGCACACACGCACACACACATGTACCGAGCTGCTGGGGTTCCGATTTAAACCACAGTTGCTCACGTGGGATCCAGCCGTCTTACCCACAAAACTAGGGGACCAGCCCACTATTTCGTCTTACCTAATGCGCCCTGGTCATTTATGGGTTGACAAATGATGGTCCACAGGTCAAATCTGGCCTACCACTTGTTTTTGTAATTAAGTTTTTGTTTTGTATTGATATATATATATATATATATATTCCTCCCCCCCAGAGGTTTTTGCTATAGGGCACATGTGCTTGCCAGAAAGACAGAGAGAGACAGAGAGACAGAAAGTGAGAAATCACCCCCTAGGGGGGATGGCCAAGCCGCAATCCCTTCTCCTCCCTTCTCCTCTCGGGATCTTGGGCACGCACGCACACGTGCCGAGCATTAGTTTAAGCCACTGGGTTTGGGACTCAAACCACGGTTGATTTCATGCGAGTCCAGCAACACAGCCATTGTACTAACTGCTGGTCTTGAGAGAGAGAGAGAGAGAGATTTTGCTATAGGCAGCATGTACTCACCAGAGAGATAGAGAAACAGAAAGTGAAAAATCACCCCCCAGGATGGATGGCCATGCTGCAATCCTTTCTTCTCCATTCTCCTCCCACGAGCATGTGTGTACACACACCTGGCATGAGTTTTAAAGGGACTCAAGCTGTGATCAGCTGTCTGGGAGTCCAGTGACGTGACCACTGCACAATCTGCTAGGAGTATATGTTTTAAAGGAGCAGGTGCGTATACACTTGGATAATAAATAATTTAAGTTTAGGAACCCATGTTCACTTCTTTGTGGTACAATATACACAATAGAAAATTTATTGTCTTGCCTGTCTTTAAGTGTATGGTTCAGTGGCATTAAGTAGAGTCACACTGTCATGTGGCCACCGCCACTGCCTACTTCCAGAACCTTCTTATCATCCCACGCTGTAGCTCAGTCCCCATGAAGCACTCACCCCCCATCCCCACCAGCCCACGGTCTCCGGTAGCCACTGCTCTGCCCTGCCTCTGTGTGAGACTACTCAAAGAAGTAGAAGTAAGTAAATCTGTGTCCTTCGCACTGGGCCCACCTCACGTGGCCGTCAAGGCTGACCAACATGGAGGCGTGTCAGAACCCCGTTCCTTTTCATGGGTGAGTGATGACCCATGTGTGGGCAGACTGAGTGTTTTATCCATTCCCCTGCTGCTGGACATCTGGGTCGTTCCCACCTCCTGGCCAGTGTAAAGAATGGTGCCACGCATTTATTCAAGTCCCTGGGCTTTGTTCTTTCGCGTGACACCAGACGTGGAGTTACTGGATCCAGGAGTGACTCCATGCTTTCTGAGGGGCTGCAAACCAGTTTCCACAGCAGCCCCGTCTCACATTCCCCCAGCGAGGCACACCAGCTCCAGATTCTCCAAACTACCCCGGTGCGCATGTGTGTGTGTGTGTGTGTGTGTGTGTGTGTGTGTGATCATAGCCGTTCTAATGGGTGTGAAGTAGAATCTCGTTGTGGTTTTGCTGTGGAGTTGAACATCTATTCATGTGCTTATTGACCATTGGTGTATCTTCTTTGGAGAAATGTCTCTTTAAGTTCTTTGCCCCCCTTTTAAAAAATTATTTGATTTAACTTTATTTATTTATTTTAATTTGACCAGAGAAGGACAGAGTGAGAGAGAGTGAGAGAGAGAAAGAGAGAGAGAGAGAAAGTGAGAGAGAAAGCCGTGAGGTCCGGGAATCAAACCGCAGTTGGCCATATGGGAGTCCAGTGCCCTTAACCACCACACCACTGGCAGGCCCTATCTTTATCCATTTTTGAATTAGGTTATTTTGCTAATTTATTGAAAAGAACAAAGTTGGATGACTCGCATTTCCTGATTTCAAAACTTACCACAAAGCCACAGTAATCAAACGTATGGTACCGACATAAAGACAGACATGTAGACCAATGGAACAGAACTGAGAACCCAGAAAAACATGCACATGTGGTCAGCTCATTTCTTTAAAGAATTTTTTATTTAATTTTATTTATTCATTTATTTTAAAATTGACCAGAGAGAGACACAGAGAGAGAGAAAGCAAGACAACAGTTTGAGGACTCCAACCATGGTCAGCCGGTGGGAGTCCAGCACCTTAACCACCATGCCACCTGCTGGCCCCAGTCAGATCATTTTTGACATCAGTGTCAAAAGCATTCAATGGGGGAAGGCACATTTTTGGTGTTTTTAAAATAAATGGTTCTGGAAAAACTGGATATCCACATGTAGAAGAATGAGGTTGAACTCTTACCTAATGACATGTAGAAAGAGGAACTCAAAGTGTGTTGAAGACAGGGGCCGGCAGGTGGTGTGGTGGTTAAGGTGCTGGACTCCTACATAGTCGACCGTAGTTTGGGTCCTGGACCTGGTGGCTTGCATTCTCCTTTTCCCTTTCTCTTTGTCTCTCTCTGGTCAAATTAAAAATATTAATAATGATAATATCAAAAGAAATTAAATACGTAAATAAATCTTTTTTTTTTCTTTTGGAGAGGTTTTTGCTATAGGGCACGTGTGCTCGCCAGACAGACAGAGAGAGACAGAGAGATAGAAAGTGAGAAATCACCCCCCAGGGGGGATGGCCATGCTGCAATCCCTTCTCCTCCATTCTCCTCTTGGGATCTTGGGCACACACACGTGCCCAGCATGAGTTTAAGCCACTGGGTCCAGGACTCGAATCACGATCAACTACATGGGAGTCCAGCGACATAGCCATTATGCTAATTGCTGATCCCAAAAATATTTGTTCGCATCCCGGACCCGGTGGCTTAAAACTCATGCCGGGCGCGTGTGCGTGCGTGCCCAAGATCCCAAGAGGAGAATGGAGGAGAAGGGATTGCAGCATGGCCATCCCCCCTGGGGGGTGATTTCTCACTTTCTATCTCTCTGTCTCTCTCTGTCTGTCTGGCGAGCACACGTGCCCTATAGCAAAAACCTCCCCACCCCCCAAAAAATTGTTTTTTAATTTGTTACAAAGAGCTTGAACTATAAAACTCTACCTGGCCAGTCCCGCCCACCTGAGACACACCAAGCGTGTATGTGTGTGTGTGTGTGTGTGTGTGTGCGCGCGCGCGCGAGCGCCCAGGGTCTGGCATACTGGGGAACTAGACAGAGGGACTGTGGCTGGCCAGACCCAATGGAAGGAACACATCTCTTCCCCTCTCCTCCAGCCACCCTCACATATGTACATGCGCTCTGTCCCAAATAAGGGGGAAATAATCTCACAGAGGAGAACGAGGGGAAAAGATTCGTAACATTGGATTTATCAATGATTTCTTAACTCTGACACTAAAAGGACAGGCAATAAAATTAAAATTAGACAAATTATGTGGGCAGCAGCTGGCATAGTGGTCACTACGTCCGAGTCGCTGGACTTTCATATGGCTGGCCATGATTCAAGTTCTGGACCTGGTGGTTTGAACATCATGCCGGGGGCATGTGCATGCGTGCCCAAGATCCTGGGAGGGGAATGGAGAAGGGATTGTGGTGTGGCCGTCCCCTCTGGGGGGGTGATTTCTCGCTTTCCCTCTTACTGTCTCTGTCTTGTGCTTTCTACAGTGAGCATGCGTGCCTCTTTTTTAAAAAAATAAACAAATGAGATGTCATTGAATGAAAACCCTTTGTACATCAAAGACATTATTTGCCAAATAAAAAGGCAACCCAAAGAATAGGAGAAATTACAGGCTGAGCAGCTTTAATATGAAAATCTCAAATCCTAATTACTCCTAAATCTTAAACTTACGGAGGACCAGCATGACACCACAGAAGAAAATGCCACACTCACCCTCATGTGACGTGTCACGGTCAAAATGTGGCAACACAAAATATTGTATAGAATTACTTTCAGTCAATGGGTTTAAGGTCTCTGTGAGCCCTACTGAATTTTATATAAAGACTTGGTTTTATCCCAAGATATCTTGTTATGTGTATGCATATATTTGAAAATCCGAGATTCGAAATGCTTCTGGTCACAAGCATTTTGGATAAGGGATATGCAACCTATTTTCAAATCACATATCGCATTAAGGGATTAATTTCAGAACACAGAGAGGACTCATAAAACTCACATTCACTTAGAGAAAATCCAAAAGCAATTTCTACCCCATTGTCTCAACCCAGGGTCAGCAACAAAACAAGGCCAGTTCCCATGCGCCACCAGTAGGTCTCCGTGAAAGAGTTACTGCCGAGTCTTTTTCTTTTCTTTTCTTTTCTTTTCTTTTCTTTTCTTTTCTTTTCTTTTCTTTTCTTTTTTTTTTTCCTTAATGAAAAGAGCAGGAAGCAGGTAGGGAGAGAAAAGGGGGTGGTATTCTTTTTTTCTTTTCTCAGTTTCCACGAGAGTCAAAGAGGGAGAGTGAGAGAGAAAGAAAGAGAAAGTGAGAATCACCCTCCATGGGGGCAACCATGTTGTAATCCCTCCTCCTCCATTTCTTCTTTTGGGGTTTTTGGCATTCACACACATGTGCCCAGCTCACCTCTCAAACTGCCAGATCTGGGACTCAAACCACACAGCCAGCCATGTGGGATCCAGCCACCCAACCACCATGCCACCAGCTTGTCCTGTTGTTATTGCTGCCCCAGTCTCCCAGTTAGGTCGGACCACAGGTGCTGACCCCATGCTCAGCTTGCTCGGGCCGGGCCAGGAAGTGAAGCTCGACCTGCTTCACACCTCAGCCACCATGCAGCCCTCCTGCTCGCTCCACCGTGCCGGGTCACCTTGCTCCGATGTGGTGACCATCATGGACGTGGATGCTGGCCAGGCGTTCTGCTCGACCCAATATAAGCAGCTTCATTAAAGGCAAAGCTCTCTCTCTCCTGCAGCTGAGCAGGAGAGGAACATCTGGTGGCAGAAGGACACTAGGCGATAGATACTTTGTGCCTGTGGATTGTGAGTCTTCTGTGGCTCATTTCTGCTCTCCCGGGTGTTAGCTGCGGATCCGTGGCTGTGCGCCAGCACTACTCCAGCTCAGGACTCTCCTCAGGACTAACGAGTGCTCCAAAATGGCTCTGGGCTCCAGCTCTAAGACCGTGCCGGGATGCCGGGATCCTTTCCACATACGGGGGCATTTAAAATTATTTATTTTATTTTACTTATTCATTCATTTATTTTAATTTGACCAGAGAAAGACACAGAGAGAGAGAGAGAGAGAAAGAGAAAGTGAGAAAGCAAGCCTCCAGGTCCAGGACTCGAACCATGATCAGCCGTGTGGGAGTGTCCAGCACCTTAACCACCACACCACCTGCTGGTCCCCTAGAGGGATTTTAAATACACTTTTCTGGAGCTTTCCATTTTGAATATCTGAACTGAAGAGTGGTTAAAAACTTTATGGTCCTAGGGAGAGTTTTCTCCCCATTAAAGAAAATGGTCCTAAGAACCATTTCTAACACCCGCTCCAAGCCTGGCCTCGCACACCTTCCGCTCGTGTTTGGAGCGTACTGAGGCCCCAGTGTGGGCCCCCACCAAGGGCCATCGCACGGTGCTCACAGCTCTATAGGCTGGGCACTGCACGAATTGCCCCTCGGGAGGGTCTTGGTCATATCCTAGATTTGTGTTTATTTTGATGATTTTTCTGACATGCAGTGAAGTGTGTCGTTCTGACAAACCTGCAGATTTCAGCCATCTTCCTTGGGGTGAAGGTGAAGCATCTGGAGGAAGGGGCCCCTTTGCTGAGTCCCTTGGAGGCTCTGTGTGGTAGCCCGACCTGAGCTGTACTCTGGGCCTCGCCCTGGAACTTCAGGGTGTATGGACGCTGTTACCTCTGCTCTCCGGCAACACAGGCACCGCAGAGGAGTGGTGACTGTCCTGCCGTTAGCTCCACAGCGTGACCCAGTGCTGTGGGCGTGTGCCCTTCCCCGACGAGGGCTGGGCGGGCCTCAGTGCAGGAGAGCATGCAGGTTAGGACCTGGAGCCCCTCAGCCATCCACGGGCAGGTGTTCTGGCTGGTTGGCAGAGTCCCGCCCAGGCTTTCCAGGAAGTCTTTCCTCTGTCCCCGTGAACCAAGCCGCCTGGAGAGAAGGGTAAGAGCAGCCCTTGTGGGGGCTGCGGCCCAGGGTGCTGGCGTGGCCGGGAGTCAGGCTGGCATCACTGTAGAGCCCAGCTGTGGAGGGCGTCTGGTTATCGGAGTTCGTCTAAGCTTCTGAAAGAGGTTGCTTCTTGCCTCTTTCTGTCAGACTGAGAAGTGGATGCAGACAGTCTGATGACCGGGCATAGACACCGGCTCTGTGGATCGACTCCCCACTCTGCACTCTGTGGTTGGTGGAAAACCTTGCACACCAGTGGGCTCCTGCAGTGGAGCTGCCCCTCACGTATCCTCATCTCTGTACTTGTGCGCACGCTGATATTTAACGCGAGTGAACAAGTGACATCGTGTGTACACTAGGCTGTGAAATGCACGACCTGGCTTTTTTTTTGGAGAGATTTTTGCTATAGGGTGTATGTGCTCGCCAGAGAGACAGAAAGACAGAGAGAGAGAAAGTGAGAAATCACGCCCCATCCCCAGGGGGATGGCCACGCCACAAGCCCTTCTCCTCCATTCTCCTCTTGGGATTTTGGGCAGGTACGCACACATCCCTGGCATGAGTTTCAAGCCACCGCCGTTGGCCATGTGGGAATCCAGAGCCTTAACCACTATGCCACCTGCCGGCCCCAGCCTGAGCTTGTTTAATGCATATTTGGTCACTGAGCTCACTGAGGGACAGATGGGGCAATGCTCATGGTTACTGTCAATACAGTGTTGTTGCTACTGCTGTCCCGTTTACCGCACCTCGGGCACGGCACCTCTGCTGGGTACTGGGAAACCGAGATGTGAAAGATGAGCCTGGTGTCCTGGAAGAATTCCCCGTCTGGGGGGAGACGGACATTGCAAGGCAATTGGAGAAATCCCAGCACATGTGCACGGCAGCTGCTGGGAGAGCAGCCTGGTGGGGGTGGTCACCGAGTCCTTGTGAATAAGCCTTTAGAAGGCTGTGGAGGAGTGAGAGCGCAGGGCCTGAGCCCAGTACATGTAGGTGGGGGGCAGAGGGGGTGGGAATGGCAAAGACGTGGGGGCAGGCACAGAGCACCCGGGAAGCCCAGCTGGAGAGGACCGAGTGAAGGGGATGGTGGTGGCAAGAGGCGACACTGGAGGGGCTGGGGACTGAATCACAGAGGCCCTCTGGCTTGGCTTCCTGGGCCGCTTTGGCAAAGTAGACAGCCTGCGTGGCTTCAAGCAACAGATCTGTTGTCTCACGTTCTGGGGGCTGGAAAACCCGAAATCAAGGTGTCAGCAGGACTGTGCTTCCTCCGCGGCTCCACTTCTGCAGTCTGCTGTCCTTGGCTGGTTGGCGCGTCACTCCAGGGTTGGCCTCTGCTGTCACATGGCTGTCTTCACGCAGTCCTTCCTCTGAGCCTGCCTGTCTCTGCTTCTGAAGTTCCCCTTTGCATAAGGACGCCAGTTATGTTGGGGCTTTTAGGACTCATCCTACAACCTCATCTTCACTTGATCTGCAAAGATGCCATCTCCAAGCAAGGTCGTGTCTGCTGGTTCCAGGGAAGGACTTTGCTCTGTCTTTCTAGGCACAACCAGCCCAGACCGCCTTGCATGCCAGTTAAGGGAGTTCAGAGTGTCTGCAGGTTCAGGAGGTTTCAAGGAACATAGGTGTAGGAACTCCTCTGCCCTGTGCTGGGGAGACACAGAGGCCCAGGGAGAGATAGGCAGGGCCTAGGGAGAGATAGGCGGAGCCTAGGGAGAGGGGAGGCACCCTCTGAGGCAGGACAGGGAGGCTGCCCAACCGGTCCACCTTCTGTTGCACACACACTCCCCGCCTGTCTCCTTCAGGGACCTGACACCCGGGACTAGGCCGCCTCATGCACAAGTACAGAGGCCTGGTCTCTTGATGATCTAAGCGGGTTAAGGCACACATGAGCTGTGTGAAATCATTACTTAGGCTAAGAAATCGTACAGAGGGTTAGGAACTTACTGGTTGGTTTACATGTGGCTGTCTCCCGGCCTAACTTTGTATCATGGAGATAACTGAGCTCAGGTGACCGCAGAGAATGCCGCGCCCCCTGGTGGCAGTCACCTGTAGTTAGCGCATCTTGCTCTTCACCTGCTTCCTCCCCCTGACGTTTTAAAGCTTTATTTATTTCTTCCCTGAGTGGGAGAGACTGAGAGAGGGAGGGGAGCGGAGGACAGGACCCAGCAGCCTCGCCTCTGCCATCCACCCAGCCCAGCCAGCAGGATCCTGCCCACGTGCGCGCCCCCTGCACCCCCAGCCCCCGCCTCTATCTGTTGGCTCCCTGCTTTCTGCCCAGCGTCGTAGGCCAGCCATGGTACACAATCCAGTTCTGCCCCGTGTAAACTTGCCCATCACGTATCACTGAGCCTCGCTTTTCATTTAGAAAAATGGAGTGACACCTGGCCGAGCAGCAAATCCATGTGAAGTGCTCTGACGATGCAGGGGCAAGGTCAGGTTAGGCCAGGGCAGGGTCAGAGCTGCACTCCCCACCAGCCCTCCCTGCTCGCCCAGCCAGACCCTCTTCCAAATAACCTGGCCCTCCAGGGCCCTCTGGAGAGGCACTCCTCCCTGCAGTTGGCAGATTCGGAACTTGCTCACAGGGTGGTGCTGTCTGAGGAGGCCTCTGGTGAGCCGCGGCTGCAGAGCAGGAGAGAGGGAAACGAGACTGGATGGATGGACATGGTGGGGCTCTCCTGAGTTGGGGGTCACCCTGGGGTCTTGTCCCAGTGCAGACTTGCACTCTGCAGCACTGGGCTGGGCCTGGGGTTCTGCAGGACCAGGCTCCCTGCCACCCACCTGCCCCTGCTGTGGCCACTGCTGGGCCATGACTGCTGGGGCTAGAAGGGCCTGTGGCAAACGGGGACTACAGGCCAGACCTTCCTGCCAGGGCTCAGGTCTTGTGAGCTAAGCCTGGCTTTCATTTCACTTTTCTTTTCTTTCTTTCTTTCTTCTTTCTTTTTTTTGCAGAGGGTGCATGCACTTGTCAGAGACAGAGAAATGGGGGAGGGAAGAAAACACTGTACCGGAACATGGTCACACAATCCCCGCCTCCATTTCTCCATTCTGTCAGGGTCTGGGGCACACACACGCGCCCACACGAACCTGGTGTGTTTTTCAAGCAGCTGGGTTAGGATTCAAACTGTGTTTGGCCATGTGGGATCTGGCTTTCTTAACCACTCAGCTGCAGGGTGGGCCAGCTTTTACATTTTTAAATGGGTAAAAAGAATAATATTGGTGTCATAAAAATTATACGGGATTCAGATTTCAGTGTACACCAAGCTTTACTGGAGCAGATGCCCTGGACGAGTTTGCCCGGCAGGATCCAGGCTGCTGGGACACATGTTGCCACAGCCAGCAGAGGGCAGCAGAGACCCACCTGTGGGCTATAGCCCCAGACCTGCTCTTTTGGAAGGTGACCTGGGGACTGCAGCAGCTGAAGTTTCCTCCTAGGAGTCTGAGATGTGGGCCTGAGGTAGCAGTCCGGGGAAGAGCATCCAGAGGAGAGGAGGGCCGAGAGTGGTGGTAGAAGCAGAGGCTGGCCCCGTCCAGGCTGAGCAAGGCAATGAGAAGCAAGCTGGTCTTGCTGGGGAGGAGAGGGCAAGGCCAGCAGGCCTGGGAGAGCCCCGCCCAGGGACCTGAGCAGGATGTGGGCTGCCACGGGGCCTGGTTTTTAGGCCTCTGAAATAGGGAGGCACAAAGGGCTTTAGGCTGGGGACCAGCAGTTAGCATAATGGCTACGTCGCTGAACTCTCACGTAGTCGACCGGGGTTCGCATCCCGGACCAGGTGGCTTAGAACTCACGCCGGGTGCATGTGTGTGCGTGCCCAAGATCCCGAGAGGAGAATGGAGGAGAAGGGATAGTGGCGTGGCCATCCCCCCTGGGGGATGATTTCTCGCTTTCTGTCTCTCTCTGTCTGTCTGGCGAGCACACGCGCCCTATAGCAAAAACCTCTCAAAAAAAAAAAAAAAAGAAAGAAAGAAAAAAACAAAGGGCTTTAGGCTATAGAGTGATAGCACTGGGTTTAGGGGAGATCGTGAGTTTGGTGGGTTGCCTCAGAGGACACTCACATCAATCCAGGGGCACACGAAGAGTCTAAATAGGGCAGAGACAGGCGGAGGGGAGAGCGACCCTGTGAAACTGCCCAACCACGGAGGGTGCAGAACGCACTCTCAGACCTTGGCGCAGGGCGGCGTGGATGAGCATAACTCTGGCTTTCTCTCCCCTTCCCCTCGCCTTTCTCCGGCCAACGGGAGGGAGGTCGGCTTGGCCCTCCCGTGCGTCCAGACTAGCCATCTGCTTGAAGGCGGCCCATCACAAGTCCCTCTCCCCCGCCGTGAGCTGGTTCTGCTAGTTTAGCTCATGGCCTTTGGGTGAGGCTTTCTTTCACTTTTTTGCTCTGCCTTTGAGAAGTATTTCTCAATGTTGGGAATGGGACGAGGCCTCACAGGCCCCTTTTAGACTCTGTGAACACTGCACGAACCCCAGAAAATGCAACTGTTGGAGATGATCTTTGGGGTTCCTGTGCTCCTGAGGCCAGCCAGGGCCTGCAACTACCTCCTGCTGCCAGGTTCAGGGCCTGGTAACCAGGGCTCAGCAGACACCCAGGCTGCCCACCCCTCTCAAGGCCTCCTGTCCCAGCCCAACTTTCTTGGCTCTTCTACGTGTGTCTTATGGAAACGATGCTTATATGTCTTTCTTTGGAATAGACTTAAAAAACCTTCCAAACACAGTGCAGCGGCAGGACTGACCTCCGGGGGGCGAGGGGGCTGGTGCTGCGCACAGCAGAGTGCTCTGGAAGCTCCCCAGAAGCTCCCCAGGCAGGAGAAGCTGTTTGCACCCTAGCTGGTGGCAGGCAGGCCTCTTCGCCATGGCCCACCAGGAAATGTGTTCACAGGACCGCGGACATGGGGCTCTAAATACATCATAAAAACGTTCATTAAAACAAAAGGACTACTATATCAGGTGCAGTCTTACTTAGGAAATTATTAGCCTCTGTAACTAGAAATAAGTAGATTACATTTTTTTAAAGATTAATTTAATCTTCATCACGAGGAACGTTTAGAGGAATATGTTCATGCAATTATGAAACGCCTCCAAAGGGCAAATGGAAGCTTACGAGCTTGGACTACCTTCCAGATCACCCAGATTTGGGAGAGCCTCGTCCAACAGCCACTTTTAATCAAAGCAGCCCTCCCAGCAATGGCACTCTCCCCCTTTGGGCGCGTGTTACGATGACAGCCGTAGTGGAATTCACTTCCGTAACAGCAGATTCACCTGTTTTAAGTGAACAATCCAACTTTGACTACATTTATAGGGCTGTACGATTTAACTTCAGAGCATGTCTGTCGCCCCCAAATCGATCTCTCTTTAATCACAAGGAGCAGTATTAGGAGAATGTTTTCATGTCTTACTTCCTGTGTTTGCACTATGTAAGTTATATTCTTATACTTGGTGACCTTTACTGCTATCTCTTCCAGGCAAACACCAGACAGCTGGAGCCAGGCTCCTGCAATCTTATCAGAAACTGAGGTGAGTGTTGTCAAGGACAGGCCGGCCCTGGTCTTCCCTCAGGCAGGAGCGCAGAGGACACCCTGAAGGAACTTACTGATCTCTTGACTTTCAGATGTCATTGCTTTGGAATGTATTTTTTTTTTTTAAATTTTAATGATAAAGTGACTGGGACAATTCTGAGATGTTTCCAGATTCCTGTGAAAAGCCTTCTGGCTAGCAGGAGGATATTTTCTCAGTAAACAGTCTGTTTTGTTTCTTAAATTCTCCTGAAATCTCGTTTTGATTGCACGGTTAGATGTTCTAAACCCAGCCTTGGCTCTTGCTAACTATGCATATCGCTCACACCTTTCCTGGTGCCTGGCACCTTAGAGGTTTTATGAAATAAACATAGGTGGGATTGGATAATGGTCTGGGAGATGCTAACTTTGCACAGAGTTCTAATAACCTAGCAGTCGTGAGGCAGGCAATAATTCACCAGCCCCATTCCTGTGAATGTACTGAAGGATCACTGAAAACTCCCACCTGGCCTCTGGTTTTCTGGCCCATGATGGGATTTTTAGGTTCAGAACTTTTTCATGCCCCCCCCCTTCTTCTTTTAGCACAAGCTTTAGTCCCGCTCATGGTGGCTTTTCACATCCCCAATGTGGATGGCACTGAGAGCGTACAGGAGCCCAGGTGGGACACACACCTGGAGCCTCAGGATGCATGCGTGAAGTCCCGGGGCACACCCATGGAGTCCAGGTTTAGGGTGACTGGGCGGTGGGCCATTTCGGCTGAGTGCCCAGACTTCAGGCCATGTAGTCCTCCTTCTACTGTCAGATACCAAGGTCTTGTGCCCTAGGAAAGCAGCAGGTCCAAGCTCAGCTGCCGGGTCTTTTTCTAAAAGGTGAGGTAGTGAAGAAAAAAATGAGAAGGAAGGAAGGAAAATAAGTAAGCAGGAAAGGAAAGAAAAAAGGAAGGGAGGGTGAGCCGAGTACTTGAATTACAGAACATGATGCATCTTGAGTATTGGTGGAACCAGTCACTTTCATGGTCCATAACCAGTGTCTTATTCTTGTGTTTTTTTCCTGGTAGCAAAATTTCGGTGGTTCCTCCTACTCCGCCTCCACTCAGTGAAAGCCAGTGCAGCCGCAGCCCCAGCAGGGTAAGACGTCTGCTCGGAGTCCCCCTGAGCAGGATGGGAAAGAGGAGCAGGAACAAGGCGTCGGACCTTGACAGAGCGAATCACAAGGCTGGGCAGAGAAGGAAGGCCCTCACTTGAGGTTGGGAAGAACCTCATTTGGTGGCCACAGGGCCACCTGTGTTGTTGGCGACCCCTTCTGTCTGCATCCCGTCTTCATCTCTTTCCTGTGCACTATTCCTCTGGAGGTTGGAAGGGAAACCCAGGTTAGCCCAGGAATTGCAAGCGTACCTTTTGAGTGTTTGCAGGTCCTGAGGTGAAGCAGGCCAGCTTTACTCTTTGGCCCAAAGAAATTGGCAGTGTATCTGAGAGTGTTTCCTGAGCTTCCCACCTGAGAGGTCACAATCATTATATTCATTTGCTTGTCTCCCATGGTTGGTGTGAGAAATTAACGACATAATGTCTGTACTGGTGCATGGAAACTGTGAAGTGCCATGGAGACATATGGTCCTGATTATCTTCATTATTCTGAAATTAAAACAGGAGCAATGTTATCTGTATATGCAAAAATACACATCTGCTGATAACAGGGAGAAAATATATACATTCTTTTCCAATTTCAAACTGAGACTCTGGGGGGCCTTCAAAATCCTGTTCTACTTTCTCTTTGAGATTTAAAATTCTTTTTTTTTGGGGGGGGGAGGGAGAGGTTTTTGCTATAGGGTGCATGTGCTCGCCAGACAGAAAGAGACATAGAGACAGAAAGCGAGAAATCACCCCCCAGGGGGCATGGTCACACCGCAATCCCTTCTCCTCCATTCTCCTCTCGGGATCTTGGGCACCCACGCACACGCACCCGGCGTGAGTTTTAAGCCACCAGGTCCGGGACACGAACTGTGGTCGACTACGTGGGAGTCCAGCAACATAGCCATTACGCTAACTGCTGGTTCTCAAATTCTTCAAAATTGGTCCAGTATCTATGTGCTCAAGACATATTTATTGAATGGATAGGTAGGTGGGTAAATGGGTGGATGGATGGATGGATGGACAGATGGTTAAATAATTGAGGTTGGGAAGAGCTTCATTTGGTGGCCACAGGGCCATCTGTGTTGTTGGCGACCCCTTCTGTCTGCATCCCAAGTCTTCATCTCTTTCCTGCGCACTATTCCTCTGGAGGTTGGAAGGGAAACCCAGGGTGGTTTTAATGGGTGGTTTAAATGGATGTTTTGATGCTTGGATGATGGCTGGTTGATGGATGAGTGGTTTGGATGAAAGGATGGTTTGATGGGTGGATAGACGATTGGTAGATGGATGGTTTGATGGGTAGACTATTGGTAGATGGATGGGTTGGATGGATAGATATTGGAATGAATGGTTGGTAGAAGAGTGGAGTGGATGGATGGATAGACGTTTGGTAGATGGTATTTGGAGGGGTAGGTGGTAGATGACTGGATGGAGAGTTGCTAGATGGGTGGTTTGCATGGCTGGTTCAGATGGATGAGTGGATGGTTGGTAGATGGATACATGGTTGGATGGATAGTTGGGAGATGAGTGGTTTGGATTGATGGTTTGTTGGATGGATGGATGGATGGATGGATGGATGGATGGATGGATGGATGGATGGGTGGTTGGTTGGTTGGAAGATGGGTGGAATGAATGGATGGAGAAATATTTGGTATATGGGGATATGGATGGGTTGATGGATGGATGGTTGGTAAATGGGTAGTTTGGATGGATGGACAGATGAATGGATGGATATTTGGTAGATGGTGGTTTGGACAGATGATAGTTTGATGGATGGATGGATGAATAGTTGGTAGATAGGTGGACAGACAGATTGATTGATAGAAGCAACCTCCTTTCTGTTGTTTTCACTCCACTTTCTTCTCTCTTCTGCTTTGGGAGGAAGAGTTCCTTGGCTCCAGGCTGGTCACTTGTGCCTTAGACAGCTCTTGGCCCTATATCGCATGCACTCTGCCCATGCTGGCATCCTTTCTGCACAGAGTTGGGGTGGGGCTATAGGAGAAAGGAGGTTAAATAAGCAGTAATTTACTTGGGTACAGTCTCTGAGCCAATGACATGTCAGTCATCGTTTCTATGAGGTAGTAGTTATCTTATCGACAGCCCATTGATAATGCCCCTTCCCTTAATGCAGATGTCAAGATACAGACGAAAACCTGAGTCCAGAGGACATCTTGGGAGGGCTGTGTGCTCTTACCTCTAGAGGTGCATGCATACACCCATGCCTACACACACCCATGCCTATGCACACCTGATATCACTTGGGGCTGGCAGCCAGGAGACTGCTGGGGCAGACACAGGTCATGAAACATAACTTATTTTCTTTCTTCTGTCTCTGTTTCAGTTACAGGAACTTGGTCAGTTTAAAGGATTTAATAAGTCTATGGAAAATTTGTTTCTGTCTGTTACCACGCACATGAAAAGTAAGTGGATACTCCTTGACGTGTTCTTCCCACCACCATCCTGGCCAGTCGTGCCCACTGGCCAAGGCCTAGCTGGTGACCTTGACTGTGACAGGGTCACTCACTTTGTGTCTGGACCCAGCAGGATACCACAGCACCTGCCCCTGTGCTCTTCAGGCACACAGTAGGCCTCTGGTTCCTTGTGGAAAGAGGAGGCACAGGCTCATGCTCCCACTCCTGCCCAAACCTGCCTGGTCAGTGCCATGGGCAAGGGTGCTTGGTAGGTTTCAGACTCTCCTGACAACCATCCAAGGAAACATGAAGAGACGATTCCAGTGACTATAAAACCTTATTAGCTAGGCTGGACCTGATATCTATTGTTCACATGGAAGTATTTGTCCCCTCTTTTTCTCCTTGGTAATTTTCTTCAGTTAGTCATAAGCCTACCATTTGCAGACACAAGTAACCCAGGACCACTGTCTGGAATCATCTCTTTCCGTGAGCTTTCTGCCCAGGTGGGATTTCTCGTGTCTCTCAAAATGCAAGTCCTAGAGAAGAGCCTGTGTGTGTGCAAGCCCAGATGCTAAGAGGAGAACAGAGGAGAGGGGATCACGGCATGGCCATCCCCCTGGGAGGTACCTCCTCGTTTTCCCTCCCGTCCTCTCTCTGATGAGTGCACACACCCTATAGTAAATTAAAAATGAGTTAACAAAGCCCAGCTGGGAGAAATGAGTTACTCCAGCCTTTTTTTTTTTGAAGAGAGATATTTTGCTTTAGGGTACATGTACTCGCTGGAGAGATCGAGACAGACAAAAAATGAGAACTCATCCCCCAGGGGGATGGCTATGCTGCAGTCCCTTCTCCTTCATTCTTCTCAAGATCTTGGACATGCATGCACACGCACCCAGCGTGAGTTTCAAGTTGTCGGGTCCAGGACTTGAACTGCAGTCAACTACATGGGAGTCCAGCTATATAACCATTATGCCATTTGCTGGTTCTACTCTGGCCATTTTTTAATCATCAGTTAATGTCTAGATTTCAGGATTGTAATCCCCTTTTAGGAGGAAGAGGAGAAAGACCAGGTCTTGCTCAGGAGCAGCCATGTTTTTTTCCGTCCCCACGCCCCAACACCACCAGTGTAAGCCCACTCGTTGGAGTGCCCACTGCTGAGGAAGGCCTTTCCTCCTCCCAGGGCTGTGGACTCTGCACACGTGGGAGGGAGAAAGAAACACTTTGGACAGGGTCTCGCCTGGCGCAGTTCTCCCACCCCAGCCTCCCAGTGCGCAAGGAGGACTGCGGGCCTGGGTTGCTGCACCCAGCCGCCCAGGTGAGGTCAGGAACCACCCCAGGCCTCCCACCTGGCCTGAGCCATTGGGCAGCAGCACCCTCCCACTGTGGATGGGCCTTCTTTGACTTTTTAAAATGTGGCCATTAAAAAGCTTTAAATACCTCCGTAATTCACCTTATGCCTACGCTAAGCAGGGCTGCTGAAACACAGCCTTGAAGTCCACACTTGAGAGGAAGGTGCTTGGGGAAGGAAGCCATCTTTGGAGGAAGGAGTCACCTTTCAGCTGGTGCTCTCCTTCTGGGTCAGGACGCTTTGTTTCCTATTTTATTTATCTTTATTTCAGACTGCCATTACACTGCAAAACAAACTTTTTTTTTTTTAAGTTTTTGCCACAGCCTGCACACACTTGTGGGAGAGAGACAGAAAGAGACAGAGAGGGGAGGTGAGAAATCACCCACTGGGGGGATGGCCACTCTGCAATCCCTTCTCTTACATTCTCTTCTCAGAATTTTGGGCATGCACACACACCTGGCATGACCAGTCGCCTGGTCTAGCACGCAAACCCTGATTGGCCATGTGGGAGTCCAGCACCTTAATCACCACCGGCTGGCTCCAATAAACAAATTTTTTTTAGAGATTTTTGCTATATGGCATGTGCACTTACCAGAGAGACAGAGAGACAAAGAGACAGAAAGCGAGAAATCACCCCCATTGGGGATGGCCATGCCACAATCCTCCAACCTCCTTCTGGGGTTTGGGGCATGCGTGCACACACACCTGGTGTGAGTTTTAAGTCACGGGGTCTGGGACTCAAACTGCAGTCGACTGTGTGGGAGTCCAGCAATGTAACCATTACTCCATCTGCGAGTCCCATGAATAAATCTTCAAGTCTTTTCAAGGTTTGCTTACTGAAATAATTGTAAGGATACCTCAACTCTTATTTTCACTTGTTTTGAAGAGTCAGAGGAAACAGAATTTGGTTGTAAACTTGGTGTAAGGAACCCCCCGTGTTGGCTTGTTTGACCAGTGCCGGCTTTGTGTTTGGGCCCGTGAAGGCTCAGGCAAGTCACCTGGGCCGCAGAGAAATAATTCTAGAGGGTTTCCTCTAACTCCCACCCTGACAGGGGCCCTCCTGCTGTGTGTCCACTGCTATGTCTGGTCACCTTCCTGGTGTCTTGGCACTCAGCACCAGACATGTGACCCTTTCCCCTTCCATAGACTTTGGTCTCCCGGGACCTTGGGCCTGTGGGTTTCTGGGGATCGCAAAGTCTGGGTAGAGCCGTGTTGTCCCACCTGTCACCCATCGTATTTGTTTTCTAGAGCTCTCCAAGTCCCAGAGCGACGTGACTTCTGAGAAGCACCTTCTAGCCACAGGTTCCTGGCAGTGCGCAAACCGAACGGAGAGACGGAGCCAGTCTGACACCGCCGTCAACGTCACCACCAGGGTACCCAGGACTGCCCAGCTGCCATGCCTGGCCCTGCCTTACGCTGCCTTTTCAGAGCTTTGCAGCCCATTTTCTGCATAGATTTGTTCTTCCTCTTGTAGCACAAAATTAAGCAGTGAGAAAAACTGAGTTAGGACCTCCTGTCTTTGTGCAGGCCTGGCCTAAGGAGGGGCAGAAGTCAAGGTTGATTGAAGATTGCTTAGAACAGGGAAGGCTGCACCCAATCTGGGGCTGCCCAAGGCTCTCTGCGTGCACAGGGGCTCCCCACAGCAGGCCACACCAAAGTCACAGGGCTTTCCTCCAGGGCTGACACTTACCATGTTACCCCTGGGGCCTGCGAGTCCCCTCACTGAGGACCATGAGGCCTTCCTCTAGCCATTCAAGACTGGCGGCCATTGGCTAAAATCTGTCCTGCTCTCAGATGGAACCCACCAAGAACATAAATGCTATGTAATGGGGCACAGGCGGGAGGTGACGCTCCCCAGGGAGCTAGACCTCGCGAGACCTCGGCTGACGAGGCTTACAAGGGAATGGTGGTCCGGCTTCCCACCAGATGGACCGCACCTACAGCGGTCTGAGTGCGGGGCTTGGGGAAAGCCCGCTTTGGATCAGAACATCTGGAGTCCGGCCCACCTGACCCAGCTGGAAGTGCCAGCACCTGTTGCAGGGCTGATCTGACGGCTGTGGTCGGCTGCAGGCAGGGGCCCCTTGCCTGCGGGTTCCATTCACAATGTGCCCAAATTGTCCTGGTGAGAGTGAGAGGCTAGCTCCAGACTCCCGCTGGAGCTCCCCACACACTCTCCAGGTTCAGATCCTGCCTCCACCTGAGGCCACCTGTCCCTCGTGAAGTGCAGATTGGGATAGTTAAAGCCTGTCCTCGCCGCTGCGCTGGCTCCTGCACGTGCCCAGTGAGACGCTAGATCACTGAATGGCCGGTGTTCGCTCTGTGCCAGACTCTGGCCCAGAAGCTTTCCCTGGCCTCCTCATTCTATCCTCACAGCCACCCGAAGAGGTAGGTATGACACGTAGCCCCATTTGACGGGTAGGACTAAGAGAGACTTAGTCTCTCTGTCTTGAGCTCAGAGAGACTAAGTCTTGGGACCAGCAAATGACACAACGGTTAAATTGCTGGACTCCCACATAGTGGATTTCAGTTCGAGTTCCTGACCCAGTGGTTTAAAACTCACACTGGGCATGTGGGCATGCTCAAGATCTGGGAGGAGAATGGAGGAGGAGTGATTGCGGCCTGGTCATCCTCTTGGGGGGGTGATTTCTTGTTTTCTGTCTCTGTCTCTCTGGTGAGCACATGTACCCTATAGCAAAAATCTCCCTCTAATAAAAGAGAGAGAGAGACCAAGTCATACTTAAGCTAAGGTTGACTCAGAGCTGACCAGCATTCCGGGCGCCATGCTTGGTTAATACCCTATAGGTATCTAACTTTTAAAAATCTTTACAACAACCCTCTGCAGTTTGTGCTGTTGCTGTCCCCACTAGAGAAGAGGGTACAGGAGCAAAGAGACGGCCAAGGGACCTCAGGCTGCAGTGCCACTGCAGTGTGTGCACACAGGAGGGAGTCTGCCAGGCAGCCTCGGGCCATCTGAGAGGCTAGGGGAGTTTAGGAGTGGGAGCGAGACAGGGCAGGGGAGGCCATGGGGAGCGAGCTCCTGACCATGTGGACACGTGTCCTTGCTGCCACATGCTCCACAGGAGATCTTACAGCGTCTGCAGGCCGCCTCTGTCCCCTCCGTACCGAGGATACGGCTGTTTCAAGGAGTGCTGTAGCCAAATGTTTATAAAGTCCTTGGCGATCGTGGCTTGGTCTATAAATGCTAAGTAATTACAGGGTTGGAATATAAGGAGTGCATCTTTAAATAGGACACTCGCACACTGTAATTACATGTGCCCAAGCCGGTGAGCTCGCAGAAGCTGCACTCCTCCTCAGAACGCCTTTCAGAGTCTCGCAACTGAATCTTTACTATTTTTTTAAAGAATTATTTCATTTCATTTAACTTTATTTGTCTCTGTTTATTTATTTTTAATTTGACCAGAGAGGTGCAGAGAGAGAGAGAGAGAAAGTGAGAAAGCCAGCTGCCAGGTCTGGGACCCAAACCATGGTTGGCCATGTGAGAGTTCATCGCTCCCAACCACCACACCACCTGCTGGCCCTACAACTGAATCTTAGGACAGTTTCTCTTAGAAGTCTGGGAGCTGGTGCTCACCTTGCACAGAAGCAGTGGATAGTTTTCTTTTTGTTTTCTTGACTGAGGGTGCTTGTGCCTGCTGGAGAGAGAGAGAGAAAGAGTAAGAAAGTATCCCCGGGGAGCCCATGCTGCATCCCTTCTCTCTCCTTTAGGGATATCAGGCACATACACATGTCCAGCGTGTCTTTTGAGCTGCCAGGTCCAGGACATGCCCTGAAAAGGCCCTGGCCAGGACCCTCACACGTACCTCTGGGCCAGGAGTCCCCAAGGGATGAGCGCTGGCCTTTAATCACGTGTGCGGTCCCGCGGATTTTATGAGGTATCTTATGAATGTGTGGCCCTAAACGCATGCGACTATTAAACGGAATGAACGTGTAAAAAACTAGAAGGGGCTCTGGCGGGGGGAGCTTCTCCATCCTATCCTTTCTCTTCTGCTAGCATTTCCCATGGACACCTGAAGTCTAGAGACACGGCCCCCTATACAGCACGTGGGCTCCCTGCACCTCCTCTCCCTGCTGCTGGCCACAGAGCAGAGGCTGCACCAGGCAGGAGTTGTGCGGGGCTGGATCACTGCCGCATTGTTTATTCCACTGCGCGGACGTGTCACCTCAGGGTTAGGGGCAACAGGTCCTTCCCAGGGCCCGGGAGAGCTGGCGAGCTCCTCAGCTGGGATTCCCACTCACAGGGCACAGACTGGCCCAGGCCAAGGCTGAGCACTCCCCACAACTGTCTCTGTTACAGGCGGCCCCAAGTCGGAGTCGCAGAGGTGGCAATGGTTGCTCTTCTTCCTCTTTTCACTCTGTTCTCATCTCAAGTCAGCAAAGCTCCCAAATGCACATACTGCTCGGTTCCAGAGAGTCCGTACCGTGTTGAAGTGAAACCTAACATATGTTCATCTTTCTCATGTAATGTGAGACTCCTTGCAGAGTTGAGCTCACTCAGGGCAAGCGTTTTTTTCTTTAATATGGCCCAAACTAGATAGATAATGAAATACATTAAAAACCACAGGAGAGGAGCCAGCAGGTGGCCTGGTGATTAAGGCTCTGGACATGGCCAACCACGGTTCAAGTCCCAGACCTAGTGGCTTGCTTTCTTACTTTCTCTCTCTCTGTCTCTCTCTGGTAATCTCTTGTGAAAATAATAATAAATAAAATAATTCTTTTAAAAAAAATCACAGAGAAGAAAACATCTGTCGTAATGACCTTGATAATCACCCACCTAGATCTCAATGGCTTTTCATAGACCCCTGAATTGGTGGCGTCCTCCAAGTCTCTCAGAATTTCCTGTGGAGGAGTCGAACACAGAATTTGAAGTTGGGTTCCTTAGTCAACCAAAATAGGCTTGTCTCTCAGACTAGTATTGACTTTTCTAGTAATTTCAGGATATTTACATTTGCAAGTAAGCTTCATTAAAGGTTTTCCTGGGGCCAGCAGGTGGCATGGTGGTTAAAGGCTCTGGACTCCCACATGGCTGACCATGGTTCAAGTCCTGGACCTGGCGGCTTGCTTTCTTACTTTTTCTCTCTCTCCCTCTTCCTCATTCTCTCTGTGTCTTGCTATGGTCAAATTAAAAATAACAATAGTGATCAATAAAAGTAAGGGAAATAATTTTTTTAAAAAAAGATTTTCCCAAGTTTGGACAGTTTAGAAGCATAATTCTTCCTGGCTATGAATTTGCCATAGGGCGGGCACCACCACGCCCCTTCCTGGCTATGAATTTGACGTGCTATGCAATGTCTATCATAAAGATCATTCTTTCTGTTCTTCTTTGGAATGTTCTATCATCATTCTTGGGTTTTTTTTTGAGAGTTTTTTTTGTTTGTTTGTTTGTTTGTTTTTGCTATAGGGCACGTGCGCTCGCCAGACAGACAGAGAGAGACAGAGAGACAGAAAGTGAGAAATCACCCCCCAGGGGGAATGGCCACGCCACAATCCCTTCTCCTCCGTTCTCCTCTCGGGATCTTGGGCACACCTCACCGCTGTCGTTCCCCAGACACGCTTCAGCACCCCACTCAGGTCCTACCCCCACTGGAGATCATCCCAGCTTCCCCCATTCTGGATGACCCTTCCTCACCTCTTTGTCATTGACGGGACTGGTACCCCCATTGTAATGGTGTCTCTACCTTCCTACCAGCTGATGAGCGCTTGAAGGACAGGCTGTATGTCTTCCCTTCCTTCTTTCTCCTGTCGTCCTCTCCCTTCTCCTTTTCCAAGCCCTAGAACCTAGAGTGGTGGGTTGCAGATAGGACACTTCACAGTTGCCCATTGGAGTTGGGCTAACATGCTGGAGATTGAGGACATGAATTACAATGGGAAACCATCTTTTCTTTTCATGTGTTCTCTAATATTCTCAGTATTTTGTTTATGAAAATTATAGCTATGGTGCAACTGTTGCATTTCCAAGTCCTAGTCCAAGCGAACCTGAAGTCTAGGTTCAGAAATTGCATTTTTTGCCAGGAAGGGGCTTTCCCAGCCTGCCCTTCATGTTTACTGCCCTCTGCTGGCCTGCCCTGTGCAACGTCCTGCCCTGCTGGTGAGCACTCCCAATGGCTACTGAGCTCAAAATGGCTCAGTGTGACTGAGGAGCTGAGTTTATTAGTTTTACTTGATTTCAATGAAGTTGAATTAAATTTAAAAAACCACATGTGGCTACTGGCTGCCAGATTGGACAGGAAGGACATCTGTATACATTATTCAAGTATCAACGTTGATCAAAGTATTCTTTTTTTTTTTTTTTAGAAACTGTTTATTTTCTTTACCAACCTTATTTCCACTTTGTAGAAGAGCAGCTTATGACCACTCCGTGGCTGTTCCCACCCATTGAGTGGCCTGGCAGGCTGAGCGCTCCAGTCTTCAGCAGGGAACTGCTGGAGGGGCACAGAGGGCACCTGCGCGTCTTAGGCCAGTCTGCGACCCAAAGTTGATGTGTTTTTCTGAGAGATTTTTGCTTTTAGGCATGTGCACTCGCCAGAGAGACACAGGGACACAGAGAGACAGAAAGTGAGAAATCAACCCTCAGGGGGATGACCACACTGCAATCCCTTCTCCTCCATCCTCCTCTCAGGATTTTAGGCAGGCACACACATGCGCTCAGTGTGAGTTCTAAGCCAGGGGGTCCAGGAAAATTGAGTTTGAGTGGACTCAAACTGCTGACTATGCAGGAGCCCAGCAACATAACCATTCCCTTTTTTTTTTTTTTTAATCTTTTTTTTTTTTTTGAAGAGGTTTTTGCTATAGGGCACGTGCACTCGCCAGACAGACAGAGAGACAGAGAGACAAAAAGCGAGAAATCACGCCTCAGGGGTGATGGCCACGCCGCAATCCCTTCTCCTTCATTCTCCTCTCGGGATCTTGGGCACGCACGTACACGCGCCCGGCGTGAGTTTTAGGCCACTGAGTCTGGGACACAAACCACGGTCAACTACGTGGGAGTCCAGTGACATAGCCATTACGCTAACTGCTGGTCCCCCGTTCCCTTTTCATAAATATGTTAGACTTAAAACTCTGCCTATCAGGTCGAATATTGTATTTCATGGGATTAAATGCCAGGATCGTTGTGAAGGCCCGAATCTTGAGTTCTCGGTGGCTTTTGCTAATCCACAAATAACCCACCCCTCACCATTCATGAACACCCCAAAGCTGGAGGGCATTGGCTGCAGGGCCCTGTGTGTGTGTGTGTGTGTACACGTGTGCTCGAGCACGTACCTAACACAACTGTGTCTTTCTGCTTTGCAACCAGAAGTTAGCACGTTAGTAACATCGGCCAACGGATGTAGGCTGTGCTTCCTGACATCGTCACATTTGAACAAAATCTAACCGAGACGTGGCCTCTAATATTAGTTCTGCTTCTCCTTCCCCAGAAGGCCAGCACACCGGATATTCTGAAGTCTTTCAATCAGGAGGTTCCCAAGTGCTCTCCTAGCCCTGTTTTAAAGCAAGATAATCTCACATCCAGCCCTGCACCCAGCACTTCATTCTCTGAAGGCTTGAGACGCGTGAGTCTTGTCTTAGTATTTATTTTTTAAAGTTATTTTATGAGAGAGGAAGATGAGCACCCTTTATAAAGCCTCAGGCGGGACCACTCCCCCGCCTTCCTGCCCAGGGGGCCGTGCTGATGGGCGCATGTGCTCCTGGCATGTGCGGGTTGCTGGGGAACCAAACCCAGGCTCCAGTATGGATCCAGCATTGCTTGAGTGGTGCGTTAGTGCTTCCTGCGAGCTGGCACGTGACACAAGGCGTGCGGTTATAACGACATTGTTGGGAATGAGCTGTCGCCTTGTGAAATGAACTGGACAGCGACAGTAGAGCTTGGAAGTAAGATCTGACTGGATTGGGAGCTGGGAAAACCTCACCATGCTTCGAAGGTGTGTGCTCCAGGGCTGGGACTGCGGAGAGGCCTGGGCTGATTCCCGAACCGCCAGGAAGGCCGGGTGTGCTGGCCTATGCCTGTCATCGCTGTGACTCAGGAGGGGCGCTGGGCCGGGAGGACCACCTCAGAGGAGGCCCCTGTCTCAAAGAAATCGTAGTTGTGAAAGGGATTATGATGTGTTCCATTGTAGTCTCTTCAGGCAGTGTGTGTTTGAGGAAACTGAACTCCCGCAAAGCACATCACTGGTCATTGCTGCTCGGCCGAGAAGTGCCTGCCGTTCTGAGAGACATGTACATTGGCTGAGAAAGGAGGCGATGGGGCTAGGAAAGGCTTATCAAACTCCATGTATTGCCCAAGTGTAAATAAACAATCAACGGGAAAGTTGGTCAACCTTCCAAGTCTCTCCTCCATCCTCTTGCTTTCTTACTTTCTCTTTCTCTGTATGTATGTGTGTCTCTCTGGTCAAATTAAAATAATAATAATAATAACAACAAATAAAATAGATAATTCTTTTTAAAAAGATACCTAATTCTTTAAAAAAAAAAAAAGATACCTGTGGATTTAGCTGTTTCTCTTTTTAGTTTTGTCAGATTTCCTTTTTGAGAGAGAGAGATTTTTGCTACAGGGCATGCGCACTCACCAGACAGACAGAGAGAGACAGACAGAGACCGAGAAATCCCCCCCAGGGGGGCTGGCCATGCCACAATCCTTTCTCCTCCATTCTCCTCTCGGGATCTTGGGCACGCACGCACATGCACCTGGTGGGAGTTTCAAGTTGCTGGGTCTGAGACTTGAACCATAGTCAACTACGTGGGAGTCCATTGATGTAGCCGCTACATCTGCTGGTCCCAGTTTTTCCTTTTCTTACGCTGAGTCAGTGCTACTCATTTAGAGTTGTTAAACACGTTCAGGCGGGCTGGCCCTTTTCGTTACAAAACATTTCTCTTTGTCTGTCAGTAATGTTCCTAGACTCCAAATACACTTTGCTCAGTATTATTATAGTGATACTGTTTTCCTTTGAGTAGTTTTTTTTTAAAGAATTATTTAATTTTATTTATTGATTCATTTATTTTAATTTGACCAGAAAGAGACACAGAGAGAGAGAGGGAAAGTGAGAAAGCCAGTCACCGGGTCTGGGACTCAAACCATGGTCGGCCACGTGGGAATGTCCAGCACCTTAACCACCATGCCACCTGCTGGTCCCTTGAGTAGTGTTTGATGGTATTATCAGTTTTAGTTGTTGTTGCTGTTCCTCTATCTTCTCCCTTTTTAATTATTTGTATTTAAACTTTGTCTCATCTAAAGAACATCCAGTCAGATATTTCAAAATCCAGTAGGACAATCTTTGCCTTTAAAAAAAAGCACGTACTGTTCTATTTTATTATACTTGGTGACGTGTTCTGGTTAAACCTGCTGTCTTATTTACCTTATCTGTCATTCTTGGTTTCAGGGAAGTTTAGTTAGCGTTAACAGCACTTGTACAGAGACGGGGACCTTTGAGAAGGTGCAGGCCATGCCACTCACCCAGACCATGCGAGCTTCGAGCACCCTCACCAGACGGCGGCTTTGTTTTCATTGTAATAGAACGTATTATTACCTTTGCACACTTTACACGCCTTATTTCATTTACTCCTCCCCATAATCACAGCCCTGGGGGACCAGTATTTTCAGTGTGGGACTCACCAAATGAGTAGCAGAACCAGGCTTTGAATCCAGGTCTGATTCCTGGCCATAGCCTCTTAGCCCCACACGGCTGTCCTGCCACGTTGGCCTCCTCAGAGTTCTCTTCACACAATTGCAGAGCTAGTCTACTCCATCCCAAGTGTTTTGTGTTAAAGAATGTGACTGGGACCAGCAGTTAGTGTAATGTCTATGTCGCTTAACTCCCATGTAGTCGACCACAGTTCAAGTCCCGGACCCACTGGCTTAAACTCACACTGGGCACATGTGCATGCATGCCCAAGATGCCAAGAGGAAAAGGGATTGGCGTGTGGTCATCCCCCCTGGGGGGGTGATTTCTTGCTTTCTGTCTCTCTCTCTCTGCCTCTCTGTCTCTCTGGCGAGCACACGTGCCCTATAGCAAAAACCTCTCCAAAAAAAGAAAAAAGAAACCCCCCCAAAAAAAAAAAAAAAAAAAAAAAAAAAAAAAAAAAAAAAAGAATGCGATTGTGTAACCTCTATTGCTAGGCAAAGTTTCTATCTGGGCCGGCAGGGCCTTCTAGATTCTCCTCCTTGGGAAGAACACACAGCACCTTACTTTGGCGAGGTTCAGGCTGATGTGTTAGGAGCTCCATGTGAGTCAGGAGCATGTTCTGTGTGAATCCTGATCTGATGTGTTGGAACTACAAAGAAGTTGATGAACTGTGGTGTAATTAATTTCATCTCTCATTCTTGATTTTTAGGGAAGTTTAATTAGCATTAACAGCACTTGTACAGAGATGGGTAACTTCGAGAATGCTAACGTCAGTGGAGAAATAGAATTTGCCATTCGTTACTGCTTCAAAACCCATTCTTTAGAAATATGCATCAAGGCCTGTAAGAATCTCGCCTATGGAGAGGAAAGGAAGAAAAAATGCAATCCGTAAGTTCTTTTTCTTAAAAGTTTGACATAAGATGTTAGACGTATTGATTCTAACATTTCTATGAAGAGGCAACAGTCCAGGGACATCCAAGAACAAAAGTGAAATGGCTGACTTTGAGAACGACTGGAAAGCTATAGTGCCTCACAGATGTGATGTTGCGGCGAGGACAGACAGAAGGTGAGAGCAGAATCGGGTCAGACCCAGGCCTTGGCGCGTGTGGGGGCCTGCCCCGTCAAGGAGCGAGTCGGTACGCATGCTGTAAAGCAGGACGGTATGGGCTGGTGGCCTAGACACGACAGAGCTTGGTCTCTCACAGTGTTGGAGTCTGGCAAGTCCAAGACGGTAGTGCCAGCAGGTGTAGTATCCGGTAAGGGCTCGCTTTCTGGTCCATGGATGGCTCTCTTGTACCCTCACATGGTGAGGGGCCAAGGCAGCTGTCTGGAACTTCCTTTTCAAGGGCACTGACCCCGTTCACGTGAGCGCCACCCTCATACCTAGTCAGCCCCCAGAGGTCGAACCCCCAACACTGTCACATTAGGGATTACATTTCAAGATGAATTTTGAGGGGAGGTAAATATTCATTCCTCCAAAATAAACAATAAAGGGCTATTGCAAGTCAATGGAGGGAAAGGTGGAATTTAGTAAATGGTGCTGACAAATTTGACTTTCTATACAAGGAAAACAAAATGAAATCTTTTATTAAATAAACAGATTAAATTTTTTTCAGTTGCTAGGGAATGACATATTGTCATTATTGGAATGTTATATCCCTAATTACTAATGAAGATAAGTAACTTTTTATATATACATTTGCTTCTCTAAAACATCACTTCTTAAAATTTCATTAATTCATTCGTATACACTTGCCTCTCAGGCTTTCCTGCCTATGGACTTCCTGTTCATATCTTTTGCCCATTTTTCTGTTGTGTTGTCATTTTCTTATTTATGCCCGGGGTCTCTTTAAACCTATCCTGAGTAAGTTTTTAATTTTCATCAGTTATGTGTATTGTACACACCTTCCCCAGCTGTCACTTGTTTTCTAACTTGTTTATAGTAACTTTTGTAGACAATTTGATGACAATAAACTTATCAGTCTTTTCATTTAAAAAAATCTCTGCTTTCCATGTCTGTAGGAGAATCCCTATGCCACTTGAAGGTTGTACATACATTCTTTTCTATTTTTTCCTGATAGAATTTCCTTCATACTTAAATTAGTGCTGGGTTGATTTTTTTTTTTTTTTTTTTGTATATAGTTTGAGGCAGGGTTCTCATTTTGCCTTTCTTTTTTCTTTTTTATGAAAAAAGAAAAAACCTTCTAGCACAGTGTTTGAACTGCTAGCTAGGGAATTAAAGATGCTGAGAAAGGAAGTGTATTACTGATCTCTAATCAAACGCTCCTCTGTTTTGAAGCCTTCATCAGCTCCTCAGTGTCAGACAAATAAAGTAGAAATCTCTGTAACACGTATGGTTCTCCATAATGGAGTCCCTCTTGTTTTTCTACTTTTAACTACTATTGTTCCTCTACCTATGCCGTATGCCCCTGGGAAATTGGAATAATGTCTGTTCCAAAAATATCCTCAGATTTTTACATTTCAAAATTAGAGGGATACTATTAAAGTAGAATTTATATTTAAAAAGAAGGGTTAAAAATTAATTATTTAGGGAACCAGCAGTTAGTGTAATGGCTATGTCGCTGGACTCCCACGTAGTCAACCGCGGTTCGTGTCCTGGACCTAGCGGCTTAAAACTCACGCCGGGCGCGCGTGTGTGTGTGCCCAAGATCCCGAGAGGAGAATGGAGGAGAAGGGATTGCGGCGTGACCATCCCCCCTGGGGGGTGATTTCTCGCTTTCTGTCTCTCTGTCTCTCTCTGTCTGTCTGGCGAGCACACGCGCTCTATAGCGAAAACCTCTCAAAAAAAAAAAAAAAGAATTATTTAAGTCTCTACCATAAAATGCTAGTAAAAGGACAACAAATTGGTTCTAAATTAAGGATGGAAATAGTAAAGATAAGAACAGAAATCAGTGAAATAATAGAAGAAAACCAGTAAGCCCAAATGGTGGTTCTTTGATGAGATTAGCAAACTTTATAACCCCCTAGCTATATTTATCAAAATATAAAAGAGAGAATACACAAAAACACATATCAGGAATAAAAGAATTTAAGAATGATGTTATGACAGAACTTACAGATATTAAAAAAATAATAGGGGATATTACATGAAACTTATGCCATTAAATTTAACAATTTAGTTGAGTTTAAGCCACCGGGTCCGGGACTTGAACCACAGTCGATTACATAGGAGTCCAGCAACATAGCCATTATGCCAACTGCTGGTCCCTACATTCCTTTTGCCATTGTGATTGACATTTTCTTCAGTGAGGGAAGGAGAAGACTTAAAGAGAGAGACAGAGAGACAGAAAGCGAGAAATCACCCCCCAGGGGGAATGGCCACGCCACAGTCCCTTCTCCTCCATTCTCCTCCCGGGATCTTGGGCACGCACGCACATGCGCCCGGCGTGAGTTTTAAGCCACCGGGTCCGGGACGCAAACCACGGTCGACTACGTGGAAGTCCAGCGACATAGCCATTACGCTAACTGCTGGTCCCCCCATCTTTTTTTTTAAGAGAGATTTTTGCCATAAGGTGCATGCATTCACTGGAGAGACAGAGAGACAGAAAGCGAGAAATCCTTCCCCCTGGGGGGAGGGGGGCCACATTGCAATACCTTCTCTGTTCTCCCTTCGGGATTCTGGGCACGCACCCACACACACCTGGCATGAGTTTAAGCTGCCGGGTCCGAGACTTGAACGGGGTCTACTATGTGGAAATCTTGTGATGTAGCCATTACACCATCTGCTGACCCCAGTGAATACATTTCTTAAAAGATACAAATTGGGCCAGTAGGTGGCATGGAGGTTAAGATTGCTAGATCCCACATGGCTGGCTGCATGGTTCAAGTTCTAGACCCAGAGGCTTGAAAAATAAATCAGGTATAGGGAACCAGCAGTTAGCGTAATGGCTATGTCGTTGGACTCCCACGTAGTCGACCGTGGTTCGTGTCCCAGACCCGGTGGCTTAAAACTCACGCCGGGCGCGTGTGCGTGCGTGCCCAAGATCCCGAGAGGAGAATGGAGGAGAAGGGATTGCGGCGTGACCATCCCCCCTGGGGGGTGACTTCTCGCTTTCTGTCTCTATGTCTCTCTCTGTCTGTCTGGCGAGCGCACGCGCCCTACAGTGAAAATCTCTCAAAAAAAAAAAAAATCAGGTATATGTGTGTACATGCCTAAAATCTCTAGAGAAGAGATAGAAAAGAGGAGGTTGTGGTGTGGCCATTTCCCCTGGGGTGATTTCTCACTTTCCTTCTCTCTCTCTTTCTGTCTCTCTGCAGTGAGTACACACACCCTACAGCAAAACTAAACTAATAAACAAACAATAAGAAAAAGAAAAACACAAGTTCACAAATTACCAGAGCTGACAGGAGATGAAATAAAAATCATGAATAATCTTATATCTGCTAAAGAGACTGAATTAGTAATTTGGTATTATCTAGTAATGTTGAAAATGTACATATCAGGACCAGCAGTTGGTGTAATGGCTATGTCGCTGGACTCCCATGCGGTTCAAGTCCCAGACCCAGTGGCTTAAACTCATGCCGGGTGTGTGTCCATGTCTGCCCAAGATCTCGAGAGGAGAATGGAGGAGAAGGGATTGTGGCATAGCCATCTCCCCTGGGGGGTGATTTTTCACTTTCTGTCTCTCTGCCTCTCTCTGTCTTTCTGGTGACTGCATGCGCCTATAGCAAAAACCTCTCTTAAAAAAAAAGAAAAGAAAAGAAAATGCACATACCTTCTCATTCCTAGTGATAGGCCTAGAGGGACCCTTGAGCATGTACACCATGAGTACAGTGGAATAGTCACAGCAGACTTGTTTATAGGAGCAGAAACTAGGACATATGACAAACATCAAGGAGATAAATGAATTGTGGTATTGTACAGGGCAATAATATGTCCAGTGTAAAGAGGGAGCCATTGCTACACACAGCAGCATGGATGAATTTCAGACAGTGTGCTGAGTTTGACAAAAAGCAAGTGGGGCCTGCAGGTGACGTGAAGGCTAAGGTGGCTGGATCTCATATGACCAACTATGCAGTTCAAATCCTAGACCTGGCAGTTTGAAAATCACTCTGGATGCATGTGTGTGCATGCTCAAAATTCCAAGGGGAATGGAAGCAAAGGGACAGTGACATGGCTATCCCCTTGGAGGGTGATTTCTCACCTCCCCACCACCATACTGTGTCTGTCTGGCAGATGTATACACCCTATAACAAAAAAAGAAAACTAGCAAAAAAGAAAAAGCAAGTTACAGGGACCGGCAGGTGGCTGGGCACTCCCATATGGCTGACCACAGTTCAAGTCCTAGATGTAGTGGCTCTCTCTCTCTCTCTCTCTCTCTCTCTCTCCCCCGCTCTGGTCAAA
>NW_006159977.1:330452-342518 GCF_000334495.1 Tupaia belangeri chinensis | reverse complement strand
AGAGATTTTCGCTATAGGGCGCGTGCGCTTGCCAGACAGACAGAGAGAGACAGAGAGACAGAAAGCGAGAAATCACCCCCCAGGGGGGATGGCCACGCCACAATCCCTTCTCCTCTGTTCTCCTCTCGGGATCTTGGGCATGCACGCACACGCGCCTGGCGTGAGTTTTAAGTCACCAGGTCCGGGATGCGAACCGCAGTCAACTACATGGGAGTCCAGCGACATAGCCATTACGCTAACTGCTGGTTTTCTAAATTAAATAATTCTTAAAAAGCAAGTTACAGAAGACAGTATACAAAATGATTTCATTTTGTAAATATTGAGAAGCAGGAAAAAGTAAGAATATTTGGGGTCTTCACAAAGTTCATAGGAAATGCATATTATGAAAAACTATGCATGAATTTCAATTTTTTTTTTTTACCAAAATAAACTCATACTTTAAAAATGTATTTGATACTATAGCACAGGTGTGCTTGCTGGACAGAGAGAGAGAAAGAAAGCACCCCCTGGGAAATGACTACACCACAATCCCTTCTCTTTCTTTTTTTTTTTTTTTGGAGAGGTTTTCACTATAGGGCGTGTGTGCTCGCCAGACAGACAGAGAGAGACATAGAGAGAGAAAGCGAGAAGTCACCCCCCAGGGGGGATGGTCACGCCGCAATCCCTTCTCCTCCATTCTCCTCTCGGGATCTTGGGCACGCATGCACACATGCCCGGCGTGAGTTTTAAGTCACCGGGTCCAAGACGTGAACCGCGGTTGACTACGTGGGAGTCCAGCGACATAGCCATTACGCTAACTGCTGGTTCCCAATCGCTTCTCTTTCATTCTCCTCTCAGGATTTTGGGTACGCATATGCACACACACACACGCATGTGTGCATGTGCTCACATGCTTTTCAAGCCCCCGAGTCTGAGACTAAAACCAGTCTGGGGGACCAGCAGATGGTGTAGTGGTTACATCACTGGACTCCCATATAGTTGACCCCAGTTCAAGTCCTGGACCCGGTGGCTTAAAACTCACACCAGGTGTGTGTGTATGTGCGCCCAAGATACTTAGAGGAGAATGGAGAAGAAGGGATAACGGTGTGGCCAGCCTCCCTGGGAGTTGATTTCTTACTTTCTGTCTCTCTGTCTCTCCAGTAAGCGCAAGTGCCCTATAGCAAAAATCTCTCTAAATACACACACACACACACACACACAAACAAAATAGCAAACAAACAAACACCTTGCACAGTTGCCTATGTGGGATCTAGCTCTTTAACCGCCATGTCACTGGCTGGCCCTAAACTGTACTTTAATTCCATTTTCCCACACTTTGTGAAGTCCCTTTGTATATTGTTTGAGATGACATATCTCGGTGGTGAAACCGTAAAGAAAACCAAGGGGCTGGTAAATACAAAGTGCCCTGATTTGGGGCAGGATTATGATAGAACAGGCATTGGTGATGTTCTGTGTCCTGACCTCAGCTCGCTGTCGGGCTGGTGCGGCTTCCAGATCAGCCGTGGGAAGGGGACAGCCTTCGAGGCCCACAAAGAAGCAGCAAACGGAGAGCCCTGTGTTTCATTTCTGCTCATTCCAGGGGTAGGTAGTGATGAGACAGAAGGCTTCGGGTGGCCTGGACACCCAGGGGGGTCAGGCAGTCCCTGACAAGAGTCCAAGAGCGGGAGGAGGAAGGCAGAGGGGCTTCTGTAAGCCAGCACGGGCCAAAGACTGAGTGACTTCCCGGCTGTCCACCTGTGCTAATGCTGCCCGCTGTCAACCCGAACCTGGTGGGCGCAGGCTGAGGAGCCGAGACCACGGCGTCTGCTGCTCCTGGACTCCCCAGTAGCCTTGGTGACCTCTCACCTTGTCCCGTCTGTGTCTGGCCACCAGGTATGTGAAGACCTATCTGCTGCCTGACAGGTCCTCCCAGGGAAAGCGCAAGACTACAGTCCAGAAGAACACGGTGGACCCGACCTTCCAGGAGACGTTGAAGGTACTTGCGGGGTACACGCCCACGTGCCGGTCCTCCCGCCCGCTGGGCACTCGTCCGAGGAGGGCCCCTCGGGCTCTGCAGGCGGTTAAGCATAAGCGCACGCTGCGTGTGGCCCCGGCTCTGTCAATCAGTGGTGAGTTGGTGGAATGTAAATTCCAGCCTTTGTACAGGGAAAGTGCCGACGTGGCTGGACTTGCGAATGGCTTCCGATTAATGATTTCCCAGGAAATGGTGATAGACAACCTGGCTGCCTTTTTGTCTCAGGCTGCCGATCGGGTGTTTAAAAATTGGTTTGTCTTGTTGAATTTTTATGACTATCAGAGGAGCACTCGCAAGCAGGGTCCCCTGAAAATTAAGCTACTGTCTGGGAACCAGCAGTTAGCGTAGTGGCTATGTCGCTGGACTCCCATGTAGTCGACCGCGGTTCGCGTCCTGGACCCGGTGGCTTAAAACTCACGCCAGGTGCGTGTGCGTGCGTGCCCAAGATCCCGAGAGGAGAATGGAGGAGAAGGGATTGTGGCGTGGCCATCCCCCTTGGGGGGTGATTTCTCGCTTTCTGTCTCTGTCTCTCTCTCTGTCTGTCTGGTGAGCGCACGCGCCCTATAGCGAAAAACCTCTAAAAAAAAAAGAATTAAGCTACTGTCATCGCAGTGCTCCTTTGTTGGACGACCGAGCAAACCTGGGTTTCTTATTGTATACATGTATGTTATTTTTGTTAAAGTTTATTTATTCCATGAGAGAGAAGAGCACCCCAGCAGGGTGCCCCCTTGGCCACCCACATCCAGCCTCAGCTGGCTAAGCACACCACAGTGATACCAGTGTGCTCAGGGAGGGCCTGGGACGCGAACTCGGGTCCCTTCCTTTTTATTTTTTTTGGAGAGGATTTTGCTATAGGGCATGTGCACTCGCCTGACAGACAGAGAGCGACAGACAGACAGAAAGCGAGAAATCACCCCCCAAGGGGGATGGCCACGCCACAATCCCCTCTCCTCCATTCTCCTCTCGGGATCTTGGGCACGCACGCACACACGCCCGGCGTGAGTTTTAAACCACCGGGTCCGGGACGCAAACTGTGGTCGACTACGTGGGAGTCCAATGACATAGCCATTATGCTAACTGCTGGTCCTCCATTAACTTTTGATGACCTCCCTCCCTCGTACAGCCTGAGGCAGGTGTTAGAATCCTCATTTCCCAGGGGACAAACCAAGACCTAGAGAGTACTTAGAAATACACCTAGACAGGGCCAGCAGATGGAGTAATGGTTACGTTGCTGGACTCCCATGTGGCCTCCGCAGTTTGAGTCCCAGATCCAGTGGCTTGAAACTCATGCTGGGCGTGTCTGCGTGCGTACCCAAGATCCTGAAAGGAGAATGGAGGAGAAGGGATTGTGGTGTAGCCATCCCCCTTGGGAGGGTGACTCCTCACTTCCTCTCTGTCCCTCTGTCTTTGGTGAGTGCACACACCCTATTCCAAAAGTCTCTTAAAAAAAATTTAAAAAAAGAAGAAGAAGAAGAAGAAGAAATACATCTCGAAGCCGAAATGGACTGACAACCTTTCTCAAAATTTGTGCGCATAGAAATCCCCAGGAGATTTTTTTTTTTTTTTTTAATTCAGCAAGTGGGTGGGGCCTAAGAAGCTGCTTCTCTAACAAGCTCAGGGTACTGCTGGTCTGGGGGTACAGGCAAAGCCACTCACTGGGGACTGCCTTCTGGGGGTTTGCTCATGCACCTGCTCAAAGGGTTTTGAAAAACTGGGCCAGCTCTGTGGCTTCTGCGGAAATTAAGTGAGATGCCATACGGCTGACAATGCAGTTCTGATCTTGGCCCTGGCAGCTTGCGAGGCACACGGGCACTTGTACATGTGCACCTGAAGTCCCAACGGGACAGAGGGGACAGGCTGCAGCGTGGCCACGCTCTGTGGGAGGTGCTTCTCTCTCTCCCCCCACCTCTCTCTCAGGGTCTCTCTGCTGAGTGCATAGGCCATCTGGCAATAAAAACAAAGAAGAAAAACTATGTGCTTCCTCCTGTATATTAAGCTGATGCCTAAAATTACTCATCATAAATTTAATTACAGTACTTTGTACTAAGGAGAAGTTTATGAAATGAGATAAAGATGAGGATTGACTATATGTTAGATAAATATTTAATTATAGGGATCTATTTTTAAAAGTTTACCTACCCTATTTAAAATGCACATAAACTAGGCCAGGTAGGTGGCATAGTGGTTAAGGCAGCTGGATCCCACATGGACAACTACGCAGTTCAAGTCCCGGACCTGGTGGCTTAAAACTCACGCTGGGTGCATGTGCGTGTGTGCCCAAGATCCCAAGAGGAGAATAGAGGAGAAGGGATTGCAGCATGGCCATCCCCCCAGGGGGCTGTTGCACTTTCTCTCTGTCTCTTTCTGGCAAGCACCTATAGCAAAAATTTAAAAATAGCGGGCCCCAGTGGCCTAATGGATAAGGCACTGGCCTCCTAAGCCAGGGATTGTGGTTCAAGTCCCACCTGGAAAAAAAAATGTTTTTTAAATGTACATAAACTGTCAAATCACTTAAAATTTTTATCCATGGGCTTTACCTGGTATATCGTGAATATGGATTGAGTATTCTCATCTGAAAATTCAAAATCTGAAATGCTCTGAAATCCAGACCTTTCCGAATGCCAATGTAACCCTACAAGTGGGAAATTCCACACGTAGTCTCAGGTGACAGTTTGCAGTCAAAATGCTGCAATAAAAAAATATCATATAAAAGTACCTTCAGGCGGGACCAGCAGATGGCGTAACGGCTATGTTGCTGGACTCCCACTTAGTCGACCACAGTTCGAATGCTGGACCCAGTGGCTTAAACACACATGGCACGTGTGCGTGTGTGCCCAAGTTCCCGAGAGGAGAATGGAGGAGAAGGGATTGTGATGTGATCATCCCCCCTGGGGGGTGATTTATTGCTTTCTGTCTCTCTCTGTCTTTCTGGCGAGCACATAGCAAAAATACCTTCAGGCTCTGTGTATGAGCGTACACAAATTCTTGGCTTATAGTCCCATCCCCAAGTTACCTCATTATGTATATGTAAGTATTCCAAAGTCTGGAAAAACATGAAATTAAAAATAAAAAGTAACATACTCTACTCCCAAGCACTTCTCCAGATAAGGGATACTCAGTCCGTATTTTGTAGTGTACCTGGGAAACTTTGCGGGTGCACTTGAAGAACCGATGTGTCCTATCTATTCCAAATTCAGAACACTCCAGCACAGGCCAGCCGTGTCCCAAACAGACATGAGCAGCTATGGGGCGTCTCCCGGCAGGGCCCTGGGCGCACGCTGGCAGGAGCACGCCCGGCCCGTGGGGGAGGCTGTGCGGCCAGGAGGGGCCGGCAGCTCGGCTGACCCTCTGCTCTGACCCTGCAGTACCAGGTGGACCCTGCCCAGCTGGCAGCCCGGCGGCTGCAGGTCTCCGTGTGGCACCTGGGCACGCTCGCCCGGAGGGTGTCCCTTGGAGAAGTGATGATCCCTCTGGCCACGTGGGACTTCCAGGACAGTGCAGCACAGTCCTTCCGCTGGTACCCACTCCGGGCCAAGGTAATGTCCACTTTGGGGCCCAGTGCACCACACCCTGCTGCGGCACTTGCTGCTCACTTTCTCAGGGATCCCACGAGAGAAAACCTACCTGGCGAGCTCAGCTCAGGGACTGGGCTTCCCGGCCGCCGGCTGGGAACTCACGTAGAGCTTCACGGGCCTCGGGAGGCTCACGGTGGGCTTCCCAGTGGGGGTGGGCTCAGGCTGTGTTTCACTGGCCAGGTTAGGGCCGGTCCCTGAACACCCAGCCCTGGGAGTCACACACAGCTAGACTGGACCTGTTGTCACCTCGTGTCCCTCACAGCTGACCTGTGTGGTCATGCCACCCCCTTGGTGGGGGGCACGGTCAGGCCAGCTGTTTCCCAGCTCTCAGCCCCAGGTGCTCCACCACAGGGACAGGTGAGGAATGGCCGCCCCGCTGCCAGGTAGGCAGAGGCCGGCGCAGGCTGGGTGCGACTCGGGGTCCTGCTCGGACTCGCAGCCGAGAAAGATGGGCAGGGCAGAGAGGCCAGGAGGAGCAGGCCTTTGGGTGAGGGCTGTGGCTCCAGCCTGTGCAGACTGGCAGGCAGGCCGGGGGAGACGCCAGCATTTCCTCTGCTTTGCACACTTAGACGCCAAGTCCAAAACCAGGAGAGATGTGAGGCCGAGCGAGGGCGGACCTCCAGCTTGTCTTGTCTCCGAGGAAAGGTGGCAGGGGTGCCACCCATCAGCCGAGGCTGCACATGGCCGAGGCTTTGTGTCCCCTTGGGCATAAGCTGGCCCCTCCTTTCCTCGCGGAGCCAGGGCAGCTGGGGTTCATGACACCTCCGCATCTCCATGGGGGGAACCTCTGTTCTGCTGCCACTCCAGGCGGAAGCCTGGGGCCCTCAGCTGGCGTTCCTCTGTCACTTCCTGGCCTGGTCCCCTGCCATGCCGCGACGTGCCTGCACCATCTCTGCTCGGTCCCGAGCTCCCTCTAGGCCCTCCATGCCCAGGATCTGCCGGGAAGGCCTTCCCTGTCCACCATCTGCCCAGGACTCCCGCCCCCTCCATGTGCTCTGAGAGGAGAAAAGCGAGCTGGTCTCTGCTCTCACCAACGGCATGGATCCCGGCCGGGGTCCCAGAAAATATGGGGAGCCCACTCCCAACCAGCCAGCCGTGGTGCGGGCGCCCGCGGTGCTGACTTCAGCAGACACTGCCTGCCTGGCCGCCCTCCGAGGCCAGCCCCAAGCCCACGGCCGTGATGAGTTGTCCAGAGCGGCTCAGAACTCGGGGACGGCTTCCCGAAGTGGGCGGTCTGCGGTAAAGGCTGTGGGGAGAGGCGCCCGGACGAGGCTGTGGGAGCCACGGAGCCCTCTCAGGCACCACCCTCCACGTGTTCCGGCGTCTGGGGTCCCCTCGAACCCCGTCCTCTTGGATCCTTACAGAGACCTCATTGCACGGCCGACTGGAGCTGGGGCAGCCGTGTGGATGTGGGAGGTGTCAAAGGGAACGTGCGGATTCCCGCCCCGGTGTGGGTGGGCCTTCTGGAATGAGGGTCTTTGAGGGTGGGGAGATTGGAGCTCCCCTGACCGCCTGGGGCTAGATTCGGCAGCCTGCGTGGGGAGGAGGAGCAGGGCAAGGGCAGGCCGTGTCACCCCACCTCTGAAGCTGCTCCTGGGCCGCTCTGGGCAGCACGGCCATTTATTCAGGACCCAGGGACTATGGGTGCGCCTGCTAGTGGGGTATCACTGCGCCTTCCCTGGGGCTCTTTGCCAGAGAGGTTGCCCCATGGGGTCCAGCACTTGGGTGCCCTGCCCGCCTTCTCCCCACTGAAGTCTGGTAATCGGGGTGTCCTACCCACTGTCTCTCTTCTCCTGGACCCAGTACTTGGGTGCCCTGCCTGCTTCTTTCTCCCCCTGGAGTCTGGTGATTAGGGTGCCCTGCTCACCTTCTCCCCCCTGAAATCTAGTAATTGGGGTGCCCTGCCTGCCTTCTCCCCCCTGAAATCTAGTAATTGGGGTGCCCCACCCACCTTCTCCCCCCTAAAATTTAGTAATTGGGGTGCCCCACCCACCTTCTTCTCCCTCTGGACCCAGTACTCAGGGTGCCCTGTCTGCCTTCTCCCCCCTGAAATCTATAACTGGGTGCCCCGGCCGCCTTCCGCCCACCCCGGGACCCGTACTCGGGTGCTCTTGCTCCTTCTCGGCCTCTCCTGCATCTTCCCGCCTTCTGCCGCAGCCCTCCTGCAGAGCAGCTGCCTGTCCGCTGTGCCTTTCTCACCTCCCCGTGCCCGCAGCTCTGTCATCACTCAGACTAGCCACATGCCCCAGGACTGCCCTCCCTGCCTGCTGGCCGGACTGGGACCCACACCCTTATCAGAGATCCATTGCTCATGCCCTCCACCTCTGAGGCCCCTGTTACCAGCCCGATGACAGGGCCTGGGACATGTCTCCTGCCAGCGCCTGAGCCCCGGCCTGGCGTAGGACCAGCCACCGAGGTTTCCAGCCTGCGCGTCCGGCAATGGTGAGGAGCAGCGTGAGCTGACAGGCGTCCCTCCCAGAGCTGGGCGCCCCGCCCTGTCCAGGGTGGTGTTGCGAGTATCTGCTCATAGACCTCCCCAAGGTCTCCAGTGGGGGGTGGCGCATGAGTTTGGCTCCTAGTTTCTGGAAGGTGAGGTTGGAGGCAGCTGATCTCACTTGGCACCCAAGGGCCAGGCTGAGAAGCTTCAGATGAGAGCTGGGCCACAGGCCCCAGGAACCCTGAGCCCTTCCCTGAGCTGGGGGGACATCTCTGCTGGTGGGGTCTGCACGGCAGAGTGGACTAGATGTTCCCAGAGCACCCCCAGAAACACCTCCCCACCTACCCGGTGAAGGGCTGACTGGATTTCAGGATCATCTTTTCAGAGCCTTCACAGACTTTCCAGCAAAGTCAGACATGAAGCCACCTCAGTAGACAGGGAGCTGTCCTCAGCAGGGTGTCAGGGGCCGGGTGGGGCCAGACACCTGCAGTCTGGAGTCTCCCCAAGCCCCTGTGGCTCGGAGCTGGAAGCCATGTCTAGCCTCCTCGTAGTCCTTGCATGGAAGGGCTCTCTCTAATAAGGCGAGTGGGATCCACAGGGGGGTTGGTTTTATTCAGTTTTGTCAAACTCAGGGTGTGTCCAGGCTTTCTCAGGACTGTCCCAGGGGAAGGGCTGCTGGCTCTGAGCCTTGCTGTGGTTGTCACTTCCCATGCCGGGGGTGGAGAGGGAGGGTGTGAAGGTGCCATGGATGGAAAGCAGGCGAGTCCTGCTGCGGACATGCACCTCCGTCCCAGGGCTGTCCTGGCTGGGGAGGCTGTGTGGGGTGGGCACCTTTCCGGGCAGAGCTAGGACAGCCAGAGGTGCCCTGCAGGTGCCAGGCGGCGGGTCCTGCTCTGAGCTCTCCCTCTTTCCCCAGGCAGAGAAGTGTGAAGACGGCCTTGCTCTGAGTACTGGGGAACTGGCAGTCCGGGCCAAACTGGTCCTCCCAGCAGGGCCCAGTAAGCCCCAGGAGGCACAGGAAGGTACGTGAGCACCAACCTGGACACATGTCCGTGGCACCGTCACCAAGGCCTGGGGCAGTGGCAGGCTGCAAGGTGGGAGGGGGGTTGTCAGCTTCCCCTCCAGGTCCCCTCACTTCCTGCGTGCCGGGAACTCCCTGGGAGGTGTGGCCTCGGCCCACAGTGTGACTGGGGACAGAGACGAGGCAGGCAGGCCTCGGCACCCACTGTATACCGCTCTAAGGGCCCTAGAGCTGAGGCTGCTCCCGGGGGCAGACCGGACTGCCTGGAGAAGCCTGGCTGGGTATTGACAGTGCCTGGTAATGCCACATGGATGGGCATTTGGGCCATCTCCAGGCACCGGCCCTGCCAGGCTGAGCAGATGAGTGCCAGCCCCTGGGTCAGTGACGCACTGCCACCGACAGGGCGATGGAGCAAGGACAGGCCCTCACGGACCTTACCAAGCCGCCACGGTCTGGGTATGTGGAGACCGGAGGGAGTGCCACTTGTCCGCCGTGGGCTTTAGTGACTTCCTATTTGTCTGGATGGACGGTTGCTTTCCAAGCCCATAGCAGGTCCCCACGGTCAGCCCAGACCCTGGGAGCAGGGTCTCGGAGCTCCCACTTCCCCAAAGCCTCTGGCGGCAACTCAAGCCTGCCTCTTCTTTCTTTGGGCCCCCCATTCTGCTCTGTGGCTTCCCCCACCCCAGGGACCCAATAATCCTTCCATCCTGCAACCCTGCTGGCCAGCGGTGACAGGGCAGGGCCAGGCCAGGAGAGCCACCTCCCAGGAGACGTGGGCCCTGTCCCAGGGCCTGAAGGCTGCAGTGAGTAATTGCTGTGCTCTGCTCTTGGGCACACATGCTGCACGCCCAGGCACGGGACAGTGGCTCGGCCACAGACCCCGCTTTCGTTTCAGGGCCAGACCCGCTGCCGCCTAGCGGCCAGCTCTGCTTGGTGGTGCTGGGAGCCAGGAACCTACCTGTGCGGTCAGATGGCACCTTGAACTCATTCGTTAAGGGGTAGGTGTTCCGAGTCTCAGAAGATCCCGCGCTGATGACCGAGCGTCCACTCACAGGAGGCCGGAGCCCGTGGGACACCACAGTCATGCCTTTTCAACTTGCCTGTCCCAGTCTCCTTACAAAACTCTGCACGCATACCAAGGACTGAGTGCCCACAATTCGGGTTTGGACACACCGAGGCTGGGTTTGGAATACTGCGCTTTAACTTGAAACCTAAATCTCGTCAGCTCATATAACAGTAAATCCGTTCTGAAATTGAGCATGAAAAAGTACTGCGCTCAGTAAACATTTCCTTAGCTTGATAGCACGCCTTAGCTCAACTCTAAAAAGGATGACTCTCCACATTTTACTCTTTTTAAAAATGAGAGCACTAAGGGAGGGATGGAAGGAGAGAGAGGAGGTTGTATTTTATTTCTTGATGAGCTGTTACCATGCCGCGATCCGCCTGCCCTTAGGACCAGTAAGCCAGGACCACGGAATGCCAGCAGGCCCGCCCGTTTCAGGTCGGTCTGGCAACCAAGCCTGGGCTCTGGGCCGGCCTCAGCTCCTGCATGGGCACCTTCTGCCTGCACCACCGCTGGGCCCACGCTCGTCCCATAGGGCGTGCTGGCGTCTCCCAAACCGCGTACACCACTGGGAGCTCTGGCCAACCGCTAAATCCCGTCAGTGACGGCTGGCCGTGTCAAGGCAGAGATGTCCACGTCCTAGGCTGTCATGTATGTGGGCGTGCAGGGCGTGTGTGCCATCTCGGGCCTTCCTAAGCACACCCTAAGAACAGGTTAAGATGAGAACCCTGCGTGCAGAGTCCTGGCTGGTGGCGGCAGTCAGAGCAGGCTGTCCGATTTACCGCAGGGCAGGCGCGCGGAGGAGGCCGGGACGAGGGCCTCGAGCCTCAGGATCCCAACTTCCCCGTAATACTTGATGCAGAGCTCATCTCAAAAAGCAATCGGGAGCCTCCTATGAGAGGTCAGTAGTCTTGTCCTGTGATGCTCGCTCTAGTCACTGTTTAGAAGTGAGGTTTACAGGGTCAAAGGCGGCTGAATCCCACACAGCCGACTGGGTCTGCGGTTCAAGACCCAGACCCAGAGGCTTGAAAAACATACCGGGTGCTTGTGCATATGTGCCCCAAATCCCGAGAGAACAGAGGTGGAGTGGCCATCCCCCTGGGGGGTGCTTTCTCACTTTCCCTGTCTCTCTGGAAAGCAGCCACGTCTTACAGCAAATTAAAATAGTGTACAGCAGGCCTGGCGATTTTCCCCGGTCCGCACAGATGCAGTGCCCACGGGGAAGGGAAGGGAGGCCGTGTGGAAGGCGCTCACCGCAGGACCTGCCCGTGTCCCCTACAGCTGCCTCACTCTGCCAGACCAGCAGAAACTGAGACTCAAGTCTCCCGTCCTCAAGAAGCAGGGCTGTCCCCAGTGGAAACACTCCTTCGTGTTCGACGGCGTCAGCGCGTCCCAGCTGAGGCAGTCCAGCCTGGAGCTGACCGTGTGGGACCAGGCCCTCTTCGGAGTGAGCGACCGCCTGCTCGGGGGGGCCAGGCTCAGTTCAAGTAAGTCCGGCTTGGCCATCGGGCCCAGTGTCATTTTCCCTTAGTGACCGTTGCAGGTGGACACCGTAGCCGGCGCTGCTGGCTTTGAAACCGCCTAAGCTGCCATAAATGGAAATTCCTGGCCCGTTGTTATTCTAGGACCATGACCGAGCGATAATACAGACAGGTATTTCGACAATTTAAACCAGATTTAGACAGATCTGCTAAGGAATCAAAAATTACAGCTCTTGAAATGGGCTCGGTACAGTATTTGCTTTTGTTCCTGGCGTCAATCACAAACGGATTATTTTCTTAAAGGAAAATATCTTCTTACCCCAAACAAATGGCCATTGAGAAAGGGCTTCATTAAGATGAGGGGAGACAGCAGTGCTATTCAGGTGCTCTGGGGGCGGCCCTTTGTCGGGAGGGCTTGCACCCTGGCCCGTCGGCCAGCATCGGCTGCCAGACTGTGGCCACCACACACCCGCAC
>NW_006159977.1:328546-329357 GCF_000334495.1 Tupaia belangeri chinensis | reverse complement strand
GGGACCCCCCCCCGCCCCGCCACCCCTGGGCCCACACCCGCACACACAGCCCTGTGACCACACACCCGCACACACTGTGACCACCACACCCGCACACGCCAGCCCTGTGACCACCACACACCCGCACAGACAGCCCTGTGACCACACCCGCACACACAGCCCTGTGACCACACCCCCGCACACACAGCCCTGTGACCACACCCCCGCACACACAGCCCTGTGACCACACCCCCGCACACACAGCCCTGTGACCACACCCCCGCACACACAGCCCTGTGACCACACCCCCGCACACACAGCCCTGTGACCACACCCCCGCACACACAGCCCTGTGACCACACCCCCGCACACACAGCCCTGTGACCACACCCCCGCACACACAGCCCTGTGACCACACCCCCGCACACACAGCCCTGTGACCACACCCCCGCACACACAGCCCTGTGACCACACCCCCGCACACACAGCCCTGTGACCACACCCCCGCACACACAGCCCTGTGACCACACCCCCGCACACACAGCCCTGTGACCACACCCCCGCACACACAGCCCTGTGACCACACCCCCGCACACACAGCCCTGTGACCACACCCCCGCACACACAGCCCTGTGACCACACCCCCGCACACACAGCCCTGTGACCACACCCCCGCACACACAGCCCTGTGACCACACCCCCGCACACACAGCCCTGTGACCACACCCGCACAGGCCAGCCCTGTGACCACCACACCCGCACAGACAGCCCTGTGACCACCACACCCGCACACATCCCCAAGGCTCTCCAACTGGGAGCCACCAGAGAGAAG
>NW_006159977.1:324330-328512 GCF_000334495.1 Tupaia belangeri chinensis | reverse complement strand
GCTGAATCACGATTTCAGAGGACCATCACCCAAAGCCCACCCTTCCCCTAAGGATGGGGGTCCTCTCCCTGAGCACGCTGCCGCGTGAGCTGCCCTCCACCTGCTCACAGCCCTGGCAGCGTGTGGAGATGCTCACCCCCTTTGGGAAGGTCACTCCACTGAACTGGAGTCCTCCCCTCACATTCAATTTGAGGGGAACCAGGCTCCTGGCTTTAGGGTCTCCATCCCTGAGCACACACATTCTCGACCCCAGCTGGCGGGGAGCAGGGGTGGGGGGGGCCTCCTCGCTCTCTCATTGTGGCTGGCATTTCAACATGGCCTACAGGTGAGGAGACAAACTTTTTCCTGGTCCTTATTTTTAAAAAGTTGAACGGGGGGACCAGCAGTTACTGTAATGGCTATGTCGCTGAACTCCCATGTAGTCGACTATGGTTCGAGTCCTGGACCCGGTGGCTTAAACTCATGCCGGGCGCATGTGCGTGTGTGCCCAAGATCCTGAGAGAAGAATGAAGGGATTGCGGCGTGGCCATCCCCCCCTCGGGGGGTGATTTCTCGCTTTCTCTGTTTCTCTTTCTGGCAAGCAAATGCACCCTTATAGCAAAAACCTCTAAAAATTAATTAATTAATTTTAAAAAGCTGAGCGAGACGTGAAGTGACCCCCCCCACCCCTTACTAGTGTCGTTCCCGTTGCAGGAGATGCAGCTGGCGGCGTGGACTCGTGCTCAAAGCTTCAGTGGCAAAAAGTTCTTTCCAGCCCCAATTTATGGACAGACATGACCCTTGTGCTACACTGAAGCGAAGGTGGGCTGAGTCGCGCAGGGTCACAGCTGAAGGCCCTCTAACAGCAGTGCCCCGCCGTGGTGATGTGACCACGGCATCCCTCGCCAGCAGTGTGCCCGAGGGAGGTAGCTGGGGCAGCCGTCCATGGTACATGTGTGTGCTGAGACGTGAGAAAGGCCAGGTTCCAATAAAGCTTCAACAGTGACCCGTGTCTCAGTGCCCACGGGGCGGGCTGGGGCTAAGCGGGGCCTTTGTGTGACCCTCCTCCAGCCACCCCTGGAGCCCTGGGGAGCCCAGGAGTCGGCAGCGCCCACCGCACACGCAAGGAGACGCCCACCGCACGGTGCCTTGCAGAGCTTTTATTCACCCGCCTGCCCGGGCTGCGCCCACGCATGACGTAACCAAGGGCAGGGCCGCACACGGACAGGGAGGTGGGACGAGACCCGACGGCGCAGGAAGGGGCGCTCAGCAGGTGTGAGGCTGCGTGGGGACAGGGCAGGCCGGGACAAGGGGCTCCGTGTGGAACCCGGGAGACAGGTCGGGAAGAGTCCCTTCGTGGCTGCGGTCTGAGACCATGAAAGCACATCTCTGACAGAAACCAGAGTGTCGTCCATGACAGACCATTACACATGGACAGATGTGACCGCGACAGTGAGCGATGATGTCACTTCTGCCCTCGGTCACATCAGCAAGTGCCGTGGTCACGTGGCTTCTGATGTAGGATTTTATTATTCTGTAAAAGGTAACAAAATATACAGAACAAAAGTTTCCCTTTTTAAAACTAACGTTACAAACCCCTATTATCACTTATATATAAATACTACACTCTAACTGATCAGGTGTGTAAGTCCAATGGTGGATTCTAAAGGCTAAGCAAAAAAAAAAAAAAAAAAAAAACAAGAAAAAGCTTAGCAAGCATCCTCCCACGCTGCTCACTGCATGACGGCGCAGGTCTGCCGGCTGAACTGAATGGAGGGGACTCTGAGGGCGGGACAGTGCTTCGGACTCGACTGGCACCCCAATTCCCACCCTCCGAACACGAGCTACGGGTGGAGGCTTCGTAGCAATCAGGAACAAATCAATCTGAGCTCATTTCAACAGAGGAAGAGATGGCACGGTGTGAGCCACCCCGTGGTCTTTAATGACCCCGACCTCGTCTCACACAGGCCGACTCTCAACTCCATCCAGCCTGCTCCACACACACACGGGAAGGGATTCGAGTGCTCCCAGAGCCAGGCCTGTTTGGCACAATGGTACAAGTGGGAAAGCAAACCCAGGAGGCTTCCGCTGGCTCCCAGCCCGGAACGTCTCGGCTGGGAGAACTGCTCTCTGGAAATGAACTGGAGTATGACAGGACAGGGGTGTCTAGGTTTAGAGTACTAAGGGTGCAAGCGGGAGGCGGGGGGCCGACCGGCAGAGCCCTGCAGCAGGGCGCCGCCTGCCCGCGGGGCGGCCCGGCCTCTACATGGCCTCGAACTCGTCGATGCGCTGCTTGGTGTTGCCCTGCCGGATCTGCCGCAGCGTCTTGTACTTGTCCCGGCCCTGCCTCATGTTCTCGTTGTGGATGATGTCGTTGTGGGTCCTCTTGTTCTCGTCTCTGGCCTGGGACAGCTCGTTGCTCAGCGTCTGCAACACAAGCAGCACCGGTCAGGTCCGCTCCTCGCCCCGTCGAGCAGGGAGATGCGGACCCTCCCCGAGGGGGCAGGAAGGGCCCGGGGGTGGCAGCCGGCTCCTGGGGCGCCCGGGGAGAGCCCCCCTCCCCGCCCGCCCGCCCCCCAGCAGCTGCCGCTGCACGCGCTCATTCTTCTCGGCCTCGGTGATGCGCTTCTCCTCGTTGCGGTCGTCCCGGATGCCCTCGCTGGAGAGCTCGGCGCTGTAGCCCGTGGACTCGGCGCCCTCCTCCTGCAGGCCCTCCTGGACGTGGTAACTCACGGGTTCATACACGGGCGGCGGCGGTGGCGGGGGGGCCGTCATCACCAGGTGCAGCTCCTCCTTGGTCTTCACCAGGTCGTCCTGGGCTTCCTTGGCCTTTGGAAGCAAATGAACAGGTGAGGACCTCTCAGCAGACCCTCCCGCCAGGACCGTTTTTCTTTTCTAATTGTTAGCACACGGGCCTGCCAAAGAGCAAGCAGGCACCCAATGGAGCACGGCCGTGCCACGCCCTCCTCTCTCCACCCCTCCATCGCATCGATTTGGGGCACGCGCCTGGAATGTTTCTAAAGCCACCAGGACCTGATCTCCTGTTCCCTCCCTCTCAGCAGGCTGAGCTGCACCGAGCTCCCGGTGCAGGGTCTGCTGTCACCCATCACTGTCTCCCTTCCGTCATCTTCACACGGGACCGTCCAGCCCCGGAGATGCGCTCTCTAGCCGGCTTCTTTCCCTTAACGCTGTGTGCTGAGCCCTCCCCCCAGTCCTGAGAACAGAGTTTGTGTGGCCGTGGGAGTGGGGGTGGGAGAGGCCTATGAGGAGGGCCCAGGCCACAGCTGCTGGGACAGGCGGGCCACTGGCACCTCCCCAGAGGGGCTCACTGCCGGTGGGGAGCACAGGTGAGGGGCTGAGAGGGGACAGACTCCTGAAGCCCGCGTTGTCTCCCCACCCTTCTCAGGACTGAGCCTTCCCAGGGCCACACAGGATCTTGGGTGGACGTCGGCTCTGCCGGGCCTCCCGAGCTCAGCCCTGACACATCACGCTTCTACGCCAGCCCTGGACACGTGCCCACTGCCCTTTCATGCTGGGTCTGCCCCCTCCTGCCGAGCGGGAACTGAGGCCTGTGACCGGCAGAGCCCTGGCCCCTGGCCCAGCCCGCACCCTTTCCACGGTGCCCGGCTGTGCACGCCAGCTGGCGGGAGGTCTGGTTTCAGGCCCAACACACCATGGTAGGGGACGCCCACGTAATCCGCTCCAGGCCCCGAGTGGGGCTGTGTGACCGCAGCAGCGTGGGGCTGGCACGTGGGGACCGGCCACTCACCCAGTGCTGCCACTCTTCCACCTCGTCCTCCTTGCGCCGCCGCGCCTCCTCCAGGAGAGCGATCTTGGCCGTGTACTCGGCGAGCTCTGCGGCCTGGGGGAACACGGGACAGTGCCTGCTGGAGTTCCTTCAATGGGCCCATGTGTGAATGAGTTCTCGTGGGCTGGTGAGCAGGCCCCACCCAGACACCCCGCGTCCCCCGTCTCCTTGCAGCCGGAAGGCTCCATCTGGGCAGCCCTGTATCTCTGAGGGACCTGCCTGGCACTCAGGAACAGAGCGCTTCCCCGAGCCATGGATCAGCTTACAGCCCCCGCAACAATTTTGACAGGGCAGGTGTCACTTTGGCGCTGCCTGGAGTAGCCTCTCCATAATTCAGCACCCCGGAGCGCGGCAGTCCTACCAGCTGCTCCTGGCTCTTTATCTGGTCCGGCGCC
>NW_006159977.1:322143-323957 GCF_000334495.1 Tupaia belangeri chinensis | reverse complement strand
CTGGCCCTCAGGACCAGAGCGCTTCCCCGAGCCATGGATCAGCTTACAGCCCCCGCAACAATTTTGACAGGGCAGGTGTCCCTTGGCCCCGGCTGGGGTTAGCCTCTCCATAATTCAGCACCCCGGAGCGCGGCAGTCCTACCAGCTGCTCCTGGCTCTTTATCTGGTCCGCCGCCTGCCTCTCCAGCTCCTCCTTGGCGCGCAGCGCGGCCACGCGGTCGGCCTCCAGGCGCTCGGCCTCGTCCTGTGCCCGCTTCCGCTCCTCCTCCAGCTGGAGGGCTCGCTGGATCTGGTCGGAGAGTTCTGAGGGGACACAGAGCCAGGGCTGCCATCCTCTGCTCCCAGCCGGGAGGACGGGTGAGACACGGGGGCCACAGCGCTAGGCTGAGTCACAGTGGGCAGGAGCTCGAGTGACCGCGACAGCCACGCAGCTCAGGCCTGCTGTCCCAGGACGACCTCCCGAGATGCTCAGAGCCCCTGCAGTGGGCCAGTCCCATGTCCCCTCTTGTTCCACGCCCTCAGCACACCCTCAGCTCTCAGCCCACCCAGAACCACCCTTCGGAGTTCTGAAGACTGCCGGAGAGATGACAGGTCCTCCCGGCCTGGGAGCCGTGGAGGCCTAGACGCACCCGCGCTTCCCGGATGAAGGGCAGTGGCAGTGCTGGTGCGCCAAGCTGTGCTGAGGGCCGGCTCTCGGGGACCCTTCGTCTCCAGTCAGCAAGGCTGGGGCAGGGAGGCGGTTCTGCCACTCACTGGCTGTGTGACTGTGGGCGAGTCACCCTACCTTGCTAAGCCTCAACGTCCTCACCAGGAAAGTGGGGTAATTCCGCACTTGCCCTCAGAGGAGGGCGGGAAATGAAAAGCTATGCACATCAAACTGCACAGAAGTTAATGCAGCACGGGGTCGTCTCCTTACCCAATCGGTCCCTAATCCGAGTGTCTTATCGCTTCTCTATGGAAGTCAGTATTTGGGGGTTCTGTGTTGAACCGAGACCAGACTCCTTGGAAAAGGTCCACCTTCCTGGCTGTGTGGACTGACCCTGCTAGGTCTCAGACACGCATCAGAACCTGCCCTGGGCTCACGCCGCCCACGGTGTTGGCACGAGGTCCACCCTTCACCCTTTTCTGCATCAGAACCTGCCCAGACCGTGCCCACAGCACCGCGAGGCCCACCCTTCTCCGCCTTCTTGGTCTTCTGCTCATAGTCATGGAGCCGCAGCATCAGCTCCTCCTTCTCGCGCATCATCTGCTCCTTCTCCCTCTCCACCGTCTCCCTCCTCTTCTTCTCGGTCTCCAGCTGTTGCCTGGTGCAGGGGAGGGAGAGGTGGCCCAGGAGCTTAGACTCGAGGCATGTGAGGGGCCCACGCGCCCCCAGGCCAGAGCTCTGTGTCCCGGTGAAGGCGGCCACTGCTGAGACCCTGTGGGGTCAGCCCAGCCCTGGGTGGCTCAGCCTGCAGAGCGGCCTGCACAGCGCACACAAGCCGCCAGCCGAGGCCGCCGAGGCCCCACCGTCAGGAGCCAGCACGGACGCTGGACGCCGTGGGCCGCCTGGCTGTCCCCGCCCGGTGGAGGGCTGGGCCGCTCACCGCTCCAGCTGCTTCTGGTGCTTCTCCTCACGGGCCTGCGCCTTCATCTGCTGCACCTCGATGGTGTCGGGCTTCCGGCGGCGCATGTACAGCTCGTGGTTGCCCATGCATAGCTGCAGGATCCGCTTGTTGATCCGCAGGCGGGGTGCGTAGAACACGAAGTCCTGCAAGACACCCGGGTGACCGTCGGCCTCCCCCGATCGCGCCGCCCCACCCGGGTTCTGGAAC
>NW_006159977.1:320110-321399 GCF_000334495.1 Tupaia belangeri chinensis | reverse complement strand
CCCGGTGAAGGCGGCCACTGCTGAGACCCTGTGGGGTCAGCCCAGCCCTGGGTGGCTCAGCCTGCAGAGCGGCCTGCACAGCGCACACAAGCCGCCAGCCGAGGCCGCCGAGGCCCCACCGTCAGGAGCCAGCACGGACGCTGGACGCCGTGGGCCGCCTGGCTGTCCCCGCCCGGTGGAGGGCTGGGCCGCTCACCGCTCCAGCTGCTTCTGGTGCTTCTCCTCACGGGCCTGCGCCTTCATCTGCTGCACCTCGATGGTGTCGGGCTTCCGGCGGCGCATGTACAGCTCGTGGTTGCCCATGCATAGCTGCAGGATCCGCTTGTTGATCCGCAGGCGGGGTGCGTAGAACACGAAGTCCTGCAAGACACCCGGGTGACCGTCGGCCTCCCCCGATCGCGCCGCCCGACCCGGGTTCTGGAACCTGCTCCGAGAGGACCAGCAGAGCAGGGACTGGGCCAAGCCGCAGCTCTTGGCACCGGGAGGCAGACTCGGGGCGGGGGGTGAGTGTGGCCGGAGCATGCACAGGTGTACGTGGGAGGCACGGGTGGGACGGGCACTGCATGTGTGCAAGCACTCACATGTGGGCACACACTGAATGCTGACCCTTCCGGAAGGACCCTCCCAGGCCGGGACGCACGCGGCCTTAGGAACCCCGTGAAGTGCCAGGTCCAGGTGTGGCCTGCCCTTCCCAGCAGCGTCTTCTGTGCTGTCCCCTCCAGCCTCACAGCGCCGTCTCCCAAGCTTGCCTGGACCACCTCAGCTGCTCTTACACGGGCTTCCTGCCACCGACCTTGCCTGGTCACCACTCCAACGCTCTCTGCCCGCCTATGAACCGTGGGCTCCTGGCCTGGCATGTGTGGCCGGCAGCTCTGTCCAGCCTGCCCGTGTCCCCCTGAGCGTGCCCGGGCCCCCTCCACCCTGGGACAGCAGCCCTGCTTCTTCTGTGGGGGCGTTTGCCCGGTGCCACCGACAAGCACTCTGCCGGCTTGTCCTGACACCCGTCACTCCCATTAGACTGTCTGCTCCCCAGGCCGTGTCGGGCACCTGTCCTCCCGGGCCCGAACCCGCGCTCACAGGGCTCGGTCACAGGCTGTGGTGAGGACGGCGCACGGAGCAACCCCACGTGCAGGGGCGGCCTCGGGAGCTACTCACTTCCGCACTCAGCTCGGGGACCCCGAGTGCAGAGGACAGCATCTGCGGGACTGTCAGGGTGACCCGTGTTTACCAGGCATCGGGACAGCGTCTGCCACGGCTGCCGTGGGCCCCCCCCCCAAGGGGGCGCCGAG
>NW_006159977.1:314176-315900 GCF_000334495.1 Tupaia belangeri chinensis | reverse complement strand
CCGGCCCTGGGGCCGGCGCCGGCCACGGCTGCAGTGGGCCCACACGCTAAGGGTGCTCAGAGGCCCACGCCCTGCACTGCCGCCACAGAGCCTCCTGGACAGGACAGCAGATTGACGACGCGTGGCGACGTCAGGGCCCAGAGAGGACGCAGAGGACGCACATGGGGCTCCCGCCTCGGGCACAGAGTGGACAGTCTGGTTTAGAACCCCCGTCGAGTGGTTTTCGGGTGCCTCTGCCTGCTTCCTCGTGACCACACGGCCCTGGGCATCTGCAGCCCTCAGTCCTGAGACCCCGGAACAGCGGGTGAGCTGGCCAGCCCAAGGATCTGGCGAGCTCCCTGGTCCTGTCATCTACCCCAGAAATCCCAGGGCACAGGGAGCCGGGAGCCCGAGTCCCGGGCGGGGCACCCGCTGGGGTTTCACACACTTGTTATTAAGTCATCAGGTTCGGGAGGAGGGTGCAGCGCTGAGAGAGCCAGGAATTTCACTGCACGCCCACCCCTTAGACACGAGCCAACGAGCCCTGCCTGGCCGTGGAGGCAGGCCGGCCCATGGCTGTGTGAGCAGCAAACTCGATCTCGCCTATCTGACCTCGGCCCCTACTCCCCTGAGAGCAAAGCGAATTACGGAAACCCCGGGGATGGAGCTGCAGGCTGGCATGAGTGTCCAGAGACAGGCCTGCAGAACGGAGCAATGGCTCCCGCCTGACTGCGAGTTAGAGCAGAAACCCCGTTAAAGGCTCCCCGCCCTGTGCCGCCTGGGGCACAGCCACCACAAGGCCTAGGCCACTTTCCCAAACCAGCAGGAAACCACGGAGATGCCACTGCAGAGCAGCGAAGAGCTTATGTCTGAGAAGCGGAGGAGGGGAAGGGTGGGAGGGCAGCCTAAAACCCCAGCGTGCCAGTGACAGGCTGTCCAGCCACCTCAGGAGGCGCATGCGGGAGCCTGAGAAGCCCCGCAAAGGAAGCAGCTCACTGGCAGAAACTCTCAAAACAGCGGAGTAGCCGCAAGAGCCGCCCACCTTTCCATGAGGCCACAGGAGCACAGGGCCCTTCTCTGTCTCAGACCCTCACGGGGTCACCAGGACAGAGTGACAGCACTCTGCCACCTAAGGAGCCAAAAGGAGCTCTCTCAGCAGGTGGCATGGCGGTAGAGGTGGTTGAACTCCCACACGGTCAACCACGATTCGGGTCCTGGCCCTGGTGGCTTGCCTTATCTCTTTCTCTCTGTCTCTTTCTGGTGAGCACGTGTGCCCTATAGCTAAATAAATAAATAAATAAATAAAATTGGGACTAGCAGATGGAGTAATGGTTATGTCACTGGATTCCCACATGGCTGACCATGGTTCAAGTTCTGGATCCAGTGACTTGAAGAAACTCAGTCAAAGCGCATGTGTGTGCGTGCCCAAAATCCCGAGAGGAGAATGGAGGAGGGAGTGCAGTGTGGCCATCCCCCCAACCCCGAGAGGAGAATGGAGGAGGGAGTGCAGTGTGGCCATCCCCCCAACCCCTCGGAGGTGATTTCTCGCTTTCTGTCTCTCCTGTGAGTGCAAGCGCCCTATAGCAAGAATCTCTCTACAAAATGATGATGATGATGATGAAATTAAATAAATAATTCTTAAAAAAAAAAGAGTTGTCTGACCTTGGGGGCAGGGTGGACGGAGACCCATCTGGGTTTGCAGCAGACACGGCCCGGGCTCCTCAACCCTGGGGGTTTCCTCCTCA
>NW_006159977.1:292415-312518 GCF_000334495.1 Tupaia belangeri chinensis | reverse complement strand
CACAGGACAGGGCCCTTCTCTGTCTCAGACCCTCACGGGGTCACCAGGACAGAGTGACAGCACTCTGCCACCTAAGGAGCCAAAAGCTCTCAGCCCAGCAGGTGGCATGGCGGTAGAGGTGGTTGAACTCCCACACGGTCAACCACGATTCGGGTCCTGGCCCTGGTGGCTTGCCTTATCTCTTTCTCTCTGTCTCTTTCTGGTGAGCACGTGTGCCCTATAGCTAAATAAATAAATAAATAAATAAAATTGGGACTAGCAGATGGAGTAATGGTTATGTCACTGGATTCCCACATGGCTGACCATGGTTCAAGTTCTGGATCCAGTGACTTGAAGAAACTCAGTCAAAGCGCATGTGTGTGCGTGCCCAAAATCCCGAGAGGAGAATGGAGGAGGGAGTGCAGTGTGGCCATCCCCCCAACCCCTCGGAGGTGATTTCTCGCTTTCTGTCTCTCCTGTGAGTGCAAGCGCCCTATAGCAAGAATCTCTCTACAAAATGATGATGATGATGATGAAATTAAATAAATAATTCTTAAAAAAAAAAGAGTTGTCTGACCTTGGGGGCAGGGTGGACGGAGGCCCATCTGGGTTTGCAGCAGACACTGCCCGGGCTCCTCAACCCTGGGGGTTTCCTCCTCTAGTCTTTACCAAAAATTTAAACTCGGCAATTTGACCTCCTTCTGCCCAAAGTGCCCACGAGTCCACTACATCCTGGAGGTGTGAAGGAGAAGGACCTGCATCCTCCAACCGGTTCCACCACCGTACCTGGCCTGAGGCCAATGCCGCCCTCCGCAAGGTCCCCCCGCCGGCCATTGGGAGTGACCACCGCTCCACCGCCTTCTCCTCTTCACCTTTTTTTTTTGGAGAGGTTTTTGCTACAGGGCGCGTGTGCTCACCAGACAGAGAGACAGAGAGACAGAAAGCGAGAAATCACCCCTCGGGGGATGGCCATGCTGCAATCCCTTCTCCTCTGTTCTCCTCTCAGGATCTTGGGCACGTAGGCACACGCACCCGGCGTGAGTTTAAGCCACCGGGTCCGGGACACGAACCACGGTCGATTACGTGGGAGTCCAGTGACATAGCCATTACGCTAACTGCTGGTCCCCCTCCTCTTCACTTTTTAATCCTAGCTCTATCATTAAACTCCCTGCCAGGGAGCAAAGTGCTTGGCTTATTTGACCCCTTTCTTTTCCAGGAATGCAGGCGTCCCGAGGCCGGGGTGGCCCGCTCCCTGGGGCACACAGAGCATGCACCCGGCAAATGCCCCCTCCACATGCGCCTTCACCTGCGGCCGCTTGACAGCTCTGAATTCACCAGGCATACTGCAGGTGTCTGCCCGAGATTTTGCATTATTAAAAATCCTTGGCTTTTCAAAAGCTAAAATCATGCCACACTTAAAAACATACACAAACCAAATTCTTTACTGATCTAGACCAGAACTTCCACCCTACTCTCTAGGCTGAATTTCTAAAAAAGGCTACACCTTCGGAACACAGCACGTAGGCAGCGGCCGACGGGAGGCTCCGAGATCCCGGCCCCTCTGCATGCCCACTCACTGCCCAAGAGCACAGTGCACCAGGCCCTCGAGCTGTCGCCACGGAGCCTGAGAGTCTGCTGTAAACACTAGTTTAATTTCAAATCACTGAGTAACTGCCCATGAAGCAGAAGTCAAGAGTTTAGGAACAGCAGGGGGTGCTTTCAAGAAAGAAAAGACTTCCACAAGCAAAGCTGGGACTTGCTGACTTTAAATCCTGCTGGACAGCCCGGCTGTGGGGTAATGCCGCAGGCGGTTCTAAGCGGCTGAGTGCTGCCAGGCGGTGCCCAGCCCGGGGTCAAGAGACGGCCCAGTACAGCGCGTAGCCCGGGTTTGCCTCTGTGCTCAGCACCGCAGCCAAGAACGAGGCAGGGGATCCGGGTCCTCCCCTCTGTCATCCTGGTCAGGGTCAGAACGCTGCAAGGATGACAGAATTTCTTCCCGTGGCACTGTTTTATCAGATTTCTGAGGAAAACAATGTCCATCCATTCTATGGAACTACAGTTTTCTGCACACACGTCTTAAGTGTTTGAAGCAAACCCCAGCTGGAAGTTTAAATGTTAGCCGAGCGCTAAAACCAAAACGAAAGCCCACAAATCTTTGCGGCTATTAGCTAAGGACCGATACTCTTCCAAGTTCAAGATGCCAGAGCGGCCCAAAGCACCCCTGGCCTGCAGCGCAGCCTGCTGCTAGCCCTTCCCCCACCACGCCCGGTCACACACCGGATCTCAGTGCGGTCTCGAACACTCATTTAAGATGTAAAATGGAAAGCAGTAACCCGTGTGAACTTACAGGCGCCTTCTTGTCGATGGGCTTAATGACAAACTTTTTGTCATTGAAAGAGATGTTTCTGATTTCACTCCAAGGGAAGCCAATCTTTGGGGTCAACCTGGGGTTTAAAAAAGAAGTGGAATGATTAGAGATTGATATATGGATGTTTGTTCAGATTGGCTAAGAAACATTTATAAATTTCTTCAATTTGACTAGTTAAGTTTAAAAACAGCAAGTTACCCCAGGAAGCAAAATGTATGATATAGACGATCATCAAATATCTCTACCTGCCCCCAGGTTGGGCCGAGGGGCTGCTTTAAGGTATGTGTGATCCCAACACGTTCCATTTAGTTCTCAGTTTCAGGCAGCTGATGGCACCCACCTGCCTAGGCTGAGCACCTTGCTGTCAACTGCACTGCTAACGGGTGCACCCACCCTTCCACCCTGCGTGGCATCTCTCTAAGGCATTTCTCGGCAGGTCATCCCCATGTCAGGCCCCCTCTCAGGACTTTGGACACACATGCACATGTACCCAGTGTGAAATTTAAGCGGCCAGGTCCGGGACTCGAGCCGCAGTCAACTACATGGGAAGTGCAACAACGTAACCATTACACCATCTGCTGGTCTCCCATATCAGACCCCTAACCCCACCTCTCAACTGCCAGGGCTAACCGAGGTCCTAGCTGCCGGAAGCCCTACTAGCAGCCTGCCTGCCTGCCTGCTTTTCTTACCCACCTTCTCACCTCTTCAGATATGTCAATACAGTCCTTAACTGCAATCCAACCTAAACTTACTGGTTCAAACCCACACTAGATTCCCGGCTGTCACCTCTCTCACCCCAGTCCTCTGCCTGCGGTCTCTTCTGCTTAGGCCAACCATTCTCTCAGTGCTATTCAAGTAGAGATGCTTGTTGTTGTCTTTTAGTTTTTATTGATTTTTTGTTTTGTTTTTGTTTGGCTAGGTTTTTTTTTTTTTTTTTTTTTTTTTTTTGTTTTTGCCCCAAGGTGTGTGTGCTCACCAGAGACAGAGACAGTGAGAGACAGTGAGGAATCACTCCCCAGGGGATGCAATCCCTTCTCCTCCAGGGATTTTGGGCACACATGCATGCACACCCAGCATGAGTTTCAAGTTGCGAGGTTCGGGACTCCAACCGTGGTTGGACGTGTGGGAAGCCAGTTCCTTAACCCACACGCCACCTGCTGGCTCTCAGGTGAAGGCAGTCACTCGGGGGAAGGCCCCGTCTATTTTCTGCATGGGCTATACCCAGAGCGGCTGCTCGCTAAGGAAACGGACGAGGACTGGGTCTGCATGTTGCTCCTCCGGTTCTCCAGGCCATGTGTGTTCTCCTCGCTGGCAACACCTCCCTGGGTCACCCTCCAATTTCTAAGAAAGCCCTACACTTGCAGGCCACTAGCCAGAGTCTGCTGCGGTCTACTGAATCCACATGAGTCTGCTACTGCCCCAAACTCTGGCTTGTGTGCAGGAGAGACAGACAGAGAGACAGCACCCCAACACGGTCTGGATGCTGTGATCCACCCCCAGCTCCAGCCAGCCCTGGATCACAGGCACGCGCACACCTGGTACACTCCGGGAGGTGTCCAGACTTGAACCCAGAACCTTCCCATATGGGTTGGCCTTGCAGAGTGTCGTGTTTTGCCACTGTGCCACCATCTGGCCCCAAACTCAGGCTTCAGTGAACATTCCCAGGAAGGTGCTTCTCATGGGTTCCAGACCATGCCGCTGTGTGCACATGCGTCCTGCCCTGCCTGGTCTCTGCTTCCGCCTCCCTGTTCCTACAGCCCATCTTAACAGAGATACCACCACCCTGGAGGTATGACAGACCTTCAGACCACCGTTCAGACTGCCGTTAAGCGCAGTTCTTTCCCACACTCCGTAACAACTTTCATTTCCGACAACAGCAGAGTGAGCCTGTTGTTTTTCAACAGGTTTAAATAAAAACTGATGGGCAATGAAGGCCTTGCTATGACCAGCCAGGCCAGGGCAGACGTGGGTCTGAAGGCTGAGGGTCTAGTCCGATAGATGGCTCTCCTGCAGAACAGCGCCAAGGCCCCCGCGGGAACGGCCAGGCACTGCTGCTGTTTCCGACATCAGCGCTTTCTGGCCGATACCCTGTCCTACTGCACTGTCCTAGAGGGTCACCAGTCCCTGCAAACACACATCTGGCTGCCATGCTTCACAGCACTCCAACGAGACACGCAGCGTCTGTTCTGTTATCGTCACATGCGGGACCCTGGACTTGCAGAAAGTGAAGTTTTATTTACAGACCTCAGAGCACAGAAAAGAACTTCCGGACATTGACCCAGTTTAACCTGGTGAGGCTGAGTGTGCCACAGATGGGCATCTGATGCCCTGGCACATCCCCGCTCCCAAACAAGAACAATGGGTGGGTCACGACAAGGGAGCGAGAACCATGCTGCAGCCCCTTGTGAGCCAGGACCCTGACTCCTGAACACCGGAGGCGAGGACTTGGTCTCTGGGCCCTGTCCTGGAAGGGCCTCTCCTACCGGCTTCTGACCCTCGAAAATCTAGGCCTTCAAGCACAAGAGAACTGTCTTCCAACAGCTGGACACGCCATGGCCTCTAGCCCTCTGCTTTCTGGTGTGTCTGTAAAGTTTGTCTTTTTAAGACTTTGGAATCTCATATAACAATTCAGTCACTCATAAGCATAATTGCAGTATCGAAAGACGAGGGATGACCAAGGAAGTTATGACTCACTTCTGAGTTAAAGAACTTCCTTTAACGCTTGACCATAGTTGCAAAATTACAGCCTACGGATTTCTTTTTCCTCTTCTTTCAGGAGATCACATACAGGACAACAGAGGGCTGCAGGTTATATTCTTTTTTTTTGAGAGGTTTCTGCTATAGGGCACATGCGCTCGCCAGACAGAGAGAGAAAGCGAGAAATCACCCCCAGAGGGGATGGTCACGCCACAATCCCTTCTCCTCCTGGGATCTTGGGCACGCACGCATATGCATCTGGCGTGCGTTTAAGCCACCGGGTCCGGAACTCGAACCGCGGTCGAGTACGTGGGAGTCCAGCGACATAGGCATTATGCTAACTGCTGGTCCCTGCAGGTTATATTCTAATGTCCTTGCCTAGGTTAGACAGGGGCCCGCAGGGGCCATGGCGGTTAAGGTGCTGGATTCCCACACAGCCAACCGCAGTTTGAGTCCCAGACCCAGCCCTCAAAAATCACACGGCGCATGTGTGTGCATACCCAAATTCCAAGGGGAGGAGGGACTGTGGTGTGGCCATTCCCCAGGAGGTAATTTCTCACTGTCCCTTTCTCTGTCACTCTCCGGCGAGTGCACATGCCCTATGACAAAAACTTGTAAAAAAAAAAAAAATTAAAAATGGGATTTTGCAATAAGAAAAATCCAAAGTCTTTGGAGAAACGGCCAATTCCAGGGTTGGTGAGGAAGGCACAGAGTGAGCCTGGACATCCTGAAGTGCAGGAGAGTGAGAAAGTGCTCAAGGGTGGTGCCCCATCAAGAGGCACGGACGCCCCTCAGAGCGCTCCCAAAAGCCAAGCATGAGGACCAGCAGTTAGTGTAATGGCTATGTCACTGAACTGCCAAGTAGCCAACCGCAGTTCGAGTCCCGGACCCAGTGGCTTACACTCACGTCGGGCGTGTATGCATGTGTGCCCAAGATCCTGAGAGGAGAATGGAGGAGAGGAGATTGCGGTGTGGCCACCCCCCTGGGGGGTGATTTCTCGCTTTCTGTCTCTGTCTTTCTCTGTCTGTCTGGCAAATGTACACGCCCTATAGCAAAAACCTCTCCAAAAAAACAGTAATAAAAAAGCCAAGCATCAAACAATTTGGGAATAAAATAAACAACAATATGAACAGATTACAAACCAAAGTCTAAAACACCCATAAGTTCATATTAGTACACACAACTGAGTAAAAAAAGACACTGGCTCCTTAGGGAAGGATTCCAGTTAATTCACGTAAAGTAGAATTTTTAAAAATTGCAGTTCTCAAATACCACAAGAACTGCCAGAGCTTCGCCGGTGATAAGACAGACCCGCATCACATGCGACCCCCTGCGAGCCCTGGCAGGGCATGACAGCACTTTTGTGGAGTTCTGGCCCAAAGTGTAAAACTTGAATTTAATCGTGAGAAAACATCAGGCAAATAAACCCAAACCGAGGGGCCCTCCAAAACGCCTGTGGCCAGTACTCAGATCATCTCCAGGTCACGAGAAAGACTGGAATGTCCCGGATGGACAGGATCGAGAGGGTGCCACGACTAAGGGAGTGCCTCCTGCCAGGACCCGGGCGGGACGGGCTGTCTCTGGGCCCCGATCGAGGGCGCTGCAGTCCATGGCTAATCGTCTCAAGGCTCGTTTCCGATTCTGGAGCTTAGACCAGGGTCGCACAAGCACTGATGTGGGGAGCTGGGAGGGGCGCATGGGGATGCTTGGCGCTGTTCTGGGAGACTTGCAAAGCTGAACCGGTATCCAGGTGTATCCAGGTGAATGAACGGTAAAAATTCAAATTCAAAATGTGCAGGGGAGGGGGTGGTAATGGTCTAATCTTGAAAGGATTTGGGGCTTTACAGGCGTACTTGCCAAAACTCAGCCAAAGGACACTTCAGATAACGGTCCATTGTATTTAAATTTTCCAGGAGAAGAAGACTGAGTACTGGGTTCTAGTAAATGACCCGCACTGTTTGTCTGGGGGAAGGCAGAGGGCTGCCTACAATTTACTCCGAAATGTATCCTAGAAGGGCCAGGGATGGGCCAGCAGGTGGCAGGAAGGCTAAGCACTACATCCCACATGGCCGGCTGCACGGTTCACGCCCAGGACCCAGTACGCCCGAAACCCTGACAGGAGAACGGAGAAGGGACTGCAGTGTGGCCATCCCTCGGCAGGGGATGATCTCTCTCCCTCTTTCTCCCTCTCGCTGTCTCTCCAGCAAGTGCACACACCCTATAGCAAAACAAAACTTAAAAGCCAGGGCCAGAGGGCTACAGTGGCCGTGGACGGAGGGTCACTATAAGCAAGTTCGGTCCGAGTGACTGTACTTACAGGAAAAAGCCTTTCCATGACTGGTTCTGATCTCCACCTGGCCCACAGAGCCCACCAGGGCACCCTCCTCCTCACAGTGCCGCAGCCCTGAAGCCCGGGCACTCGGAGGGACTCCTGCCTCCGGGACGGTCTTGATGGGGTCGGCCACCGGGCAGGACCAGGTTCCTCTGAGTTTGGGTTTTTGTGTTAACCCAGTTAAACTGAACTTCTCTGTTCGGACAGCTCAAATGGCTGCCGAGAAGGTGCCTGCCTCTCTCCTCCCCTCCAGCCCCTCCTCTCCCGCCTGTGCTGAGTTCACAAACGAGACAAACGCTCTTGTCCTACGTGCTCCTGCTCATCCGTGCAGTCCTGGGAGAGGCGGGACCTCGAGAGACATCTCCTAGCCAGAGCCTGTTCAACACCCGGAGAGGAAGGGCTCTCCCGAAAGGCTTCCTGTATTGTCACAGCACGCTGTCCCACACAGCCCGCAAAGGCCACCTACCAGATCCTCACGTGGGCAGGGAAGGGGACACGGCCCCACTGGGAGTTCTGCTAATGAGAACGAACGCCCTCCCAGAGCAGTCCTCGGGCTTAACCAGCCTCACCCGCTCACACGGCTGCCCGAGTTGTCAGGGTCTGTCCAGAAGGAAAAGACGGGGGCCTGCTGACTGGCGAAATGTCTCCATGAGTTTTTTTCCCTTGAAGAGAAGGTGTGCCTTCAGGAGGCGGGCCTGCATTTTCTGTCTCTGTCGGAGGAGCCCAGTTTGAGCAAGCTGCCAGTTTCACTGCTGAGCTGGGGGGGGTGAGGGGGGGGGGCAAGGCCAGGCTGAAGGGGCACGCGGCTCCCGTATTCACGTGGAAAGATGAACACCTGTGTGGCCGGGGAGGTTACGCCGACCTCAGCGAGTCCTGCCTCTCAGTGTTTCTCGCAGCTTGAAAAACCTGCCGGGCAGCCTCAGCTGCATGCTCTGTTACAAAACCCGGCCATTCAGAAACCAGAGGTGGTTTCCCAGCCGTGTTCCCACGAGGACAGGGCTTGCTTCTCGGACTGCACGGCATCCTGCACGGCTGGGGCAGCTGCAGGTCTCCAGCCCAGGGGCTTCCGGGGGGTCACGGGCTGGCTCCCCAGTTCCCTTCTTTTCCCAGAGTGTTCTTGCACACTCGGGCAGGAGCAAATCTAGCTAATAACCCTCTTCTGCGTGTCACATGATCCATCCCTGCAGCCCCGGCACGGGCACGAGCCTCCATCCTGCCCCAGCAGCATACGCCTGTGCTCTGGGTCTGGCAAGAGCAACGCGGCTGGGCCTTGGGACGGATTCTGGATGTGCCTGTCATCTGTCCCCTCATTAGCCCAGGGGGGAGGATCAAGGCGTGAAGAGCTGAGGGCAGGGCCACCTGAGAACAGGTGGGGGCCGTGGAGGGTAACACGGGGGAGCCCTGACTTCAAGGGAGACACGTGCCCGGAGGGAACAGGGTGCTCCTCACGAGCGCAGGCACACCCTGGACTCTGGACTCCTGCTCCTCGTGCACGGCGCAGCAACCCAGGCCACGGTGCTGGGCTCAGCATAAAGACCCGGCAGCCCATGCTGCTGCTGTTCTGGGCCAGGTCCCAAACCCGGGGGCCACGGCGGGGCTCACGGAGGGAGCTGCGGTGGACGCTCAGAGCAGGCACAGTAGGCCTTCGCCCACCTCTTCCCAGAGTCGGGTTCCTACTGTCTCTTCAGTTCAGGTGGCCTCTGGCAGGGAGAATCCAGTCTAGGTGTAACCTCTGAGTGTGGGAACACAGAGAGCCCGCCTTCATGGAGCCGGGGTCATCTTTCCTGTGTGAGCGGCCAGCTCCCGGGCAGCGCGGAGGCCCACACGCCATGTCTGTGGCTACTCTGCTGAACCAGCTTGTTTCGGGACTCCTGTTGTCCCAGACCTCACGACACGGAGCCGCCAGGTCCCTCTGCGGGCTCAGGCCATGGCTAAAGCGTTTATTACCAGCCAGAGGAAGGCCGGCGGCACCCAAGTGTCGGGAGCAGCAGGACCCCATGCCAGGCGTCGGCACTGGCCAGCCTGCCAGCTGGTAGTTACACATGGCAGGATCTGTGGAGACCTGGGGCCGGGGAGGGGACAAACTCCTGCTGCTGCCACTGCAGTGTCAGCGAAGCCACTCCCCTCCGTGGGCCCCTCTGCTGTGTCGCACGTGCTAAGCAGGTGACGGTGACAGGAGAGAGGATCCTGCATGCCTCCAGCCCCACCTCCCAGATGCCCACAGCGCAGTCCCGAGTCCCTACAGACTCATGCTCTGGGCTGACACATGGCTACAGGGAAACGTCCAACGCAGCCCATACGCACAACCTCCATGTCCACCACGCCTCCGGGCCTCAGCCCCCAGCTCGACACACGATGCACCACGACTCACCTGTCTTCCTTCTCGTAAATATTTAGTCCAAGGGCATCCACTCCAAGCCAAAGGTCTGTTCCTTTCTTATTTTTTATCTCAAAATAGTTAATTCCGTACATCTCCAGGTCCTGAGCAATCTTCAGGTACTCCAGCATGGCGCTGTCCCTAGGGGAGGTGAGATGGGCCGGTTACTGTGATGCCCGCGACGCCACGTCCACAGCAGCGAAGCCTCCACCAGGCGCCAACAGGAAGGGGACCACAGCGAGGGCCGAACCGTGACCCTTCCCGTCCCAGGCCCAAGTCGGCCGAGCGGGAGGCCAGGGCAGTCCGGAGTGGTGCCGGGAAGGTCCCTGTGCCATCGTGGGCCCTGACCACTGGTTCTGGAAGGACCAACCGACTTGCAAGGGTTTCTCTGGAGGCAGAGGTGGTTCTTTGCCATTTTATATTCCCTGAGCCCTGCGTGCTCCCAGGGGCTCCACCTCCCCTCTGGACAGGCTCTGCTAGGATGCCTAGGCCGGACGGGGAAGGCCCAAATCACAGCTCTGAGGCCCAGGCTGCACGAGCTTCTGAGGTGGGGACAGGGCGGGGACAGGGCAGGAACTGCTGCTGAGGCCTGCAATGAGGCCCCGGGACCATAGGGCCCAGAACCAGGGAACCTGGCCATTCCTTACACTTCACAGCCATGTCCCCGCGGCCCCCATGTCTGGCTACGCTTCTCTGATGTCACGGTCGTCATTCACGTGCGGTTTTGAAGACAACAAATCCTGAACACAACCAGACCAGTGGCTCTCTGACAGAGAGGGGAACGTGGCTCGGACCGCTGCAGAGCCCTGAGGGCCTTGGACAGGAGATTTCCTCTGCTCAAGGAAGGAGAGCGCTCTGAGGACCTGGGACTTAAATTGCTCTTTTCCCAGGAAAGAACACTGGCTTTGCTTACTAAAATAGAAACAAGCCTTCCTTTCCCCAGACCCCACTTCTGGCTGGTGTTATCCTTCAGTACCTCACTAGGCCCCAGGGCTTCACTGGGCCGAAGCTAACCACTAGTCCACACTGCCTGGGGTCTCATGGAAAGACGGCTGGGACGGCTCAGCGTCCACACACTCACTTGAGCATCCCGCGGTGCTCCGCGTGCCACACCTGGATCCGGTCCTCCCACTGGTCCCTGGTGAGTTTGTGCTGGTCCATGACTCTGTGTTGCAAGAGGAGGATACGCGTGTGAGGGGCTAGGCCCACTTCCCACCCACTGTCTAACCCACCAGTCACAGCTTTTGTTCCTAGTTCCCGACGTGCAGCATTCATCACCCAGGAACACCAGCCCCGACGACTTAGCATTTCGAAAGGCAAGCCCAGTCTTGCTGACAGCATTTAAAAAGGGGGCCGGCCCTGCGGCCGGTGGGGCACTGTACCGAAGACGCCAGATCCCAAATGGCCAACCAGGGACCGGGCCTCAGCTGGAAAACACGCCAGGAGCATGCGCACCCAGGATCATGACAGGACAGGGTTGGAGGGAAAAGGACTGTGGCCTGGTCAAGCCCACTGCAGGTGCTTTCCCTCTTACTCGCAATATCCAGCCACCGGGCGTGTCCCAGCGCTTTACTACGCAAAAATGTGTCCTGACTTTCCCGGCGACCCAATATATAGATCCTTTAGGGAAAAAATTGAGAGTTTTTGATTTTAAGTGGCCTTGTCTTCCAAAAGTGGCCGTTTTTGTGTCTGTTAGTGATTAAAGACAGACGTAGCAAAATTATACACCAGGAAGAGCTATCGAGTCAAAGTCGGCGTGACCATGTCAAGGCACCCCCAGGGATGGGGCGCCCCTCCCCTGGCGGTTTCAGGTGGATCGTGGTGCCTGAGAGGAAAGCCGCGCGGCTGTGGACATCCCAAGTCCAGGGCACTCAGGGAAGATCCACCGTGTGGCTGGGAGGGGCCCGTGACCTTGGCACGCCCTTGAGCTCCTCCTGACACAGGCACCTGCATGCGCCCTGCTACAAGGCCTCCCCCTGCCCTTGCCCAGGCCAGGCCGCCTCCGCTCACCTTTGCGGGATCAGCCGCTCTGAGCTGAGGTACCCGGACTTGTGCAGTTCCTTGTTATAGTCTCCGAACTTGGCCTGCACGGCATAGGACCCCAGGAGCACCGCGGTCTCAGGGGGGCAGTAGATCTCGTCGCTGAGAATCCCCTCCTTCACTTGGAGGAAGAAGAGCTTCTGGGTGATGTCCTGGATGAGCTCCTCGGACACGTCCTCGGGGTAGAACTTGGCCCGGAACTTGAACTGCAGCGGGTTCTCCTTCCTCACCTCCTGGGCAGACACCTGTAGCAGACGCCACTCTCATTACACTGTCACAAAGCAGAAGGCCCTTGACACCCCCCCGAGCACAGGGTTCCACCGATGGTTCAAAAGACGACCACGGGGGCTGGTTTTCAGAGGATGCTATTTGTTCTGAAAGTCATCTTTTCGGTGCATTAAGACAAAAAAGGTCTGCCCAAAATCCTACTGCACTCACACTTGACTGGAAATCTCCACCACGGGCCTGCCAGGACACTAGGCCCAGCCCTCGTCTTTCAGAGATGAAGCCATCAGAGCACTCGGACGGGACGCCTGAACCCCCACCCCGGACTGCGGTCCCGGAAGTTGCCAGGCCAGCGTGGCCTGCACGGTGGACCCCATCTAACCATCCCTCATGCTCCCAGACTCGGACCACCTCCAGACACCCCCTGACTCGCTCCAGAGACACAGAGGGGTTTGGGAGAGGGCACAGTTTTTCAAAGAGCTGGACACTCCTGTTTCTTTCTTTGTAATTGCTAATGCAATGATCCCATCTTGAGAGCTGGAAGATAATCGATCATGGGTTCAAACGAGGCAGTAACAGCTTCTTACAAAACAGCGGGTGATTCATGGTTTACAGGATTAAGAATCTCATTGAGGGGAACAAAACCTAAGGTCACCTGTGTCCCCGCCCCATGACGCCACGCCCCAGGTCCCACAGAGATTGCAGCAAGGAAGGACCCCGGGCCCAGTCTCCAACCCACATCTCCAAGAACGGAAACCCACCACCCTGTGTCTGTAAAAACTTTCACGTTTAATAAAAAGCAACGAAAAACAAAAGGTGTTCCCGTTTCAACGGCACCGAAGCAGAGGAACACCCAGTTAAGAGCCTGTAAATAGTTAACTCTGCTTACCTTCTTATCAAGTTTCAGCCAGGTAGGAAATCCTTTATTATCCACATACTGGAGTCCAAAGTACCACACTTCCCGGAGGCCAATAGTCTTCACCACCTGAGAGAGAGACAGGCCCAGTCGTAAGAAGCTCCAAGTCCATCGCAAGGTCCCGCGGGTGCCCGGCAGGAGCGCCGTCTCCCACTCAGTCGAACCCACAGGGCAGCGCGGCCTCTCCTGCACCGTCTCAGCATCCCTGTTACCAGCAGAGGCCATCCTATTGACGCGATGAACGATTTATCTTTAACATAAACCCAGAAAGATTGTTTCCTTTTTTATTATTATTAGGTTTTTGCCATAGGGTGCGTGCGCTCACCAGAGGGACAGTGAGACAGAAAGTGAGAAATCGCCCCCTGGAGAGGTGGCCACGCTGCAATCCCTCCTTCTCCATTCTCCTCTCGGGATTTTGGGTGCGCGCACACACGCGCATACAGGCCCGGTGTGACTTTCAGGCCAAAGGTTCAGGACTCGAACCATGGTTTGCCACGTGGGAGTCCTGCACCTTGACTACCACGCTACCTGCTGGCCCCAAATTTAGTGTTTTCTTAGCTTTCACTCTCCCCTCTGTAGCCCGGGATCCTTTCCAGGGGGAGTCAGGAGTGGGGCTCAGGGAGCTGTGGGTTCTACAGGGCACCAGCAACAGCGTGGGTCCTGGGGTGGGGGCCCCAGAAAAATGGTGGCTGGAGGTTGTCCACGCCGCACCACCTGGGCCTCCACTGACTGCCTCCTGGCCAGCTGGTCCAGGAGTCTGACTCCAAAACAAGGAAGCAGTCATCCTAGGGAAGGAGGTGCCAACTTCCAGGGTGCGGGGGCCGCAAGGCTGGGGGGTGCCGCAAAGCCAGGAGAGCTCCTCTTTACACATGCCGGGGGTGGGCGACTAGCATCCTGGAGCTCCAGAAAGGGGCAGTTCTGACATAGCAAAGGCAGGATCCTGACCCTGGGCACGAGGGTTTCCACTCTTAATTCTCCACAGCAGGGGCCAGCAGGTGGCTTGGAGGTTACAGCACTGGATTCCCACACAGCTGATGGCAGTTCGAGTCCCAGACCAGGGGGCTTGCACAGCACACTGGGCATGTGTGCGTGCATGCCTGGAATCCTGAGAGAACAGAGGAGACGAGACTATGGTTGTGGCCATCCTCCCGGGGGAGTTATTTTTCACTCTCTTGCTTTCTCTAGAGAGCTCATGTGCCCTATGGTAAAAACCTGAAATAAATGCTTTCATTTGTTCATTCACTCTCCGCAGTTAAGGAAGAGTTTTTATGGATTACACAGCCCCAGCTGGCTGCTCCCGAGTGTCCTGCAGACAGAAAGCGACAGCCAAGCTCCCCGTGGGCACCACCGGGCAGAGTCCGGTTCTTTTATGGGAGTGTAAAGATAAAACGCTAGACCTCTAAAAATGTCACCTTCTTCAGGTATGTGGCTTTCGTCACACCGAAAGGGGAGGGGACTGAATGCTCTCGCAATGACGAGCCGGAGCACAGAGCATCTGCCTAAGGGAAACTGAGGATCCAGGTGAGCCCAGGCTGCTTCCTCACCCACGGGATGGGTGCCGGCTACAGCCCGAGGACTCTGTTCACGCGATGCAGAGATTGGCCTGTTGGCACCCTTCCCTCCGCGCACCCAAGAAAGGAGGTCTTCACTGCGGAATGCTGTGGCGGTGTCAGGGCCCCTGCGAGGACTGTGAGGCCCCAGGGCTTACTTCCTAGGAGAGCTGAGTTTGGTGTCAGCGCCTCTGACCCAGCCTGCGTCCCACCCTGCGAGGCTCTCGCTGCCCACACCACCGCGCCATCGGACGCGGGAGACCTGCCTGCCTTCCCCTCTGGTGCCCGCAGTTGCACGAGTGCACCCCTCCATCGCGGGTGCTCGCCCTAGTCCATCTCTCCACTTCGTCCACCCCGCAGTGGCCCAGCCGGGACCGAGCTCAGTGGCAATCACTTCCCACCCACCCGACTGCCCTCCTCCGTGGGTGACCCCGATTTCCAGGGCCACGGTCCAGAGTGGTGTTCTGCACCTGCGAGGACACAGCCAGCCCCGACGAGCCTCAGACTGTGGGACCGTGCAGTGCAGTCGGCTCCCGTCCCCTGCCCGTTTCCAGTACACTGCGCTCTGCGTCCCTGCTTCCCAGGCCTCCCTGTCACTCACTGCGCTTTTCCCAGGCGACTTTCTTTAGTTCATCTAAAAATTGGCCTATAGGTCCTACCAACAAGGGATCATCCGGCAATCCTCGATGTCTTTGGCTTAACCCAGGGCTGTGAGAGCCTGGTGGGCGCCCTCGGCCGGGGCTGGGTCCGCCTCTTCAGCTCTGCCTCTGAGGTGTTTCAAGTGGTAGGTTTGTAGAATGGAAGTAGCAGGGACATCCCCGTCACACTGGAGGGACAGGGAGGCCCCTTCCCCACACTGAGCTAGGAGCTTAGGGGTGGCTGGGCCTGGTTGGCTCCGGCGGGGCCTGCACTGCATCCAGCCCAGATCGGCTCCCTGTGGCAGGTGGCATCTGTGACGTTCTTGCTCAAGCCAGTGCCTGGATGGGATCTACACGGGGGTGCATGGGAGGGTGCACAGGCACACCCAGTCCTGCACCAGGAGGGTGCAGGGCTGCAGAATAGATCTAGGAGACAGATGGGACAGGGAGGAGGGAGGTGACTCCCCGGGTCCCCTTCACCTATTCCACTCAGCGTGGCGGGCAGGGAGGAGGGAGGTGGCTCCCCGAGTCCCCTTCACTTATTCCACTCAGCATGGCGGGCCGGGAGGAGGGAGGTGGCTCCCCAAGTCAGCAGGGATGAGGGAGGTGGCTCCCCGAGTCCCCTTCACTTATTCCACTCAGCATGGCGGGCAGGGAGGAGGGAGGTGGCTCCCCGAGTCCCCTTCACTTATTCCACTCAGCATGGCGGGCAGGGAGGAGGGAGGCGACTCCCCAAGTCCCCTTCACTTATTCCACTCAGTGTGGTGAGCAGGGAGGAGGGAGGTGGCTCCCCGAGTCCCCTTCACCTGTTCCACTCAGCATAGCCAGCAAATGGGCCTCCCACCAGAAGTGTCTCGAACTGCGATCAGTTTACCCGTTTATCCCAGAGCTCCCAAGAGCTTCCATCCCAGCCAGCCTGCAGTACAGTGGTTAGGGTGGTACAGGGGTGGGGGGATTCTCTGCTGACTCAAATCCTGGCCTTGGTGGCTTGAAAATACGCACGTGCACGTGCACCCAGGACCCTGAATGGAAAGAGAAACGGAGGAAGGAAACTGGCCCCACTGGGGGACGGGGAGCTTCCTCTCCCTCCCCTGCACAACTGCAGCCTCTGGAGTAACTGGCTTGGGCCAGCCCACCACTCATGTCCGCGTGTCCACCCTGGTGAGCAGGTCACCTGAGAAGGTGACCACAGGGTGTGCTGGCTGGAGGCCCCGCCCAAGCCCCTGCCTTGACCACGTGCCACCCAGGGCTCCATCTGGCTTTCTTCAGGGTCATCGACCAGGTTCCTCCCTGAGTGCGGCCTCTCCCAGGGCCCAGTAATTGGCCTTACTCTGACTGGGCAGGGCGGACCCAGGCTGCCTCAGTGGTGGGTGATCGGCTGCCTGGACCACGCCCGCTCCTGCAGACTGAGCTTCACTTCTGGCCAGGAGACAGGACCAAGCACGGGTGGAGTCACTGTAGATGCTAGACGCCCCCAGATCCGACCTCCCAGGTTTCATAACCGCCACCTGCTCCAATTCCCCACTGGGCACCGCTTTGACCGGGGGGCCTCTCAGGCACGGGGGCCCCACTGCAGCTCTGAGCTCACGCCTGCCCGACTCCCCCCCCAGACTCTTGCCCCACAGCAGAAGTGAGTTAGTCCCAAAGGTCCTGCTCCCTCTCGGGCCTGGGACTGTCACAGCCTCATGGCAGCCTTCACGTTCTCGTTAAAACTCTGCCATTCACTTAGAGTTCCATGGGGAAGAACCGGGAGGGGACGCGATCCGTGCCCCGCTCAGGACAGTCTGTGGACAGCTGAACGAGCTCGGGACACTGCAGGGACCCAGGTCCCCGGGTGGCACCTTAGAGGCACTTCTGCCTGCTGCCTCCTCTCTCCCCCATCCCGGCCAAGCACCACCAGGCAGAGGACTGGATGGGCGGGAAGGGCCGAGCTCTCTAACAGAGCCCAAGCAGGCTCTCCCTGCCCTCTCACTATGTCATTAAAAACATGCCGGAGGGGCCAGCAGGTGGCATGGTGGTTTAGGCCCTGGACTCCCACATGGCTGACCATGGTTCGAGTCCCAGACCTGGCAGCTTGCTTTCTCATTCTCCCCCGCCTGCCTCTCTCGCTCTTGCTCTCTCTGGTCAAATTAAAATAAATGAATGAATGAGTAAATAAATCATTAAAAAAAACCAGAAAAACTTTTTACCAAGAAAGGACATACTCCAGTGAGAGCTGTGAGCTGAGTGCTAGGTGCTGGGCGAAGAGACAACAGAAAGCACAGCGGAACGCAGAGGGCCGGGACGGAGATCAGAGCCCAAGGACACTCCCAGCAGCGGGGCGTGATGCTCTGCTGGCTGTGCCCAGTCCCCCCGGCACACGGTACCCGGCCTGTCCGAGTGCAGCAGAGGCCGTAAGCTGTGCCCCGGGGGCCGCCCCGTGTCTGCCGTGTGCAGTCTTCACACAGTGGGTCTACACTTCCTAAACGGTCTTGGGGGAACGAATGACATGAACACTTCGGTGTCCACGTGGCTTTACTGGGAGACAGCCAGGCGCCAACATCCGTGAGTCTATGGCTGTGTCCACCACGGCAGAGCTGTTCAGGCAGACGCTGTGAGCCCACGCCTAACACGCTGCTCTCTGTGCCTCTGCGGAAACAGTGTGCTGCCTCGGGACAGGAAGCTGGAGACACGCTCAACAGTGGTTTTCTGTCATCCCCCCGGGAGAAGAGCCATTCACTGTATTTGGAGCAGTTGTTATTAGGACGAAATAAATAATAAATATTATCATCGCTGGTGAGTATTTAACTAACCATCCTCTGATTTTAAAAGGTATTGAATTGTTTTCTCTAGAGCTTCATTTCCCCCTTTCACAGCCGCTTCTGAACGATGATCGGAAATCAGACCCTCCGGCTGCACCTGAGATGACTGAGGGTGTGTCTCCATCGGGACACGAGGGAGGGCAGGGTCAGGGCCCGTCTCTGACGCGGGGTGTGCTGACCACGCAGCCCTCTCCCCTCAGCCCTCTGCTTCCACGCCTGTGCCACGCTATTCACCGGCCTCCCACGGCAACAGGCAGCGGGCTCCGTGCACCTCCTGTGCGAGCTCTACCACGTGGTTACAGGACGGGGCAGCTTCCTCCCTCTGCAAAGACCCTTCTCATCCATGGCCTCAAGTGGGCAGGCCGAGGTGATCCGCTTAGCAAACAGAACTACCAGGGGCTGCAAAGGTTTTCTTTTTTGTACATGGTAGTTCTCCCCTGCCAGCTGAGACCGACCTGATCAAACAGCTGCTTCCCCGTGGTATTCGGCTGGATGGCGAACTCCAGCTCCGCATCCATGGTGGTAACTCGGACATTGATCTGAAAAACACAGAACGAAGCCGTTAGCCTTAACTGAGAGCTCTCTTCTGACCACCTCGGGGCCTTGCCCACAAGCGCAAAGCTGCTTCGCCAAGTGGGGTCACGCAGCCTTTCCGCCCGGCTAGTCACGAAACATGCCACAGCTCCAACTGATGACAGTCTCAGCAAGGGCAGAGGCTGGCTCACACGCCCGGCCCCTGTGCTTTAATGAAACAGTCACACATAGGCCTAAGCGGTTCCCGACAAAACATTTCGGTATCTGTCTTTTCCCACGTATCAACTCACCTGTCCCTCGAAACAAGAGAGAGGCAGCCGGGGTCCTGGCACCAGGGCTGGGTTCCCCACCCGGCAGTGAGTGTGGAGAAGGGAAGAGCCATGAACCAGGGGGTCCAGCACACTTACAGGGGAGGGTGTGCCCTGACGGAGGACACGCCCCAGGAGGCAGACGACCACATGGCAAGTTACAAAGGTGACTTGGGACCAGCTCCACGCGCAGCGGGAATGCGCACTGAGGCAGTGAAGGGAGGCCTTCCATGTCGTCCTGCGCTATTTAAACGAGAAGCCGTATCTCACGGTGGTTTTCAAACTCATTGCCTGAGAGAACCCAGATGCGGTCAGGTCACGGAGTATAAAACACTCAAACTGCTTTTGCACCATGCCCTAGAGGAAAATACCAGAGCCACAGCACAACGGTGATGTTCAAAATTAAGAAATGCTGAGGTCAGCAGGTGCCATAGTGGCTAAGGTGCCAGACTCCCTCATGGCTGACCATGGTTCAAGTCCTGGGCCTGGTGGCTTAAAAATCACACTGGGTGCATGTGCATGCATGCCCAAAGTCCCAGGAGGAGAAAGGACTGCGGTGTGACCGTTCCCCCGGGAGGGGTGACTTCTCACTTTCCCTCTGTTTCTCTTTGGTGAGCGCATGTGCCCTATGGCAAAAACCTTAAAAAAAACTTTTTTTAATGTTTGCTTCTCACCATTTCCCGAGTGAAATTTGTGGAAGAGAAACACCTCGCTGGTACCCTTCCTACCCCAGCTACAGAGGAGCTGAGGTCACAGAACCACCGTGCCCAGGCGTGGCCCGGCGGGCTGAGCACCGGCCAGGGCCCTGACACACGGAGCACTCCCCAGAGGCGCTGCTACTCCAGGGGCAGGCTGGTCTCTGCAAATACCCCCTCACATTTAGACTGGGATCGCTGGGACACTGTGCCTCCTGGGGCCTGTGAGGCCTGTCTGTCTGCCGAGACAGGACAGACAAGTAGGGCACCATTTTCTAGGATTCACGAAAAAGTGTTTTTTTCTGCTCCCAAATCCACAAATTAAAGTACTGAAGTTTACTGAGAAGCAAGACTGGACATATTTTGAAAGCTCTAATCATACTGAAATATAAAAATCACAATTTCTTTCCTGCTGGCAATAATTGGTCATTAAAAAAAAAAACAAAAAACAAAAACCACTTCAGGGTTGTTCCAAAGCACAGAGTAAAGCGAGCCTCTCCATCACGGCTGTAAGGCACACACCAGGGAAGGGAAAGCCAGCCTGGAAGTCAGATCCTCCAGTAACAAACACGGCTCCAGGCCGCTCGGCAGTCAAACCCGGGCTGGGTGGGGGCGGAGGCCTCGGGCTCACGTGTCCTCCTC
>NW_006159977.1:288454-292384 GCF_000334495.1 Tupaia belangeri chinensis | reverse complement strand
TGAACCGCGAGGGTTAGGAGGCTGCCTGGCGCAGATGCGCAGACGCACGTGGGAGACCAGAGCCGGCGCCCAGGAGACGGCGCTCGGACTCCAGGTCTGGATCCCACTGGGGCTGTGAGAAAGCACCACCGCCTGAAGCCAGAGCTACCGAGCCCTGACCCTGACAGGGCAGTGCTGACCATTTCGCAAACTGATTAGCAGGAATTCAGAGCAACCTATTTCAAGGTTCTGAATCAGGCTCCTATTTGACTTCAAGTTCACAATGTTATTGTTTTAGGAATAATTTTTTTAACTTTATTTATTTACTTATTTAATTTCATTTGACCAGAGAGGAACAGTGTGTGTGTGTGTGGGGGGGGGGCAGTTTGAAAAACCAAGCCACCAGGTCTGAAACTTGAACCGCTGTCAGTCACATGGGAGTCCAGTGCCCTTAACCACTGTGCCACCTGCCGGCCCTCACGCTGTTCTTTGAAAGGCAGCTAAGAGTAAACTGAACATTCTCGGAGGCAGACTAACAACCCAGACACGCGCGGAAAGCAAACTTCCGAAAAGCCAGCTCGTCAAGGACTACCCAGCTACAGAGGAGCTGAGGCCACAGAGACTGTGGTTTTTACATTTCAGTATGATGAGAGCTTTCAAAATGTGTCCCGTCTTGCTTCTCAGTAAACTTCAGTACTTTAATTTGTGGATTCGGGAGCAGAAAAAAAAAAACGTTTTTTTGAGAAACCTGTAAAATGGTGCCCTACTTGTCTGTCCTTTCTCGGCAGACAGACAGGCCTCACAGGCCCCTGGAAACGACAGACCTGTGCCCAGGCACGAGGCCTTAACCAAGTGCCGGCGGCTCCCTCGCAGGTCAGTCTGCCAGCTCTCCGCTGGTCTGATCTTCCCAGACTCTGTACCTGTGCTCCGGCCCCCAGCGTAACCCAGCCACAGCCAGGCTACAAGGCGGTTTGGTTTCTCCAGTGCTGCAGTCAAACCCAGATCCGGATCACAACAGCAAGCAGACAGGCTTCCTTCCAGGGTACAGAGGGCTACCTGCCCGACACCCCAATGGAACCCCTAAATAAAGCTCTTCTCAACGCGCACATGCCTGCTCACATGCAGTGCACTCGCGGTCTGTACAGGCGGAGTGGGAGCTGCAGGATGCCTGGTTGCAGGCACATGGATGAGGGTCCGCAGGCACTGGCTGCTTAGGTGGACGGGCATGCGGAGGGCGACAGTCATCTCCCTCCCAGGGCCTCCCACGGGTGTGCTCTTGGCGTTCTGCAGAGCATGCATGTTCACCTGCAAGGCTATCCCAGGCACTGCAGAACAGTCAGCTACCCTGTACCCACTGCTGAGCACAGGTGTCCCCAGTCACTGGACACTCAACACACCCACATTTCCAAGTGCTCTACGGGGGGAAGAAGAGCTCCCGCCCAGATTACAGGCCTTGAACTGGTGCTGCCTTAATCTGTGGCCTCATAAATATCTCCATGTTTAGAAAAACTATTAAGATTATTTCCAGGCCAGCCTGAAGCCTGGTGGTTAACGGGGCCGGACCCTGCATGGTCAACCTTAGTCTGAATCTGGGCCTGGTGGCTTGAAAAACACAGGGCACATGTGTGTGCGTGCCCAAATCCAGACACGGTGGAGAGACAGAAGAGACTGCTGCGTGACCATGTCCCACTAGGGAGTGCTTCCTCCCTCTCTCCACTGAGTACATGAGCCCTCCGAAATTAGAAAAAAGAAGAAGATTATTTTCAATTCTGTAGATCATTAATACTGTACGGCAATGCAACATAAACTTTCAAAGTTTAAAAAGAGACATCTACTCGATGGCAGGGCCGTTTACAGACATTTCAGTCTGCTTATCCAGCAGCTTGGAAGCCATCGGGCTCTAACAGCTGGAAACGCTCTCCATCTCAGCCCGCCCTTTATTATCCCAGGGCTAGATTCCCACGGGAAGCAATTGTTTTCAGTGAACTCAGCAAGCTTGCAGGCAAGCCGCTGCTGGTACCAGTCCCAGACACACAGTGGACTTAAAGGTTCAGCCGTTCCCAAGGATGGTACCACAAAAACCTGACACCCACGGGACATCCACCACACACACCCGCACTACAGGTGAAGGCTGGGAAACAGCTCCCAGCGCACAGTCCTGTCTGGCTAAGCCCCGGACCGCACGCTTTACCCAGAGGTAGCATTCGGGGAGGCTACTGTCACATGTGTGGCATGTGCATACGGCATGCGGTCCGTCATTTCAAACCTAGCCCCCAAAAGGGCAGTATTCGTCTCAGTCTTGCCAAAGTAATGAAAGCCCTTTTACTTATTTTTTAAAAGGCTTTTGCCATAAGGTGTGTGTGCTCAGCAGAGAGAGAAAGACAGACAGTGAGAAGGAAAATGAGAAATCACCCCCTGGGGGACACATGCCACGATCCCTTCACCTCCACTCTCCTCCTGGGACTCTGGGCACGGACACACACATGCCTGGCATGATTTTCAAGCTGCAGGGTCTAGGACTCAAACCACAGTCAACCATGTGGGAGTCCAGCACCTTAACCACTATGCCACCTAACATTCTGCTGTTTGGGTGAGATGATTCCAGTCTGGTTCCACGCCTTACCTTCCCCCACACTAAGAGCCATGTGGGCAATGGAGGAGGTGGCGATTGAATAATTCATGTCCTCTCTCCAACTGCTCCTCCACTTGAAGCGAAGACACAAAGTCACAGCGTTATAAAATATTGAAACACCTAAGGAACTAGACAATCCTACTCTACTGTAAACAACAACAACAACACAAGCAAGATGAGTTCCATACAAGCTTGAGCAGCACTCTGCAGCCTGAACACGGGGTCTTTCTACAGCTCTGTACGTTCAGACCGCAACCAGTGACTTAGGCTTCGGACGAGTGGGGAAAAGCAGCTGCTCAGGATGGCTGAGATGCCCACGGACAGCAAAGTCCTAGTAAATGGACGTGGCGTTTTCACACGGACAATATTTAACAGAAAAGTCTTTCCTCGTGTGGCCCAGATGGGAGCCTAACTTAGTAGGCAGGATGCATTCGGATCTCAACAGGCGAGCCGAGGCTCTGATCTGCTAACTGAAGTTATCAGTATACGCTTTTTAAAAGACAGGCCTAAGAACAGAAATAGAAATTCTTAAGAAACAAAACGAGAGCCAGCAGGTGGTGTGATGGTGAAGGTGCTGGACACTCCCACATGGCTGACCATGGTTCAAATGGCTTCTCACCTTCCTTCTCTCTGTGTGTCTGTTTTTCTCTGGTCAAATAAAAATAAAAGAATAAATAGATAAAAGTAAATAAATAATTCCAAAGAGAAAGAAAGAAAGAAAAGAAACAAAACAAGGCTGGGCTGGCCCCATGCCCTAGTAAGTTAAGGGAGCCAGAGGCAACACGGCCCACAGCAAGGGGTCCTGGACCCCTAGGCTTGCAGAACAAGCGAGGCACGTGCCTGCAGAGGAGAGGAAGGAAGAGACTGCAGCCCCCGCCCCTCCCACCCCCCCACCCCCTTGCTGTCTCCCTATCCCTGTCTCTTTCTGGTGAGAGGACATGCCCTCTGGCAAGTTAAAATAAGAAAAAAATAAGAAAAAGCTAACAAAACCTACCAGTACAACTTAAAATTTAAGCACAACTCTGTGCCTGCTGTTTATAACATGGAGCAGGACTGGGTTCACAGGGGTCACCCCGGGCTGCACACGCCGCCGCGGGGTTATTATTTAATGGCCAGATTTCGCACAGAGACCTGCCTGTGCCTTACTATTAATGAAGTAAGTGAAAATCTCACTGTCAGCCTGCCCTGACCTACCCTCTGCTTAATAATCTACTACGAAAATGCGACTTCTGGTCCTCACTGGATTGGCTCAGCTGGAGCTTCCACTATAGGTCAGGAGCCGTAATGGCTGGTTTCTCCTCGCACCCCCTTTGCCCCCG
>NW_006159977.1:263384-287868 GCF_000334495.1 Tupaia belangeri chinensis | reverse complement strand
GCTGTATTCTCCTAGCACCCCTTAGCCACAGGCCACAGGCCAAGCCCTGCTAGCAGCCACTCGCATGCCCTCAGGGTCCACATCAGGAGGTGTGCGGGAACCACGAGGGCCTTGTAAGGGTGGAGAGGCACCGGGCTGGCCTGGCTTGCCCTTGGGCAGCCTTCAAATGAACAGTGGTGGACATGCTTCACAGGGCCCTCACCAAAGGCTCCCTACCGACTCATCCCTGGGGTCCCTGAGCCTTCCAACCTCCAGTTTCTGGGCCTCAGCCCAGGAATCTGTTTCTTCAAGTCACCTGTGATTTTTGAGGACAGGACAATGTGGCGGTCACTGGAATGGAAGAGCATGTGAACCAGAAGGGCTGGTTTCCAGAATGGCCCTGTGGTCTCCTGTGACCCCAAGCAGGTGACTTTCTGACCTGGGCCTCTGTCACCTGGTCTGCAGTCCAGACTAGACAGCTGAGGCCCGTTCCACTCTGACCTCAGGGCACGTGGGTGAGACCGGATGTGATGCAGCCCCGGCAGGTGCTGGGGCTGGGAGGACAGCAGGTGAAGGGCTCCTCCTCCCACTCGTGAGAATGCTATTAACAGCCCAGACGCTGGGATCAGCAGATGGCCTAATGGTTACATCGCTGGACTCCCACAGAGTCGACTGCAGTTTGTGACTTAAAACTCATGACAATAATGGAGGTGAAGAGATTATGGCATGGCCACCCCCCCTAGGGATGTGATTTCTCACTTTCTGTCTGTGTCTCTGTGTCTCTCTGGTGAGCGTGCGTGCCCTATAGTAAAAATCTCTCTTTTAAAAACAAAAACAAAACAAAACAAAACAGAAAAACAGAGGCTTTTAACTACTAGGAGAAAAATCCCTTGCAAACTCTAGTAAAAACTGGCTAGAAGCCAGCCAGTGGCATGGTGGTTAAGGGGCCTAGATCCCACGTGGCCAGCAGTACAGTTTGAGTCCCGGGCCCAGAGGTCTGACTAACATGTAGGCACACATGCATGTGGGTCCCAAATCCTGAGAATGGAGAAGGGGTTGAGGAGTAGCCGCCCACTCGGGCAGGGGGCTGCTTTCTCACTTTCACTCTCCAACTGCCACTCTGCTCTCTCTAAGGGCGCACAGGCCCTCCTGCAAACTGAAAGTGGCCCTGCTTTTACAGCTCTAATGCAAATGCCATCAGAGGTGCTGTGCCTTTTTAAAAATAATCTCAACAATTAAACCTCATCCTGGTAAAACGAACCCAACGTCCCCTGAGCAGCTGGGCAGTTGTGAACCCGGCAGGCTTGGCCACAGGTGGGGCCCACACCGGCTCCTCCAGCCCGGTCCCCTTGGCTTGTAGCCCTGTCCCCTGTGGGGGTCTTCCTTCCAACTCTAATCGTAACTGAATCAGCCTGCGTGGCTTTGGCGCCATCCTGCTCAGGGGCTGTGTGGTTCTCGGGGAAAGTGGTTTTCAATGAGAAGAGACAGAGGCAGAGTTAGGATAGAGGGCCTTTCCCTCGGGAAGCACCCACTTCCTCCTGGAATACTTAGACTCCGTTTCACATTACCTCCACGAGCAAACTTTTTATTTTTTGGAGAGGTTTTTGCTATAGGGTGCATGCGCTTACCAGAAAGATAGAGAGAGACAAAAAGTGAGAAATCGCCCCCCCGGGGCGGGATGGTCACGCCGAAATCCCTTCTCCATTCTCCTCTCGGGATCTTGGGCACGCACGCATATGCATTCAGCGTTGAGTTTAAGCCACTGGGTCTGGGACTCGAACTGCGGTTGACTACATGGAAGTCCGGTGACATGGCCATTAATTAGGCCAACTGTTGGTCCCATGTACTATCACACTTTTAACTAAATAAACTCAAACCTAAGAAAAGCCTAAGAGGGCAGGTAAAGCCCAGAATCAATTCGTTCACAGGCACTGCAGGGTCGTAAGCACGCAAGTCTTGTTAGACACAGGAACTAGACTTACTTTTAGCAGCCAGAGCACAGCAGGAAAAGTGTGGTGATGTTCGTATGTACTCAAGAACCGGGAAAACCGCCTCACACAGAAAGGGAACGTCAAGTGGCAGCACCTGCCGTGTGGGCCTCAGGCGGTGGATTCTGCGATGACAGGCTGATCCCTCTATTGTCACTCAAGTCGGCGAGGGGGAAGAGCCAACTGCCAAGGCTCCGGGAGGGCCTGACCTTCGCTACGGCTGAGAATGCCAATGCTGTTCCCGCCTTCCCAGCCCTCCCGAAGGTGCCACTTCAGCAACTTTGAACAGCTTTCAAATATTTGGATAAGTCCTTTCAAATACTTAGAAATGTCCCCGGAGGAAGGAGGCCCAGGCTACTTCCTTCACTGCAGGGGGCATGACGGGACGGCTCAGGACCATAATGAGTGAGTTATGAAAGCTTGGTCCGAGGCTATTCGGTTCTCTTAATTGTGCAATTACAGAGACAATACTGTATTTCGATTTTTGTGATAAGTCATTATATACTTTTTAAAAAATGATTAATTTTATTATTATTTTAATTTGCTATAGGGCACATGAGCGAGAGAGAGAGAGAGAGAATATGCAAGTGAGAAAGCAAGATGCCAGGTCCAGGACTTGAACCGTGGTCACCACCTGGGAGGAGTTCAGCGCCTTAACCACCATGCCACCTGCCGGGCCCCATTACTTGCTTTTTAAAAACCTGCTTTGTTGAAATACAGCTTGCATATCAAATTCACTCTGTCCAGGGGTATGATTCAGTGGTATGATTCAGAGCAACCCTCACTATCTAGTTTCAGAATATTTTGTCACCCAAAAGAAAACCTCATGTCCACAAGCAGTCACTCCCCATCACGCCCAACCCCGTGACCCCGGCTACCACAAACTCCTTTTTGTCTAGGGGTTTGCCTGTTCTGGAAAGTTCATATAAATGTGGTCTCCTATCGTGTGGTCTTTTGTCACTGAGCATGTTTTCAAGGTTCATGTATGTTGTAGCGTGCATCACTCCTTATCCCCCTTTAAAAACTTTGCCAGAGGGCACATGCACTTGCTGCAGAGAGTGCCCGTGAGGAGTGTCACGTCGCCGCTCCTGGGATTCTGAGACATGCACACATTCGCTCACGATGCTCTTCAAGCCACGGAGTCCAGGACTCGAACCGTGCAGGTGGCCACGTAAGATCCAGAGCAGCCTTAACCACCATGCTGAGGGCTGGCCCCACTTCATCTTTTTTATTGCCAAGTAATACTCCACTGCACAGAAATACCACCTTTGTCTATGCATTTAACTTCTTAACTAGCTCGCCGGTTGCTTTAGAGATCGTGAGCAGTAAACAGCTGAGAAACAATGTCATTGGAACTAGATATGGTCAGTTTACTAAGGAAAAACCTTTCAGGGGAAACAAATATCAAAGAAGAATGAAGTTAATTTTTAAAAACTAAACTTTTCATTTAAGTTGACTTTTTGTTTAAGCCCTAACTGAAAATGACTCTGCTCTCAGGCAGAAAGCACTAACCACCGATGGGAACACAGCCCCGCCGGCCCTCTGCGCCCTCCCCTCCGCCTGCGGCCTGCATGGCGGAGACACCGACCCAGCTCTCTGCGAGGACCCTGCCACATCCCACCGCTCCCTAGACTCTGAGCAGGGACTTGTCAGTTGGTCCACATCTAATTGTAATGACACCAAGTACACCACCATCAGCACTCAACATAACTGCCCACGCCTTTTTTTTTTTTTTTAAGTATTTATTTATCCACTCATTTATTTTTTTAATTTGACCAGAGAGAGAGCAAGAGAGGGAAAATAAGAAAGCAAGCCACCAGGTCAGGGACCTGAACCGTGGTCGGCCATGTAGGAGTGTCCAGTGCCTTAACCACCACGCCACAAGCGGCTCCCTGTCCACACATTATTTTCAGGGGCCCAGTTTTTTGCTATAGGGCGCATGTACTCGCCAGAAAGACAGAGAGAGAGAGAGAGAGACAGAGACAGAAAGTGAGAAATCACCCCCCAGGGGGGATGGCCACACCGCAATCCCTTCTCCTCTCGGGATCTTGGGCATGCACGCACATGCACCCGGTGTGAGTTTAAGCCACCGGGTCCGGCATTTGAACAGCGGTCGTCTACATGGGAGTCCAGCGACATGGCCATTACGCTAACTGCTGGTCGCCCTGTCCACACTTTTTTAACAGGTTGCGTCCTTTACATGTCAGTGTCTCCTGGATTAAGACACAGCCTACCCTGTTCCCTCGCAACAGATGGGCCCACACTTCAGTAGTCTCTCTCTGGATCCTCGTGCCCTTAACCTACCGTCTCTGCAAAGAGACGCTATATGCTGCCTCGAGAGATCGCAGCATTAGCCATGACACGCAGTGGCCACTTCCCACAAACGCGGGCTACCAGAGAACCACCCAGGGAGTCGGCGCACCTGCACCAGCACGGGGAGAAATAAAGGGCACAGATTTACCAGGCTGGCAAAGCCGGAGACCCTGAGGCACGTGAGCTGTCTGTGGGTATTTAAAGCTCGCCATCTCCAACCCTTTTTAGGGAGTAACAGTAACAGCTAATATATAAAAGACAACTTTGTTGCCTTCTATGATATAAAACAAATGTGTGTCTTTCTTAAAACACACAGGGCTGCTCCTCTCAGTAACAACTGCTTCTGGAAGCCATGCAATAACACAAAAGTACCAGTAGTTCCCACTGAAAACCCAGCATTACCATATTTTACATTGTTACAGTATCTAATAAGCACACAGTTACAAGTGTACAACTTGTGCTAGAGGTAGTCCTGAAACTGCCCCCCCCCCCGGGGAGGGGGGGCCTGGACACCATTCCTTCAAAGATCCAGACCACCAAATAACCAGTGTCGCTGAGGATGTTTAGCAACATAACAAAAGACGACCAGCCTACAGCTAGTGGGGAGCCAGGTCCCACGTGGCTGATGGCGGTCTACATCCTGGCCCTGGTGGCTTGAGAAACACTCCAGGTGCCATGTGAGTGCCTCACATCCCGACAGGATGGAGAAATGGGACGAGAAGGGGCTGAGGGGCAACCGTGTCCCATTGGGGAGGTGCCTTCTCCCTTACCTTTTCTCTGTCTCTCTGGCAAGTACACATGTTCTCCGCCAAATAAATTAAAAAAAAAAAAAAAAAAAAAAACCTTAACATTATTGCAGAGAGAGAAACTAATAGAATACAATTTGGTCCTTAAAATGTTTCATTACATGAAGTCAGTCTATTTAGCTAGCTATCTACAGGAGAAACTTCAAAAAGTTCATGGAGGAAGCATGGTTGTTATAGGCATTGGGCACTCACATGGCTGACCACAGTTCAAGTCCTGGACCTGGTAGCTTGATTTCTCACTTTCCATCTCTCTCTCTAATTAAACTGGAAAATAATAATAATAAATAAAGGTAAATAATTCTTTTTTAAAATAATTATTTGTTCGGCTTTATTTATTTTTAAATTTTACCAGAGAGAGAGAGAAAGCGAGAAAGCAAGCCACCAGGTCCAAGACTTGAACCGTGGTTGGCCATACTGGAGTTCCACACCTTAATCACCAAGCCACCTGCTGGCCCCAAATAAAATAATTCTTTAAAAAAACTGAGTATGAGTTTATTTGGGTGCAAACAGATTCTGAAATCCATATACATCATTTTATAACACACATCGTCTGTGAAATGCTGAAGACCTCCCATGTGTGTATACATCGGTTACATCATTAACCCGTTACTGGACTTGGTAAAGATGCTGACATCTCAGGGACCAGCAGTTGGTGTAATGGCTATGTCGCTGGACTCCCATGTAGTTGACTGCAGTTCGAGTGCCGGACCCGGGGGCTTAAACTCACGCTGGGAGTGTGTGTTTGCGGTGTGTGCATGCCAAGATCCTGAGAGGAGAATGGAGAAGGGATTGCGGCATGGCCATCCCCCCCTGGGGGGGTGATTTCTCGCTTTCTGTCTCTCTTCTCGGTCTTTCTGGCGAGCATATATATATATATATATATATATATATTTGATTATCATTGTATATTACTCCTATAACAAAAACTGCTAAAAAAAAAAAAAAAAAGATACCGACACCTCTAATCTACCTAGAATTTGCAGGTAAGTGCCTCCTACGCCGGGCAGCAGCTTAGGCATGGCAGGACTGGAGGTAAGACAGAAGGCACACACTGACACTCCGGCCTGCTGACAGCACACCTTGAGCTAAGTGTCCTCGCTGGTCTTCCCGGAAGCGGAAGGAACAACATACCTTACTAATGTAAGAGCCCAGAGGTTCGTCCGCCACCAATGGGTGAAGATTTACAGGACTGCTAGTCCTTTCTGTCAAGCTCCTCACAATCGAAGCCTAAATTGTACCTGATTACAGGAACCCAGGTGGTGTGGAGGTTGCGGCACTGGTCCCCACGTGGTCAGCTCAGCAGGTAAGAGCCCGGACCTGGTGGCCTGAGAATCGCCCTGGGCATGTGGGTGTGAGTGCCCGAAATCCCTAGAGGAGAGGGGAAGAGCAGCCGCAGTACGGCCATCCCCCATGGGGCATTTCTCACTTCCTCTTTCTCTCTCTGGTGAGCACATGCCGCCTGGGGAGGGGAGAGTGTGTGTGTGTGTGTGTGTGTGTGTGTATATGTGTGTGTGTATTTGATTATCATCGTATACTGGCTCCCTCTCGAGGTTAAAGAAACATGGGAAAACAAAGAAGTCCGTTGGATATTGGGGTGAGGAAATCGTTCAGATGCCAAAGAGAGGGCACGCACCTGCAATAGCGCCACAGACGTCGTGAAGAGTGTGGAATGAGCCGACGCCGACCGAGACTGTCAGGAAACGCGGCCGCTCTGTGCGCACCCCCGGGTAGCCCGGCACGAAGGCCCGTGCGCGGGAGGGACGTGATGGCATGCTGCACGTCTTCGTGTAGCTATACAATACCAGGACATAGACTAGACTTTTACTGCCTAAATAATAATAAAATTGCCGAATGTTAAGACTGGACAGGGTCCACTTGTTACAGCTCTGATAACCACTAGAGAGCCCCCCCGCCCTGGGCGAAGTGCCAGCCCGAAGCTCAGTCAGCCCTGTAACTTCTCCCGCCGTCAGGGTCAGGGACAGGCGGTGCCACTGCTCCCAGGAACACCAAGTCCTACGCGGCTCTGCTGGCTCCTGGTGCCCCTGAGCGGGCAAGGTCGGTCCACGTGACGGATCCACCCGCAGCAGAGTTAAGCCAGCAGAATTCAAGTGCAGCTACACGCAGCTGATGCTAGCGCTGCCGGGAGGACGACGCTCCTGGAAGCGGCACCTACCGAGAAACAAATGAACCCAGCACCAGGCAGCCTGCAGCTGCCCTCCATGGTCCCCTGATGCAAGGGCGCGAGGACTCAGCAGTCAGTACTGCCGTGTGCTGAGTGCCAACGCAAAGCAAGGTCACAGCTGCAGCTCAAGGTCATACCTACAGGTCACGCCAAGGGTCCAGCTCAGCCCTACGGGAAACCCTTGGCTGCAAGCAGGATTCTCTGTGCAGTCCCAGCACAGCTCCTCGTGCCGTCTTGGAGACAGGAATATCAACTTAACTTGATAATGGAAGGCTTCGGATACAGTCACTGTTTCAAATTTTGACTGCCAAGTCTAACAGCAAGGGACGTTGGCCAAATCCCACGAATTTTGGTTATTTTTGTTCTGATTCATTTCTGCTCATATTCACATTCTAAATATTTACAAGTGCCTCATGACTCAGTTTGGGAATACCTTCCACTTCCATACTTGACTGTAACAAGTTAGGTCTTTGCCTGCTTGAGGCACACAGAAACCCCTGTATGCCGTATTTCCCGCACACAGGGCGCCCGCTTCCCAAGGGAGAATGGGGAAGGGGTGTGAGGCCCTGCCCACCTGGCCTCCTACCTTGCATCCTGATAGCACCGCGTAGGCACCAGCCTCACTCAGACAACCCAAGAACACGCAAGGACCTCTCATTCTCCTCACTTCCTGCTCTAAACTGTACTATCTTCCCACCACCACCAGTTCCAGACACCAGGCTGACCGTCAATACGCAGCAGGCAGTGACGGCGCAGTGTGCTCACGCAGGCCGGGCCCTGGGCACACAGCGGTGACGGCGCAGTGTGCTCACACAGGCTGGAACCTGGGCACACAGCGGTGACGGCACAGTGTGCTCACACAGGCTGGGACCTGGGTACACAGTGGTGACGGCGCAGTGTGCTCACACAGGCCGGGCCCTGGGCACACAGCGGTGACGGTGCAGTGTGCTCACACAGGGTGGGGGCCGGTGTCCTCCCACAGGCCAGCCCCTGGGCACACAGTGGTGACGGTGCAGTGTGCTCACACAGGCCGGCCCCTGGGCACACAGCGGTGACGGTGCAGTGTGCTCACACAGGCCGGGCCCTGGGCTTTCCTAGTAACTTTGTGTCTCGGGCACCTACATTATATAAGAACAACAACTGATTTAGTGACGAGGGCTAACTGTCTTGTAGCATGAATCTAATGGGTACTACTGGGTAAGAAGTGAAAGATTATCCTCATCTGACAACCTATTTGTTTATTTTTCTTTAGAGATTTTTGCTATAGGGCATGTGTGCTTGCCAGAGGGACAGAAAGAAAGTGACAAATCACCCCTTTGGGGTGGAGGGGATGGCCATGCTGCAATCCCTTCTCTAGCCCCCTCTCGGGACTCTGGGCATGCACACACGTGCCTGGCCTGTCTCAAGCCTCTGAGTCTGGGACTCGAACCACAGCTGGTCATGTGGGAGTCCAGTGTCTTTTCTTGTTTGTTTTTTAAAGAATCTTTTTTTTTTTTTGAGAGGTTTTTGCTATAGGGCGTGTGCGCTTGCCAGACAGACAGAGAGACAGAAAGCGAGAAATCACCCCCTAGAGGGGATGGCCACGCCGCAATCCCTTCTCCTCCATTCTCCTCTCGGGATCTTGGGCACGCACGCACACGCACCCGGCAAGAGTTTAAGCCACCGGGTCCGGGACTCAAACCGTGGTCGACTATGTGGGAGTCCAGTGACATAGCCAATATGCTAACTGCTGGTCCCGAGTCGAGTGTCTTAACTATTCCGCCACCTGCTGGCCCTGACAACATGTTTTGTAAATGCTTGAGGAAATGGAGGCCAGGAAAGTTGAAGCAACTTCTCCGACTTCTGGTAATCAGTGACCACAACTGTTTATATCTGGATAGCTCTTAAATGTGATTCCTCAAGTTGTAGCCTTCCAATCAGTCAATGGCTTTAAGTTTTTGAATGGAAAAGTTCGTAAAATTTCCAAACTGCAGCAAATGTTATGTAAAAGTTTACAGATGCAAAGAGGAGGGGTCCAGACCAACGAACATCTACGCCTTCATTTCAACAACTTGTACTGCAGTCTCAGTTCTCCTAAGCAGCACCTTCTGCCTCTGACAGAAAGCCACATCCTGTCCCCAGACCCACTTCCTGTCAGACCGAGGCTGCTTTTGAGGCCACTTAACACAAAAAGCGGACAAACCAGTCCTGTTTGTGCTCGTTATAATTCCAGAAAATCACGATCGTACTCTAGCAGGGAACTTACTGAGTGTTCACAGTGAAGAGTCGGTTCCATCTGCTTCAAAACCAGGCTGGGACACTGGGACTCCGGGACAGGCTGTGCTGCACCCTCCTACTCCTCAAGGCTGAGGCCCTGAGGCTGGCTGTGGCTGACAATAGAGTGGTCCCCAAGGTACCAAGTGCCAAGCCTGGCTGCAGAGTGACACAAGGTGGCCATTTTCTGACCTGCCAATGGCATACTAAGTACAGTTCCAGGAACCTATTAGCTGTTAATTATTAAGAACCTTTATTTTGTACGTGTAAGTAGAGATCCCCATTCTACCTTGGGAACGATACATTGTATATCATGTGTGTCAATTTCATATGGACCTAAAGTAGAATTACAAAGAAGAGGGGAAGTAATTAGAGGATGTTATTTTCTGCAAAAGAAACTATTGTTTCCCCAAACACTAATAATCCACACCCTTCTCATTGCACGGTGCCAAGGCAGGTAAACTCTCTCTCAAGGGCACTCTGTCTCATAAACTTGCAGTCTTGGCTCCGTACCATGTGACTTCAGCTTTACTAGTTGTGTCATTTACGCTTCGGCACCAATTCCACACAGTGAAATGTGAAGTTAATTATATACACAAACTTAGGATCCCGTCACAGACAGAAACATGGTACGGGCCAGGCTGGCTCTTCCATCCTATAACGGTTTTTAATCCTAGGCTCACAAAACATAGGAAACCAGGCCTAGGGACTAAACATCACTGCCCACCCAGAAGGTACTGTTTCTTTGTAAATTTAGGAGTCTGTGAAGAATTTTTCCCTCTAATCTACTTGGGGGTGAGGGGGTTCTAGAAAACAATGAAAACTTCTTAGAGAAAGACATCTAAAGCAAACCATACTATGTCTTGTGCTATTTCTCAGATAAATCTTGGCCCTGATTTAAGATCAAATAAAAAGTAAAACTTTGCAGTGTTAAAATTACTCCTATAAAGAGCTTAGACAATGTTCACTTGAAGTCTTTACTTGTACCATCCATCAAAAATTAATTTTGGATAGATCCCGATCACTCTATTTTTTTTTTAAAGTGTCTCTCTTTCATGAGAGAACATATAAGAGGGAGTATGTGTGTAGGTTAAGAGAGCCAGAGAGGGGGCCAGCAGGTGGCATGGTGGTTAAAGGCCCTGGACTCCTACATGGCCAACCCTGGTTTGAGTCCCGGAACTGGTGGATTGCTTTCTCATATTCTCTGTCTCTCTCTGATCAAAACTGAAAGATAATAATAAGTAAATAAGGTAAAAAAAAATAATTTTTTTTTTTTTTTTTTTTTTTAAAAAAAAAAAGAGCACTAGAGAGGAGCCACCATGACAGGTCTCAGCCAGCCAGCATGCCTCACGCAGCCCCCAAGCTAGTCGGGATCCTGAATGTGTTTCAGGTCAACTTGGGATCCGAACCCACAGCTTTCAGCACTGCAGGGCAGCATGCTACAACCTCCACCACTGGGGCTGGCCCAAGGTTTTAAAACTTCAAACTAAATCAATAAGTTTACAAAGTTTGCTTCAATAAGCAAACCCCAGGAAAATTTAACTCCACTTTTAAACCATCTTGCATGTTGAAATTATGCTAAGTTAAACAAAAAATATAGCTAAATTAGCCAGTGGTTAAGGCAGTTGAATCCCACATGGCTGGCTGCATGTAGAAGCCTGGATTTGGTGGCTTAAAAATCAGTGTGTGTGTGTGTGTGTGTGTATGCGCATGCACGCCGAATCCAAAGAGAAAGGATGGCGGTGTGGCCATACCTCTAAGGGGCTGATTTCTCACTTTTCTCTCTCAAAGCTACATGCACCCTATCGCAAAACTTAAATAAATAAATAAATAAATACTACTCTCTGACCTACACTGATACCTTGTCACAGTGAAGTGTGCCTGTCCGGAATGGGATTAAGCCTGCACACAATTCCTTGACTGGGGGTAAGAGTGTGCGGTGTGCACCTCACAGCCCAGGCCCTCAACCCCGGCCCTGCCATGCTCGGCCGCTCCCCTTCTAGCCCCTCCACAGCCCAGGCGGGAGTCTCCGCACGGCTGCAGGACGCCATGGGAAGGTCCCATGTTTCATTGCATCCATTTCAATTTCCAAGTCTGAGAAAATCTCTAAGGCAATGACCTCTTTCCTCCTTTTTTCGGCATTCCCTCTCCCCACCCCAGAAACCTTGGGAGAATGGCTGGAGCTGGAACCCACAGTTCTGTGTGTTGCCAAGGAAACACCTTTGACTAGAAACCTTCTTTAAAGGACATGCCTTGAGGGCGACACGGCCCAGGTGGGATTAAATGTTTCTGCTTTGATCCAGGACACAAAGTTCTCCCAGGAACCTGGGGCCCCACCCCAGATCTCCTTCCTTCCACCCAATGACTCAGGCATGTCCAGATGAGTATAAGGAGCTTTGGGCCAGCAGGGAGGTAAGGGGTTGAATTCTACACGGCTGTGTGGTTCGAGTCCCAGGCCCAGAAGCTTGAAAATCACGCCGAGCGTGTGTGTGCACGCGTGCCCAAAATCCCGAGAGGAGAGTGGAGAAGGGATTGAGGCATGGTCACTCCCCAGGGCCGGGGGGTGGGGGAGTTCTCACTTTTCTCTCTCTCTCATGTGCTCTATAGCAAAACTGAAGGGAAAAAAAGGGCAAACTTCCCATCGTGGCAAATTTGAAACACTCACAAAGCAGAGAACTAGTACAGTCCATGAACTCTTCTTTCAGCTTCAACACTGCACTAACTTTCTTTTCTTGCTTCGACAAGCAGAGTGAAAGCCAGAGCCAAGGGGCCCTTACAGGGTCTTCACCCACGACCCACCCCTTCAGCCAGCTCCAGGGCAGGGGCCTGCAGGAGCCTGGGGTCAGCCACAACTTCCCTGTCGTCTTCTTTCACCTACTCTTTCTACCACTTAAAAAAATGCTCGCATATTTTAAGGCCATCATATCATTTCAACCAAAAATTTCAGTGTGTATTATAGCTCTGAAAGACTTTAAATACACACCTACCCAAACATGCAAAACCACAATAACACTATCATAGCCAACGTAATGAAAAAAATTCCTTTTTTTTTTTTTTTGTGGGGGGTTTTTCTTCAAGGTGCATGGTCTTTTTTGGAGAGGTTTTTGCTACAGGGTGCATGTGTGCGCCGATAAGTGAGAGAGAGAGAGAGAGAGAGAGAGAGAGACAGAAAGCAAGAAATCACCCCCCAGGGGGATGGCCACGCAGCAATCCCTTCTCCTCCGTTCTCCTCCCAGGATCTTGGGCACGCACGCACATGCACCCGGCGTGAGTTTAAGTCTCTGGGTCCGAGACTCTTAACTGCATTTGACTACATGGGAGTCCAGCAACATAGCCATTACGGCAATTGCTGGTCCCAAAAAACAATTCCTTAATATTTAAAATTAGATGTTAAATTTTTTCAATTGCTTCAAACATTTTTAAAATCATGTTTATTATTCTACTGAAGTACGCATACATTTGTGTGTGTGTGTGTGTAAGTCTTTTTCCCCATAGGACCCGACCCCTGCACTTGCAAGAGAAAGTGAGAAATCACCCCTCAGGGGCATGGCCATGCCCCGATCCCTTCTCCTCTCAGGATCTTGAGTGGGCATGCACATGTGCCAGCATGATTTTTCAAGGCACCCAGTCCAGGACTCCAACCGTGGCTGGCCATGTGGGAGTCCAGCACCTTAACCACCACACCACCTGTTGGTCCCAAGAAGATCTTCTCACTGTTGATTTGCTCGTTTTGCAGCCTTGTCATTGCACCGTATTTCCACGCTGCCCCGTTCAGCCAGGTTCTTGATAAAAGGATTCGGTGTCCCCCACCCTGTCTCCCCAACTCCCACCCAAACAGCAATGTACTGTGGGAACAAACACCCTTAATTATGTAGCTGAGGCACGGAACCGCCTTCAGGAGCACACCGCACTCATGCACGCAGTCCTACTCCACTCACAGTGACTCCGACCTATCGTTTATGGTCTAAGCCTTGGTTCCATTTTCTCATTAAAAGCAGGAGGAACAAGGCCGGCTCTCCTTCCCAGGCATATTTTACAAAGCTGTGAAAGGCAAACGCTACCCAAACGCCCAGCTTCCCCGAGCACAGCCCCTGAACGCTGCCCGGACACACCCGCACGGCTGCGGCAGACCGTGAGGAGCCCGCCTGACCTCCTGGGAAAGATCATGCCATGGGACCGACAGGTGACATGGTGGTTAAGGGTGCTGGACTCCCACACGGCCAACTGTGGTTCGAATCCCAGCTATGGTGGCTTGCTTTCTCACTTTCCGTATCTCTCCCTACTCCCCATCTGGCCAAATTAAAACAAGATAAAGTTAAATAAAATTCTTTAAAAAAAAAAAAAAAAAAAGATCATGCCAGCTAAGTCCCCTGGAGGGTGACAGACCAGAACACCGAGGAAACCGCCTGGCACTCCCACGTCACTCTGCCCAATGGTTTGGCGCTTCAGCCACCACAGAGGTACAAAAGAATGCGGGTGACGCCAGCCCCAGGCCTGGCCCTCCTGGCACTCTCCCGCTGCTGCAGTCCTGTCTTCCCCATCCCCGGAGCTATTTGTAAGCAAGGCTTTCCCTTGGTGGGGGGGCACAGAGGGAGACACAGCTCCCACTTCGTCCAGACAAAAGGGCTCTTTCATTCAGCCAGACCTGCTTCACTGTCTCGCCCTGGGAGAGGGCGGGGCAGTGCAAGTTTCAGGCAGACACTCACGGCGGAACAAGGCGGGTTCTGCCTTCATCTGAGGACGGCAGGTCGCTTGCCCCTCTCTCCTGCTTCAAAGGCCCTTCTACCCCTCAGTGTATCCCCCAGAGCCAGCGCCCTGCATGCAGCAGGCACTCTCACTTGCTGAATGGAGGCGTCTTTGTGGAGGGATGTGGGTAGGTTCAGTGAGGCGGCAGCAGGGCCGAGGGTAAGGCACGGCCTAGCTACTGCCTGATTCCGCTCAGCTCCTTACGACCATGAGACCGTGAAGCTGCTAACCAGGCTGGGTGTGGGCAGTTGCAAGTCGAGCCACTCAGCTCTTCCTGAGCAGCCGGGCACAAGGCCAGGTGCTTCCCAGGTGTCGCCTCAGCAGCCCTCACAGGCAGGTGCAGGGTCTGGTTCACAGGTGAGGAGGCAGAGAGGAGAAGCCTGCCCAAGACCGCCCACTCACAGGCAGGTATACTTTTCCTACCTGGTCACTCTCCTTCCTTCCACTGATCTGCCCATAAAGCTAAAACGTTAGCATTTGCCCTAGGAGCCGATAACGATGCTTTGCAGCCAGGGAAGACAGGGCAAAACAGCACCTGCCACCACTAGAAGCGAAAAGACAGAGGTCGTATGAGGCATCAAAGCGGGGGACGGCGTGGACACGGGAGGAGCTTAGCTCCATTCTAAACGAGGTGTTCTAGAGCCAGCCCCACAGCCTAGTGGTTGGGGAGCCGGATCCCACACGGCTGACCGCAGTTTGAATCTTGGCCTCGGCTGCTTGAAAAACACGCTGGGCATGTGCCCCAAATCCCAGCCCGATGGAGAAATGGAGGAGGAAGGATTGTGGTGTGACCACGTTCCACGGCAGGGGTGGGAGTGTTCTCAACTCCTCCTCCTCCCTCTGTCTTCTCTTCCATGTACATATGAGGCTTCTGGTAATCTTTTCTTTTTTTTTAAGTAAGGCAGTCTCATGAGGGATTGAATTATGAAACCAGAAACTCACATACAAACTATAGCAGGGCAAAAGTGAATTTTAAATCATCGATGATAAAGCAATTCATTTACATAACACTCTCTTTCCAACTCAAATATCAGGTACAAATTGCTGTCTTTTAGCCTATGCCAAAATTCTGTCACCATTCAACGGCTCAGCAAGTGTGACATAAGATATCGCCACTTTCTCTAGAGAAACAAAGCAGCTCCGGAATGCCAGCCTCGTTTAAAATATGACCTCAGCACAGCCACGCCTGCTCCCCTCTGACGCTGCCACCATAGGTGTCCCTGCTCAGGGCCGACCATGCACCGAGCACCAGCCCATGAGACACACGCTGTCCTCTGAGAACAGTTTTTTTCAATATTGGAACTGGTGGGGAAGATCTGCTTCCAATACGATTAGCCTAGCCCTAAAATATATGCAGGGTTACAGCCAACACCAACAGCAACTCCCTCCATCCTATATGCGAGGACCGATGGTTTTCTTCTGAAAAGGACCAGACAGTGATAGCTCAGGCTTTGAGGGCCCTATCTGGTGTCTACTCCACTTGGAGGGGTTTCTGCTTTTTTTTTTTTTTTTTTTTTTGAGAGAGAGGTTTTTGCTATACCACACGTAAGCTCACCAGAAAGACAGAGACAGAGACAGAAAGGGAGAAATCACCACCCAGAGGGGATGGCCACGCCGCAGTCACTTCTCCTCCATTCTCCTCGGGATCTTGGGCACACACGCACATGTGCCTGGTGTGAGTTTAAGCTATCGGGTCTGGGACTCGAACCATGGTTGGCTATGTGGGAGTTCAGCGACATAGCCATCACACTAACTGCTGGTCCCTGCTTTTTTTTATTTTTAAGAGAGATTTTTGCTATAGGGTGCATTGCTCACTGGAGAGACAGAAAGTGAGAAATCAGCCCCCAGGGAGGATGGCCATCCTTCCTTCTTCAGTCCCTTCTTGGGATGTTGGGCGCACAAGCGCACGCACCTAGAGTGAGTTTTGAAACACCGCGTCCAGGACTCGAACTGTGGTCGACTATGTGGGAGTCCAGCAATGTAACCATTACACCTTTTGCTGGTCCCATGTTGCTGCCTATTTTTTTAAGAATCCTTTCATTTAACTTTATTGATTATTTTACTTATTTTAATTTAACCACAGAGGGACACATGCAGTAGGGGGTGGGGAGTGAGAAAGCAAGCTGCCATGTCTGGGACTCAAACCACAGTCGACCATGTATGTGGGAGTCCGGTACCCTTAACCACCACGCCACCTGCCGGTCCCTCATGTTGTTGCTTTTAAACAACCTTTCAGAAATGCACAAAGGGGTCTGAGCTGCTGAGCCATACCAAAGCAAGCCACAGCCAGAGTGGCCACAGATGCCGGTCGGCCTGCTCTGCCCTACAGTAACAGTGACTTGCATTGTCTGATGGGACGACTACTGACAAAAGCAATTTAAAAATAATCTTCTCACAAACAAAAATGGAAAACAAAATTAGGTTGTGGAAAGGGACTTCAAGCTTAACAAAATGACAAGCCAAATCTGATCTACTGACTAGTACAGTTCGGTCCTCGGGCGGTATCTTTCCCTTTACTGATTCAAGTTTAATCAAGGTCAATTTTTGTTTTACAGACTAAATTTTATTGCTTCAGATTACAGAGTTGAAATGTTTAAATACTGTAAGAAAGCAGGCATTTTTTTTTTGGAGGGATTTTCACTATAGGGCGCATGCGCTCGCCAGACAGAGACATAGAGACAGAAAGCAAGAAATCACCCCCCGGGGGGACGGTCACGCCACAATCCCTTCTCCTCCATTCTCCTCTCGGGATCTTGGGCACGCACGCACATGCGCCCGGCGTGAGTTTTAAGCCACTGGGCCTGGGATGTGAACCAGAGTCAACTACGTGGGAGTCCAGCGACATAGCCATTACGCTATCTGCTGGTTCCCAAGAAAGCAGGCATTTTTTAAAAAGAAATATTTAACTTAATTTTATTTATTTATTTATTTATTTATTTATTTTTTTTTTTTTGACCAGAGAGAGACAGAAAGAGAATGAGATGGAAAGTGAGAAAAAGCAAGCTACCAGATCTGGGACTTGAACCCTTGTCAGTCAGGTGGGAGTGTCCAGCACCTTAAACACCATGCCACCTGCTGGTCCCAGAAAGCAGTCATATAGAACCATGTTGACAATCTCCAAATTGTCAAAGGTACACAAAAGTTTAAGTCTAAGTTTAAAAAGATCAAGAAAATGAAATATGAAAATTCACTAGGAATAAGTGGTACTGGCTTCCTTTCCCAAACTGTAAGTATTAATAAAACTATTTAAAATTTTGTTAGAAGGCTGTCCCCATAGCCTAGTGGTTGAGAGAGCTAGACCCCACACGGCTAACAGCAGTTCAAATCCTGGCTCTGGTGGCTTGAAAAGCGTTCTGTTCCCAACGTGTGCATGTGTGCTAAAGTCACAACAGGGGGGGATTGTGGCATAAACACACCCACGAGGGGGGGTGCCTTCTCCTTGTGTCTCTACTGAGCACACACGCCCTCTGGCTATAAGAAAACGGGGAGGAGGGCATTGATGCAATCTAAAGCAATGTCTTCTGAGCCAGCAGTGGTGTGGTGGTCATGGCACTGGGTGGACCCCCACAGAGCCAACTGCTGTGGAGTCCTGGACCTGGTGGCTCACTTTCCCACTTTCCCTCTGTCTCTCTCTGGTGAGTGCACATGCCTTATAGCAAATATAATAATAATAATAATAAATAAAATATGTAATTCTTTAAAAAATAAAACAATGTTTTGAAAAAAATCAATAACAAATAAATACATAAAATTCTGCTGGCAATCACAATACTATTAATATTATAATTCAGGACAGACGCTAACTGATGCCAGAGTGGAAGAAATGAGAGAAAAGAGTAGTAAGCCCTTTCTGTGTCACAGACACCTTCTCTTTCTCTGACCACTTCTCACTTTCCCTGACCACTGCTCAGAGAGCAGCTAGGCCTTTTCCCCTCTGAACACAAAGAGCCAAATCTTTAGTCACCGTGGAGTTCAGCTGAGCTCAGAGGTGCTACCTCCCTCCTCCTTCCGGCCGGCTGCCCATCCAGCCACCTCTTCTCTTCCCCCAGCCCCCGGTGGTGGCACCAATGATGGCTCCTAACATCAGGAAGGCACGGGCATCCACCCCCACCACCCCTGCCCATGAGGGCGCTCGCCTGGGCGGACGCTGGAACCACACTGGGCTTCCTGACTGGGGTGTGAGGAGGATGCAAACCTGCCCTTTCCTGCTGGGTGGCAGTTCTCAAACTGGACTGTGGGCAGTTAAGGCACAGGACCGGGCGGCACCTCGCCTGGAGGAATCCCGGCCTCCACGTGGTCTCTTACAGCAAAATCTGAGCATGCACCACACCAACCCTGCTTTCAGCTTTAGGTAGAGACACTGTGTCCACACAGCAGGGAGACAGGAGCTACCAGGTTGCTGTCACTTACTTGGATTTGAAAATACTGAAGTAGTTTAAGAAGCCTGGCACTGGTGGACACGTGGGGGCAGCAGTTATGATGAAAGGCAAGGATTTCCCCGTCAATCACGGGCACAAAGTTATTAACAACTCGGTCTCTCAGCCTCCCCACACCTGGGCTTCCTCCCCGCAGGGGGGCACCCAGTGCAGCTGCAACCCACCCTGGCTGTGGACACCCAGCCTTCCCCAGGTCTCTAATTTCCCCTCCCAGAGAGCCCTGACAGCCCGACCGGCCACTTCTCTCGGTTCCCATCTCGGGGCAGCTTCAGTGTCTACCAAAGCGACCAGCAACCCCCTGGTGCCGTGGCCTGCCCCTGACTATTCTCACACTGCAGGCAAATCCGACCACGTCCCCGCTTCCACTCAAAGCCCCAAGTTAAACTCAAAATGCCCAAGGCATGGCGTGCCTGTCTTCCCTTCCCTAGGTGGGACCCCAAACTCCCCTGACTCCCGGGTCTCGTGCGCCCTCCCCTGCACCACCTGGTTAATACCCCTTTGTTCTTCACTTCCCAACCCCAGCTGCAGCTCACATTATTCTGTGACTACTGCCTGCCTGGAACCAGACTGCAAACCCAGGATGACAGGGACGTGTCCTGTGTCTGCAACGTGGTAGGTTCAACACTTGTCACAGACACTCAGCCAACGTCTGCAGAGCCAACAGGGAACAGACGTGCACAGTGCCCAACGGCCTGATCCCGGCCAACCAGACCCCAGCCGGCACGTCCCACTGCCACCCGGCAAGTCTCAGCCACCTCACTCACCATCTGCCTGTGGGGGAGGGGGAAGGGTGGAGTGAGAGCCAAGCGTCCTCCTCCTTGGGATGGGAGGGAGTGACATAAAACGTATGGGTGTATTCAGTGAATCCTGCCCTTGTTCAAACAGAATGGAAAAGTCTTGTATTCCCAAAGATGCAAGGTAATCCCCAAAATAATCTTAAAAATTGGCACAGGATAGAAATCGGAACACACTTTCAGTTTTCCTCATGAAGCGTAAACATATTCCCTACTAGAAACTTCTGTAATGACATTCTAGCAGTGCCCAGTTAAAGCACCTGGGGACCAGCAGTTGGTGTAATGGCTATGTTGCTGGACTCCCATGTAGTCGACCATGGTCCGAGTCCCGGGCCCAGTGCCTTAAACTTACACCGTGTACATGTGTGCCCAGGATCCCAAGAGAAGAATGAAGGAATTGTGGCATGGCCATCCCCCCTGGGGGGTGATTTCTCGCTCTCTGTCTCTCTGGAGAGCGCACACACCATATAGCAAAAACCTCTCAAAAAAAAAAAAAAAAAAAAAAAGGCACCTGCTGCTGGTTCACTTCTGAGCTTTCCTGGCAGCCTTAAACCCAGCACTCATTCACCCCAAGCCTGAGACAGAGGTCCCCTCACTCACTCCATGTCCCCCTCGATCACGATGGAGGAAGGAGCCCAGAGTTCACCCAGCCCGAAGGGGGCACAGGGCTGCTTCCGGAACCAACTCCCTGGGCAGCTGCCCTGTCCCTGTACCTCTCCCCAGACACAGGAGCCCTCAAGCCACACACACACAGCACAGTTCGCGCTGGTGACAACCTGCGAAGAGGCTGAGGCACAGTTCGCGCTGGTGACAACCTGCGAAGAGGCTGAGGCACCCTGGGGAGACTCGAATCGCCCTCCTTGGAAGTCGCAATCACATGAACACAACCCCAGTCAGCAGGGTTGAGGGGGGGCACACCAGAGAGCAGCGGCAGCTGGCCTCCCCCTGGAGGGCCTGGCCCAACCAATCCTCCCTGCAGCCCTGGGGAAGATTCGGCTCAGATGTCACTTCTCGAGGGAGTCTGCCCACTTCCTCCCAGATGGTTTTCTTCCTAACTATGCCACCTCTCTGCCTAGACTCCTGCCAGAAGTGACAACACTGAGCGATGTGCCCGTGCTGTGACCGGGTACCAGACTGCACGCACCCAGAGGACAAGTTCTGTCACCCGTGCAGGTGCCCCACTTGCTCAGCCAGTAACACTCACCTCTTCTTTTTTTTTATTGGAGAGGTTTTTGCTATAGGGCGCGTGCGTTCGCCAGACAGAGACAGAGAGACAGAAAGTGAGAAATCACCCCCCAGGGGGGATGGTCATGCCACAATCCCTTCTCCTCCTTTCTCCTCTCGGGATCTTGGGCACGCACACATGCCCAGTGTGAGTTTTAAGCCCCTGGGTCCGGGACTCAGACCTCCAGCGACATAGCCATTACGCTAACTGCTGGTCCCTCTTTTTTTCTTTTTTTAAGAGAGATTTTTCCTATAGGGCATGTGCGCTTGCTGGAGAGGCAGAAAGAGAAGCTGAAAGTGAGAAATCGCCCCCACTCCCCAGGGGGAGGGACAGCCACACCATGATCTCTTCTCTTTCCAGGATCTTGGGCACACATGTGCACACACGCGCACCCAGTGGGTCCAGGACTTGAACTGTGGTGGATTATGTAGGAGCCCAGAGACATAACCATTATGCCATTGCTGGTACCAATCTTCATCTCTTTAATCAGTGGAGCAGTGTTGTGAGAAACACAGCAGGGGACCACGCGGCAGCACAGCGGCACTGTGTTCACATCCTGAGTTCTCTCTGGGTTCCTGGGTTCACATCCTGAAATCTCTCTGAACACACCAAGCACACTCGCTTGTACCCCTGATCCAGGCAAGCTGGGACTGGGGGTAGGTCACGGCATTAGAGCCCTGTTGGAGGTGTGCCTCTCTCTCTGGGAGGAAATTAGTAAACTTAGAAAATAAAATTACAGGGACCAGCAATTCACATAATGGCTATATCGTTGGACTGCCCTGTAGTCAATCGAAGTCCAAGTCCCGGACCCGGTGGCTTAAACTCAACACCAGGCATGCGTGCTTGTGTGTGCCCAAGATCCCGAGAGGAGAATGGAGGAGAAGGGATTGCGGCGTGGCCATCCCCCCTGGGAGTGATTTCTTGCTTTCTCTCTCTCTTTCTCTCTCTCTCTTTCTGGCGAGTGCACAGGCTCTATGGCAAAAACTTCTCAAAAACAAAACAAAACAAAACCAAAAAAAAAAAAGGAAAGAAAATTATAAAAAGAGAAAAACAGCAAGTGTATATTTCACCTATACTAATGTGTGAAATCACCCACAGGACACAGGTTAGACAGATCGGCAAATATTTTCCCTGCCAAGTTACAATAGATCAGGTGGAAGCCCCAAACCCCACTACTCAGCTGTATCCACCTTCCAGTGTGTTTGCCCTTTAGTCCTGTTGTGAACAGCACAGCCCATGGAAGCCACCACGCCCCATGGAAGCCACCACGAAACTCTTAGCATGGGTCTGAATAGTTGACAGGACACATCCGGAAAACCAGCAGTTGGTGTGGAGATTGAAGTGCCAGAGGCCACAGATCTAGCTTGCCAGGTCGAGTCCAGGATCCCATGCCATGAGAATCAGAGGGTACACGTGTGTGTGTACGTGTGTGCCCAAAGCCCTGAAAGCAGAGTGGAGAAGGGATTGTCCTGTGTCATTTACCCCGCCCCAGGGTGGGGGGTGATTTCCTTCTCCTCCTCTCTCCCTGGCAAGTGCGTACCTTATAGCAAAAAAAAAAAGGGGGGGGGGGTGACATTTATAGGGCAGGTTGATGGGTGCTTCCTTTTACCAATTACTGAGGCAGCAAAAAACTCCCAAAACCCAACAAACCCAGCAAACTAGACTCTGTCACAACCCCTGAAGTGCCATGTCTGAGTACGCGCTGGCCACCAAGCTCCTCCCCGTGAGCCTGGGAGCCTGGAGTGGACTCTCGCATAATTCACACGAAGGAAAGCTTAAGTGTTTTCTCTGTCCATTTTATCGCTGAGATCTTCCCACACCCAGAAGGGCAGAGAGGAACTTCCACGGCAGAGAGGCGGGGCTCACCTAAAAGAGCCCTCCCCACAAGTTTGAAAATCCTAACTGTAGCTGTTCTACAAGACGGAAGTCTTTCGCAGGGGCCTCCGCTCAATGAGGCTCTAATAAACCAGGTGAACTTGGCGACAAGGTAAGCTGCTTTCAGTCTGGCAACGACCTTTACTTTGTCAAAACCCAGAAACATTTTTTAAATGCCCACCAGTCACAAAAGACCTTCAAAGAAAATGAAATTAAAACATACCCGACATAAGAAATAAAAGGAAGTTCTGACACACACAGGGATGAACCTTGCAAACGCGTGAACGGAAGCGAATCAGTCATAAAAGACAATCGCTCGATGAGTCCAGCTCTCTGGGGACCTAGAGTAGTCAGAGACAGAGCAGACCGGGGTTGTGGGAACGGGAAGCTGGGGCCTCTGGTACCGAGTGTCAGCCTGAGAAGACGGGGTTCGGGACACGCGCTATACCTGCAGAACTGGGGTGCTCTCAAAGCCTACAAGGGCTGAGTGATAAAACTTAACGTGTATTTTCCACATTAAGAGAGAAAAGAAGAGAAACTGCAGTGCACTATAAGAAGGAAAAGCGGTGACTGGAAGTAGGCCTACAGGCTTTTTTCTGCATGCCATCTTCCCAGCCCAGCTCAACTCCGCCTCTCCTTTCTCAGTGGGAAAAAAAGTGCTCTCAGCAGCGCTGGAGTGAGGGGTTGGTCTACTTTGGTCGGTTACACCACAGGCATTGAAAAGCCTGTCACTTTCAAGTTTGAAGTGAAAAGAAAAACTTTTTGTAGGTAAAAAAACCATTTTGCATCATGAACCATTTTGCTTCATGAACAAATCATCTTAATGATGTAAATTAAGCAAAAACTGTTGGCTTCTTGACATCCTACCATACTAAATTGAGTAATGTCTTGACCCTAACAGTGAAATAACGCTTCTAAGAACTTTTAAAGACAACACAATTTAAGCGTGGAACAAGTACATGACCTCTGAGTACAGAATCAGCTTGTTTGAAAAACTAAAACCCAAGTCCACATGTACTTTTTCCTTTTTTGGGAGCAATTTTTAGGGAGTCCTGCTATTTTCTCCCTTGTCATTTGAAGCTCTACTAAAACATGCTAAGCCCTCCCCGCGGGTGGCCAGTGGGGCCCAGGTAGACTGCACACCACTTTCTAAGAAATGCGTCACAAGAGGCTGCTCCCCCTCCAGCCTGGCCTGCAATCTCAACACAATCACACCTGAGGAGACAGAGGACAGAGGTGCAGGTACAGGGCGACGCGCTAATCAGCTGACCTTCGCGGGTGGAGTGACCAACCCCAGAGCGCCCGGCGGGTCTCGGGTCTCCTTATCGTCTGCAACTCAAGTCCACGGCTCACCCTCCCCGAGGTAGCAGTCCTGCTGCAGCCAGCAGGTTCCCGGGCACAAGGCCGCTGGCAGACCGGGGCTGCATCTGACTGTGGCCACTAGAAGAAACTCAGACTTGGGCAACGTCGTCCCGCAGCGATCGGGGCTTCAGAAACTTCACAGTCGCATGAGCATGTACTTTTAAACCCGCAGAGGATGTAAGAGGGGCCTCCCGGCTCCAGGGGAGGGGGCCCGTAGAGAAAAGGAACGTGGAGAGAAAAGCGTCAGATCGTGTTTTCTCCGACTTTCACAGAAAGGCCAAAAAGTAATAAAGGGGGAACGGTTCCCTCCTCCCGTCGTCTGCCCGATCACCGCGGGCCGGTGCCGGCCCAGAGCCGGGTTCTGGCCCAGCCGCCGCAGCAGCCGGGGCAGGTACCTCCCTCGGAAACAGCCGGCGCGCCCGACCGGCCAAATCTGGGACTTACTGGCTTCGGCATCTTCGGTGGCTGGTGGGTCCCTCGGTGCTCCGGAAACTGCTCTCCCCAGCGGCAGCTGAGACGTTCTCC
>NW_006159977.1:258817-262687 GCF_000334495.1 Tupaia belangeri chinensis | reverse complement strand
CCACTCCCAGCTCCCTGCCGCGGGCGCCCCCGGACCGCGGACCTCGAGGTGGAGCCGCCGCCCCTCTCCCGGTCTCAAAGACCTTGCCCTTGGCGGGGAGCTCTGGCACTTTCGGTTCTCCTGAGCCTTAGAAGTAAGGTCGCCATGGTTCCACGCTGGACAGAGGGACGTCGAGAAAATGTGAATAAACCTGGGGACCGACCACCCTGGGGCTTTGCTGAGCCGACTTGGCAAAGGGCTGCCCCAATATCCTCGGACAGCGTGGAGACCGGATTCTGGGAGCCTGGCCCTGGAACGGTGGTCCCTGAGGCCCGGTGTGGGCACAACAGGGTGGCCGACCACAAGGACACACTTAGAAGACCCCTCACCCCCACACCACCACCCCCCACCCCCACGCTGCAGCCTCTGGTCACAGTGGCATCGTGTGACTTAGAAAAAGTCCCATGGGGAGACTTTGAAATCTCAGGAATGAACTTTTTTTTTTTTTGGAGAGGTTTTTGCTATAGGGCGAGTGCACTTGCCAGACAGAGAGACAGAGAGACAGAAAGCAAGAAATCACCCCCCAGGGGGGATGGCCACGCCAAAATCCCTTCTCCATTCTCCTCTCGGGATCTTGGGCACGCACGCACACACACCCTGCGTGAATTTAAGCCACCAGGCCTGGCACTTGAACCTCGGTCGACTACATGGGAGTCCAGCGACAGAGCCATTATGCTAACTGCTGGTCCCAGGAATTACTTTTTTAAAGTTTGTTTATTTCTAGAGAGATACAGAAAGGTACCCCCAACAGGGTCTTCATACAGCATCCTCCAGCCAGCCAGCAGCCAGAACCCCCAGAATGTTTAGGTAGACCCGGACCTGACCAGAGCCTGACCCCAGCCAAGCCTTCCTGGACGGCTTCCAGCCCTGGGAAGCAGGGCCCTGCCTGCCTGTGCCGCTGTGGGGGCAGGGGTTTTGCTAATGGTTCTGGGAGTTAGTTAGTTAGTTAATTAATTTGCTAAAGAGAGCGAGAGAGAAACCTACCCCCCAGGGGAGATGACCACGGTGCAATCCCTTCTCTGTCTTCCAGGATTTGGGAATTCCTGCGAGTGGAGGAGAGTTTAGAACAGTCTGGTCAGCTCTGTGAGGTCCAGCCACCTTGACCATCCAGCCATTGGCCGTCCCAGGATGAATTTTTTATTTAAGGTTTTTGCCATAGGGGGCAGTATGCTTGTTGGAGAGAGACAGAGAGATAGTGAAAGTGAGAAATCACCCCCAGGGGGAATGGCCACCCTCAATCTTTTCTCCTTCATTTTCTGGAGGAATTTCTTTTCTTTCTTTTTTTTTTTTTCTTTTTTTAAGAGAGATTTTGCTATTTGGTGCGTCCTTTAGGAAAGTGAGAAATCACCCCCTAGAGGGGGAGATGGCCACGCCATAATCCCTTCTCCGTTCTCCTCATGGGATCTTGGGGATGCACATGCCCAGCATGAGTTTTAAGCCGCTGGGTCTGGGGTTTGAACCACTATCGACTTCGTGGGAGTCCAGAGACGTAACCATTATGCCATCTGCTGGTCCCCTCTGGAGGAATTTTTAGAACATGGGGGGCTGGCAAGTGGCGTGGTGGTTAAAGGGTGCTAGGCTCCCACATGGCTAATAGCGGTTTGAATCCTGGACCTGACAGCTTGCTTTCTGACTCGCCCCTCCCCTTTCCCATCAAATAAAAATAAATAAATAAATAAAAAGTTAAATCAAATTTTTTTTTAATTTCTTTTTTCTTTTTTTCTTTTTTTCTTTTTTTGGAGAGATTTTCACTGTAGGGCGCGTGCGCTTGCCAGACAGATAGAGAGAGACATAGAGACAGAAAGCGAGAAATCACCCCCCAGGGGGGATGGTCACACTGCAATCCCTTCCCCTCCATTCTGCTCTCGGGATCTTGGGCACACACGCACATGCACCCGGCGTGAGTTTTAAGCCACCGGGTCCGGGACACGAACTGCGGTCGACTACATGGGAGTCCAGCGACATAGCCATTACGCTAACTGCTGGTTCCCAATCAAATTATTATTAAAAACCATGGAAAACACATGTCATTCTTTGGTGGTCAGCAGTAATAAAGTCAGCTCTTTCTAGGACACAGTTCTCAAAGGATGCTTCCCAAACGGAAGTGTCACCCTCACCTGGGGACTCTCCATCACCCAGCCTAGGGATCCAGGAGCTCTAAGTGGGGGAAGGGAGCGGTCACCCTAGGAGAGGATAAGGTGGGCTAAAGGGAGCGACCAGGACCCAGGACAGCTTCTGAATTCCTTTCCTGGGCTCGCCAGGAACTCCCGGTGAGCTAGGCGAGTTACTCCCTTCTGCGGTGCTTTCTGTGCCTCAGCAGTACCGTGACATGAATTCTGGCACCTGTTCCTTAGGGTTATTACAGGCCTGGATGAAGCAGGACACGTCAGAGGGCAGAGGTGTGCGAAGGGCTTAGCACAGTGCGGGGCCGGGTAGTGCCCCACCTGTCATGGGGCACTACTGCTTGGCCGTCAGCACCTGCAGCCTGCCAGGGCATCTCAGAGTTCATAGTGAGTAGGACTATCAGAGATTCTGTCTATTCAGGCAAATCCGTTCTCTTGAAAGACCCGTGTTCCTTTTCCATTACAGTGAGGATGATATCTGCAGTACAAAGGAAACTATGAAAGATATTTAAGTAACTCAGAGTGATAACCGTCCAGATTGGACAGGCCCCCTCACACGCCCTACCTCCACGCCTGGTCTTGCCTGAAGCCTTGCTAGCCTTTTTTTGGTTTCCAACTCAGGATAGGACAGATCTTCAATCTCAATTTTATCTCCCTGGACTTAAAGTAGATTGTCTTCTAAACTGGATGTTTGACATAGCTGTGGCCCAACACGTCCTGGAGCAATTCTGAATTTCACCCTGCAGAAGAATGCTAGAGGTCACAATGGCCTGAGGGGCTGGGGATGCACAGTCAGGAGAGCTGTGTGAACTTCTGGCTCCAAACTTGCCGCTGTGGGCAAGCCCTGCCCCACTCCGCGCCGCCTCTTCATCTGTGAAATGGAGATGCTAATAGGTGGTTGTCGGAGAAGTAGAAAGAATACGCCATGACTTTTCTGACAACCCAATATATTGATAAGTGTCCCGCCAAGTTACGGATCCTTAGCGTTTGACTTACTCAGATGAATTTGTGTGGATACTCCTTCTTGCATAAGTTGAAGAACGAAGCCGTACTTTGCAAATGCATTCCTCATCGTGTCTTCCATTACTGTAATCGTCCAGTAAATGTGAATGTGCACCATTACATGTCCATGTTACTGAGCGGGGCCCCCGAACATGTATGCCGGATCATATGAGTGTCTTAAGGGGATTTAAGATTCCGAGGGTGATTTATTTTCTCCTGTCTTTACAACCTACATCCCTTTCTCCAAACACAGAACTTCAAGGCAGTCTCTGAGAAGCGCTTACGACAGTGGTACTGAAGCTTGGGTGTACATTAGGCTCACTCTAAGACCAGCCAGGTGGCATGGTGGTTAAGGCAGCTGGATCCCACATGGTCAACTCTGCAGTTCGAATCCTGAACCCAGCAGCTCGAAAAACATGCCAGGTACATGTGCATGCATGCCCAAGATCTCAAGAGGAGAATGACCTAGAAGGGATTGCAGCATAGTTATCCCCCCAGGGGGATGCTTTCTTGCTTTCTCGCTTTCTCTCTCTTGCTTCCTCCCTTTCTGTCTGGTGAGCACACATCGCCTATAGCAAAATTTTAAAATATAATAAAATTAAATTAAAATAATCACTCCAGAAACTCCTCTCTGGAAATTAAGGTTCAAGAAGTCTCAGGGGACTTCCCCCTTCCCCCACCCAGAATAATAAGTCACCCCCCTCAC
>NW_006159977.1:239847-258791 GCF_000334495.1 Tupaia belangeri chinensis | reverse complement strand
CACCCCCACCCCCGTTCTGATGTGCACCAAAATGGAGAACTGTTCACAGGATATGTAGCTGGACCTTGCTTCTCTCTCTCTCTCTTTCTTTATAATTATTTATTTTATTTATTACTATTATTTTATTTGGTATAGGGGACATTCACTCACTCCAGAGAGAAAAAGAAAAAGAGCGAAAGCAAGCCGCCTAGTTTCGGGACGCAAGCCACATCTGGGCATGTGGGAGTCCAGTGCCTGAACAACCACATCACCTGCTAACCCTTGCTTCTGTCTCCTCACTCGTCTGCTGTGATCTCCTCCCTGTGTTTGAGGGTCACGGTTTCGGTAACTTACGATACCCAGTGCCACGGGAGGAAGTGAGGAGACGCCGGAGCCAGAATCCTGGATGCGGGTCCCTGCCCTGTGGGCTGAGCTGCTGGCCATGAGAGACGCCTCGTTTTCAGGTTTGGATTTTCAGCTGGAGGGTAATCGTGTGCCTCCCCCCAGAGCCTGGTGGTGGCTGTTAGTAACCTTCTTGGTGTTCTCCAGGCAAGGTGAAGCCGAAGTGAGGGAGGGCGGCCCCTGTGGGAGCGTTAGAAATGGTGCCAGGGCCTGGACCTGTCGGACACAGAATAGTCGCATCCCCTATCAGGTCACCTCCAGCCTGTCTCCGCGCTGGTGCCAGGTTATGGGAAAGGTTCACAAACAGTATGACACAAAAGAACAGTCGATAGACAATAGGGAGACAAATAAAGGGTACCCGTGGGTTAAGGGTTTGGGTTCCTTTTCAGCACTTAATAACCTTGAGTGAGAATTCAAGGCAGTGCCTTATCTGGAGCACAGGTGACGGTGCAGTCAGAGGAGCTGCCCTGGCGATCTGACACGAAGCCAAGCAGTGGACTCTAGGTGTCCTGTGGCCTCCTCCCTACTTGGTTGCAGGGTAAAATATTTATTTTTTTAAGAATTATTTTGTTATTTCATTTGACTAGAGAGGGAAAGTGAGAAAGCAAGCCACCAGGTCCAGGACTCGAACCATAGTCAGCCAAGTGGGAGTCCAGCACCCTAACCACCAGGCCACTTGCTAGCCCTGAAATACTTACTTTAAACATAACATTAGGGTAAGCTTTTTATTGGCTGAGAGCTACAGAGAAAGAAACATTTCACGTAATCTGATAAAGTTGCATGAACCGTGCCAACTCCCAATGGCAGTGAGCATTTTCTTTGATCTTCAGCAGGGTGACTGGTCCTTTCAGAGAGGTTGAGAGGGCCCTCCTCCACACCTGGGATAGCTGAGGACCCAGGCAACCTGACAGGTGGCCACTAGGCTGTGTCTGAATCGCAATGTGTTTAGAAATACTTCTCAAGGATTTTTATAGGACCATAAGCTAGAAAGAGTCTGTTGGTATTATTTTGATGTTATAGTTTATATAATCTGGATCTACTAAGATTCTGGCCATGGGCACTGTTATTTTTTTTTTAATTTAATAACTTGCATAAATATCCTTAATAACCTTTATGTAAAAGAGTGCTAAGGGACACACAGTTTATTGACTAATAAACTCCCAAATAGCATAGCATCCTTCATTATAATTTTTCTTACTCCTCATCATTTCTTTCCCTTTTTTAGGAAAAGGAAACAAAAATTTAATTTGCTATAGGGCACATCCACTTACAGAGAGAGAGGGAAAGTGAGAAAGCACCTCCCAGTGCAGTGGCTACTCTGAAACGCTGCAATCTCTTCTCTGAGACACCAGGATTTGGGGGTACGCATGCGTGTTTTCAAGCCACTGTGTCCGGGACTTGAACTGTGCAGTCAGCCATGTGGGATCCTGCCACCTTGACCACCACACCACCTGTTGGCCCCTTAGAAAGAAGTTGTTTTCCAGTCTAAGCATGTATAATGAAGCGGCAGTCCTCATTAACCTCATCTACTCAGATGCCCTCATTGTACCCACAAGCAGGCCCAGAGAAATTAAATTAATTGTCCTCATTCTTGCTCTCAAACATCTCTCATGGGGACACTGCCACCTCCATCGTGCTCGTTTGGAGCCAGACCTCCCTGCCTCACCTCGCCTTCTAAGCTGGACTGGCCGTGTTTGGTCTCTCCCCAGCACGTTCTGTTCTTTGGGTTCAGTGTTCTTCTCTCCTCTCTCCGCCTCCTGGGTCCTCGACCAGCGCTGACTCTCCCATCCAGCTCTCCTGCCAACCTTTCCCCACGGAGGCGGAGCTCAGAGCCCACACCTGGCCTTATCTGAGGACACACTCTCCCTAGGCCATCCGCAGATTCCAAGGCTGCAGTCATGTCTCCGTGCTGCCCTCTCGCCAGTGTGAGGGCTGCCCCCTCCCAGCCTGGCCCTCTCAGCAAAGGCTGCTCCACGCCTTATTGTTGGTCTCAGCTCTAGAAGCCAACCTAGACTTGCCTCCTCCCGAGCCTCGCTGCACATCTCATCGGCAGGCAGCCCCATCAGCAGACAGCCCCATCTCCAGGACTGGTCGACTGTGTCTCTCCAGCGCTCTGGGTTTGGGAAGAAAATCCAAACCTCCCAGGCCTGTGCTGGTTGGCTTTCTCCAGAAGCACCTCTGACTGCTCCCCGAGCCACCAGTTCTTCGTCCTGTGGACACGGCAGCTCCAGTCCTGCCTCAGGGCCTTCATGTTTGATGGTGCCTCTCCAGCCCTGCCAGCCAGGCCTTTTCTCATCTTCCAGGTCTTTGTGCGGGCGCACCCGCAGGACCCTGCCTCTTCACTGGGTTTCAGCCCTCGGAGCACTCTCTGATCGTATTGCGTGGTTATTTGAGCGCTCCCCACAAGAACTGCAGCTCCTGTCTGTCTGGCTTCTACTAAGCCCTTGGCAGCTAAAACAGACCAGTGCAGAGTAGATGTTCACGAAATATTTGTTGAATAAACAAGTGAATGAACACTGCCAGTTAGCGCCAAAGCTGGGGGACTCAGGTTTGTCATCTTTCCTGCGGGCCACACTGTTGTCCTCAGGGTTGCTAATCACAGACCCCTTCCTTACATAGCAGGCTTTTGCTTAGCAACCCCAGCTGTCCCACACACATCAAAAGCCAAGATTGGAGAAAAAAATCAATAAAAGGAATTTATCTATTTAGAATATTTCTAGGTGTGTCTTCAAGCTTGTTCATCTCAATTTTCACTGCGGTTCTGAATTTGCTGAACTGTTCCCCAGAACCCAGCAGAGCAGGCAATAGGGTGCCCAGTACACATGGACACACTGATGGCAGAGACAGTGTGTGGCAGCAAAAAGGCAGACGGTCACACAGAGCAGACGGTCACTTGGGGCAGCCGGCCTGGTCACGTATGCAATGCATTCCTCAGAGCCCAGGCACCAACGCCCAGTGCGGGCGTTGACTGATTTCAGAACAATCATTTTCTCAAGAGGGGATTTATGTCTACTGCTATCTGAAAACATGTGGTCTTTTTTTCTTTACTTTTCTTTTTTTTTTTTTTTTTTTGGACAGAGAGAGATGTTTGCTATAGTGCATGTGTGTTTGCTGGAGACACAGAAACAGAAAGCGAGAAATCACCACCCCACCCCAGGGGGGATGGCCACACCACAATCCCTTCTCCTCCATTCTCTTCTTAGGATCTTGGGCACGCACGCCCATGCACCTGGCATGAGGTTTAAGCAGGACTTGAACCGCGGTTGATTATGTGGGAGTCTACATAACCATTATGCCATCTGCTGGTCCCACTCTTGTCATTTTTTAAAATTATGAACTGTTTTAAATCTTCAGGCGATAATTTATTAGACAACTATGCGCTTACTCTCTCCAGAGTTAACACATGAGACTACTGGGTTGTTGGGAGTCATGACATATTTTGCATGGAAAAACATATGAAAATGTGTCATGGCTTTCCAGATGACCGAATATTTTAGTTCATTATCTTCTTTTTTTTTTTTTTTTTTTTGGAGAGGTTTTCGCTATAGGGTGCATGCACTCACCAGAAAGACAGAGAGAGACAGAGAGACAGAAAGCGAGAAATCACCCCCCAGGGGGGATGGTCACGCTGCAATCCCTTCTCCTCCATTCTCCTCTTGGGATCTTGGGCACGCATGCACACGCGCCTGGTGTGAGTTTAAGTCACCGGGTCCGGGACTCAAACTGCGGTCAACTACGTGGGAGTCCAGTGATGTAACTCTTATGCTATCTGCTGGTCCCCAATTTTTTTTTTAAGTGGGGCCAGCTGGTGGCATTGATATGGCTGGTTCCCACACGGCTGACTACATGATTCGATCACGGACCTGGAGGCCCTTGAAAAGCATGCGTGGCACACGTGCGTGCCCAAATCCTGAGAGGGGACTGGAGAAGCCATTGCGATGCCGTCACCCTTTCCTGGGCTGCTCTCTCTCCCTCGCTTCCTCCCGCAAGCATGCATACCCGATGGCCATTGTTTTTTCTTAGTTAAAAAAGGAGGGAAGCACTATAGATAAATGAAAGCCTGTCTAGCCGTCCCCAGGAATAATCACTATTCTAAAGTGGCCTTGTCTCCTCTATGCAACGGTTAATGTTTTAGACGAAAGAGAAATCTTTTATGTGAAACAAGCTACTATTTCCCAAATAAATGAGCTATTAATCGGATGTTTTGTTGCGGAATATGAGCAATGGGCATTCACTGTCACCAGGAGTTTCTCCTTCACTGCTCCCCTCCCTCCTCCCTACCGAAGGCTGCCGTGAGGAGTAAGGACAGTGCTGACTCACACTGACCGGGCAGCCCTAGCACTTGGACTGCTGTCTGCTCAGACGGAGCTCTTTACAGGCCGGCAGTGTCTGCAGGCTTGGTACCTCGAGTGCCTGGGGCCCACCTCGCACTGCAGGGGCTTGGTGAGTCCTCACCCGCTGGACTGAGCACAGAGCCCTGTGTGCTCTCGGTAGTGGGGGTGATGTCTCAGCAAACATTTAGATGTTGGATCCTAAAAATTTGACTTGTAAACTGGAGGACTGAGATTTAAATTTCTTTTTTTAATTTGCCAGAGGGCACATGCACTCACAAGAGGAAGAGGAAGAGAAAGAGAAAGGGAGAGAAGGAAAGTGAGAAAGCACTCCCGCTGGGGAATGGTCATGCCACAAGCCTTTCTTCTCCATTTCCTCTTCCCTCAGAATTTTGGATATGGATGCACATGCACCTGGGTGCTTCTCAAGCCACCAGGTCCAGGACTCAAACCGTGCAATGAGCCGTGTGGGCCAGTCACTTTAACTTCCAAGCTACTGGCTGGCCTGGCTGTTAAATTTCTTTTCTTTCTTTCTTATTTTATTTTATTTTATTTATTTTATTTTATTTTATTTTATTTTATTTTATTTTATTTTATTTTATTTTATTTTATTTTATTTTATTTTATTTTATTTTATTTTATTTTATTTTATTTTATTTTATTTTATTTTATTTTATTTTATTTTATTTTATTTTATTTTATTTTATTTTATTTTATTTTATTTTATTTTATTTTATTTTATTTTATTTTATTTTATTTTATTTTATTTTATTTTATTTGCTATAGGGTGCATGCTCTTGCCAGAGAGAGAGAAAGAGAAGGAAAGTTAGAAAGCACCCCTGGGGAATTGGTCATGCCACAATCCCGTCTCCATTCTTCTCTCAGAATTTTGGGCATGTGGGACCAGTAGTCAGCGTAATGGCTATGTCACTGGACTCCCATGTAGTCGACCACAGTTTGCATCCCGGACCCGGTGGCTTAAAACTCACTCCGGGCGCGTGTGTGTGCATGCCCAAGATCCCGAGAGGAGAATGGAGAAGGGATTACAGCGTGGCCATCCCCCCTGGGGGGTGATTTCTCACTTTCTGTCTCTCTGTCTCTCTCTGTCTGTCTGGTGAGCACATACGCCCTATAGCAAAAAACTCTTCAAAAAAAAAAAAAGAATTTTAGGCATGAATGCACACATATCCGATGTATTTTTCAAACCACTGGGTCCAGGACTCCAACTGTGTAGTCTGGCACGTGAGATCCAGCCTCTTTAACCATGCCATTGGCTGGCCTAATTTTTAAGAATTATTTTATTTAACTTTATTTATTTTTAATTTGACCAGAGAGTGACAGGGGGAGGGGGAGGAGGAAAGTGAGTTTCAAGCCGCCAGGTCCGGGACTCAAACTGCGGGGGTCTGGGACTTGAACTGCGGTTGACAACGTGGGAGTCCAGCAACATAACCATTCCTCCATCTGCAGGTCTCTGACCCAATATTTTACTTTAAAAGAAACATTGTGACAAGCAAGGTGAGCAAATTTCTGTAGCAGGTGATGAACACTACCTGACCCAGCTGGGGACACCTCCCCAGAATGAACAGTTTTTTCTTGTGCTCTGAGCAGTGCTTCACTCTCGGCCGAATCATGGACCACAGACTTCATTTGACAAGGATTGACTGAGCTGCCACCCCGCCAGGCTGTGGGCTGCAAGGACCAGCCAGGCAGACGACGACCCTGCTGTTCCCACTTAACTAACACTGGGCCTTGGGCTGCGCAGGCTCTGCCGCTTGCCACGCGTTTCCATGAAATCAGCATCGTAGTGTGGACAGTGCAATTCCAAGCCACCTCCTCACTCTGGGTCCTCAGGTCCCCAGCACCTGCTCAGGGAGCCGTAGGACTCCCGGGAGCAGCAGGTACCCAAGGGGCAGGGGCATGGGCGGGGTCTACTCTGCAGCAGGCAGCTTTCTCTAGCCCACCTAACAGTTTCAGAATGCGTTTCTCAAAGCTGGGGCCGCCTGCGCAGCTTCCTGGAGCAGCTTTCATTTTGAAATTATCTTTAGGAAATAAAAAGAAAAGCAGCCCCCATGCCCTGCGTTCCTCCACAACACCTTCCTGGGGCAGCCACCTGCTGCTTCCTGGACCAGGGGCTACTGCCTGGGTGGAGAAGGAGCCACGAGGACCGCCACCTGCTGCTTCCTGGACCAGGGGCTACAGCCTGGGTGGAGAATGAGCCACGAGGGTCCCCCAAAATGCTGTCAGATTGGGCATGGTGAATGTCCCCAAACTTGGGGAGATCCTGCGGGCATCAGCCTTCCCTTACTTCCAGGCCTGGCCACAATCTTACAGAGGAGATCCCAACTGAGGGGTACCCCCACCGGCACCGGCAGGCTGGCCTCTCCCTGCCCCTCTGAGGGAAGGACTCTTACCTGACTAGCAGATTAGGAAGGTGGCCTGGCACCCCAGCCCTTCCTAGGAGCCAGGGCACCGGTGGACTGCTCTGCCCTGACAGCCAGAGGTGTTTCAGGTCCTGGCTGCACAGGGAACCCGTGGTGGTCTCTGACAAGGTGGCAGGCTCATCCAGTTCTTTGGTTCCGTTTTAAGCTATCCTCATGTCCCAAGGGCAGGAGACCAGGAGACTGTCAGTTATAGAGCTTTCAGGTTTTGTCACCACGGGAGAAGCATCACGTGGTAGGCCCCTTCAAGCTCCAGCAAGACGCCTGGTCTCTCTGGCTGTCCCACACGAGCTGAGAACGGCCATCCCTCCGGCGCCACTCGGTACAGTCCACTTGCTGCCTGTGTCCTCAGAATGCCTCTTAAAGCAAATGAAAGCTCCTTTTAATTAAAGAGATCTGGACGCTCTCAACCAGCTAAGTTTTTTATCTAAATGTTTTGTTTTGTTTTGTTTTTGCCATAGGACACTTGCCAGGGAGAGAGAGGAAAAAAAGGGAGAATGAGAAAGCTCCCCCTCACCACGGTGCACGTTCACATGGCGGTCCTTTCTCTTCTCTTCTTCTCCCGGGATTTCAGCCTGGCACGCACGTGCGCCTGGCACGTTTCCGAGCAGCTGGGTCTGGTACTCGAACCGTGAAGTGGGCTGTGTGGAATGCAGCTGCCTTAGCTACCTTGCCACTGCATGGCCCCCTGAATGCTCTAGATAACCTGCAGTAACTGAGTCTAAGCCTCCATTCTGTCCGAGCTCGCCTCTCACTGCCCTCCATTCTCATCCCTCCCAGGCCTCTCTGCTTCTCTCTGGCTTCTCCCACGTTCTCCAACCATTTGCAGCAACTGTGTCTTTCTCCTCCTAAAATACCTGCAAGGTATAAAGCCTCCCCCAAATAACAAATGAGACTCTAATCTCTCTAAATACAAAACACTGGAGCTAGCTTGCTGTGTCCAGGTGTTTGTATATGCATAGTTACATTGGAGACATGTTTTTCATTTTTGTTTTGTTTTTGCTACAGGGTGTGTGCACTTAGTGGGGAGAGAGCCAGAAAACACCCCCCAAGAAAATGGCCACACGGCAATCCATCTTCTTCACTCTCCTCTTGGGATCTTGAGCACACACTGCTTCGTGTGCTTCTCAAGCTACCAGGTCCAGGACTCGAACTGCACAGTCGGCCATGGGAGATCCAGCTACCCTAACCACCACCACTGGCCCCATCCTTACCAAAGCAGTTAATGGTTCTATTTAAGGCAGGAACCTGACTGTGGCACCTGTAAGACATTTGCTCTTATTTCCTGGTGTCCCCCCAGTGTCTGCCACAGAACAGGGTCCGATGAACATTTCTTCCCATTACTGTGGCGGAGTGAACCAGGATTTTTCCCTCTGGGACTTCCCATAGCGTTGACATTTGTCAGCAGACAGCAGCTACAAAGAGCGGCAGTGGCTGACTCAGCGGGGTGTTTATCCTGGGAACCTTTCAGAGAGGACCCACTATTCAGCGGGAGCGCGGCTCTTGACCGAGCAATTACTGCGTCTGATTTCTATTTCCCTTCCCCACTGTGCTCGTGTCTAACATGCATTTTTTGGTTTATGTCTGACCTGTGAAATACATATCGTTTAGTGTCCATGGACTTTAGACTTACGGATTTAAAGTTATGTGCCTCCTTCCGAGTCCTTTTCCCTCCCACTCAGCACTGCTTTGATCATCCACCCATCGCATCTGATGGCTTGTACACGTGTCCACCTCATCTCACCTGTCCTCCCTCCCAGGTTGGTCATGTGCCATTTGAATAACCCCAGGTCTTGCCCTACCTCCCCCCCCCACACACACACACAGCAAGATCCTCTGCACACATGTCTCTCTGGACCTGAGCATTTCACTGGGATGAGTAAAATTGATGGGTTCTGGAAGGTGGCCATACAGACCATCATTCAAATGAGGGCAACATAGAGATGGAGGAGACACTATTAATAATCCCAAAAGGACCAGAGGCGTACACTGACTGTCTCCGTGAAGACCTGGGAGTGCACATAAGGCTCTGAGCCTGCCCTCGGCATGGTTCCTGTGCCCGCATGGGGGCCTCGTGTCTCCACACTCGTCCACGCTGTGCATGACCCACCATTCTCGTTCTGTACCAGGATGACAGCTGCAAAATAGCTCGCTGCTCTCAAAACAGGCATTCCTTGGGTTACTAACATGTTCGAGCATAGTGTCTATGTGTGTTGGCCTTTTTTTTTGTTGTTGTTGTTGTTACATAAATTAACCCACTTACTGCAGGCTAGTGATATTCCAAATGTCTGTGGAGCTTCTCCTGGTCTTTCAGCTCCTTAGTCTTCTGATGGCAGACTTCACTGTGACAGCCGAAGTGGTGGGCAGACTTCCCTGTGACGGCCGAAGTGGTGGTGCAGTCCCAGGCACCACCGGCTACCGTGTTCATGCAGGAACCACAGGGCCAGGTCCCCACAGCCCGTCTCTTCATCTTAGTTTTGCCACAGAAGGAGCAAAGCATGCAGGCTGGTTTCAATTTTCTTCACCATTTTCCGGAGGGAGGCACCATAGCCGGTCCAGTATTTACCGACGATGCCGGCCTTCTTGGTGCGTTTAGCCATGCTGCTGCCAACTAGGTCCGAGCTCAGAGAGCTGTGTTGGCCTTTTGGAATTCCTAACTTGAAAATGGCTCTGTGGGCCAGCCTGCGATCTGGTGGTTGGGGTGGCTGGATCCCACATGGCTGACACGCTGTTTGAGTCCCAGACTCAGGGACTTGAGAAACATGATGGGCCTGTGTGCGTGCATGCATGTTCCAAATCCCGCAAGGAGGGAGAGATGGAGGAGCCCTTCTCACTTGGCCCCTCTCTCTCTTTGATGAGTGCATGCATGTGCCTTTGGCAAGTTAAAAAGAAAGAAAACAGCTAGTGTCCTTCGCCTTTTTCTCTGTTGGGATTTTCTCATTGATTTGCGGGGGTTTTGTATGTTTACTGCTACTATTTCCCCTGTCTGCTTTTCTTAAATTTTATTTTATTTATTTATTTTTTTAGAGGTTTTTTTGCTATAGGGCGCGTGCGCTCGCCAGACAGAGAGAGACATAGAGACAGAAAGCGAGAAATCACCCCGCAGAGTGAATGGTCACACCGCAATCCCTTCTCCTCTCGGGATCTTGGGCACACACGCACACGCACCTGGCGTGAGTTTTAAGCCACCGGGTCCAGGACGCAAACTGCGGTCAACTACGTGGGAGTCCAGAGACATAGCCATTACGCTAACTGTTGGTTCCCTCCCCTGTCTGCTTTTGATATTGCATGTCTGTATCGGTTTCTTCTGTATTAATTTTGCCCAAGGGATTCCTCTTTTTAAAGTATTATTACTTCATTTTAATTGATTCTTTTTATACCTTTTAATGTGCTACAGGGTACATGCATCCACCAGAGAGAGACAGAGAGAGAAAGCAAGAAAGTAAGTTTCCAGGTCTGGGACTCAAACTGCAGCTGGCTGTGTGCAAGTCCAGCACCCCAACCGCCACGGCACCTGTTGCCCCCCTTTTAAAATAATTATTTAATTTTATTTATTATTATTACCAAGAGATTATTTGTAATCATATTCATTAGGGCTTTTGCCTTATATTGATAGTTTTGTGTTTTTAACATCCAAGTTTAGATGTGTTTTCTTTAACTGCCAGAAGGCACATGTGCTTTCTAGAAAGAGGGGCGGGGGGAGGGAGAAAGAAAGCACATCCCCTGCAGTGGGGCTTGATCATGCCACAATCCCTTCTCCTCCATTTCTACAACATGCTGGTACTTGGGGCATACATGTGCTCCTGGTATGTTTTTCCAGGCACTAGGACTGGGATTCGAACCACAGTCAGCCATGTGACATCAGCTCCCTTAATCACTATGGGGCTGGCCTTGCAAGTATTTTCTCTCTCTTATTTCAGGAAGACATTCTCCTTCATTTTCCTCTTTTAACCTTTAAATTTTTCTCTTCACATTGAGGACTTCAACCCCCTGGAGATGGAGTCCACACGTATGACAAATTAAATAAGGATGTGGGTTAGTTCTCTCCATGCAGAGAGCAAGCTGTCCTGGTCTGCGTGCTCATGACCTGTCCTCGGCCTTCATCATGGATCAGGTTCCCATGTGTCCCCAGATCCGCTTCATTGGTCCATGCCTTCTTGCATCTTGTGGCAGTACGGCTTTATAATAAGTTGATCTTAATATCCGATAGGGCAGATTTCCCCCTTTCCGTTCCCGCTGGTTTTTTCTCTTTTTACCAGAGGGTGCGTGTGCTCACCAGAAAGTGACATATACAGAGAGAGTGGGAGAAAGCACCCTCTGAGGTGAGGTGTGGTCATACTGCAATCCCTTCTCCTCCCGTCTCCAACCTGATGGGATTGGAGAACGTGTGCACATGTGCGTGGTGTGTTTTTCAAGTTGTGGGACTAGATTCAAGCCACAGTCTGCCATATGGGTTCTGAGCCTGTAACCTCCAAGCTGTGGGGCCGGCCTCCTTGTTTCACCATGGATCTTCATGAGACTCCATTATAAAGACATGAGTCTCATGAAGCTCTCTGTGTAGACACTTGAAAAATAAGCTGAACCTCTCCACTTGGAGATTTTACCTTTACTGTGCCTCTTAATATCATGCTTATTTGGACCAGCAGTTAGTGTAATGGCTATGTTGCTGGACTCCCATGTAGTTGACTGTGGTTCGAGTCCTGGACCTTGTGGCTTTAACTCATGCCAGGCACGTGTGCATGCATGCCCAAGATCCCAAGAGGAGAATGGAGGAGAAGGGATGCAACAGGCCATCCCCCCTGGGGGGTGATTTCTCACTTTCTATTTCTCTGTCTCTCTGTCTTTCTGGCGAGTGCACACACCCTATAGCAAAAATCTCTCCAAAAACAAAAAATTATGCTTATTATTTGGTCATTAAATGTGAAGTATTCTTTAAAAACTGCCAATTAGTGTTATATCAATCAAATTCAGAATGGTGTTTTCTTTATACTCAGTCACAGCAGTTAAGAACATTTTTCTTTATTCATGACAGAATGCATGCACACACGCTGTCTGTGAGAGAGAGGGAGAAGAGCCTCCACAGGGGCTGGTCACCTTACCACCACCTTCCTCCAGTCCTCCAGACCATCGACTCTTGGACACTGGCTGATCGGGCCGGGGATTCGAACTGTGATCACTGTGAGTGTTCTGCCTTCTCTTGAGCAGCACTTCACTGCTGTGAGATGGAGCTGGCCCCGTCGTGGACATGTTTAGCATCAACTTCTGAATGCAGCCTGCTGTGTCATCTGAGAATGGCCGTTGCTGCCGGGGGACCTGGCATGCAGCCAGCACCAGGGCCTCGCTCGCCATCATGTGAATAACTGGGCAGTGTGGCCGCGCCTCCGCCCCACCCCCCGTCACTCAGGGCGTCATACAGGAATCCTTGTTTCCACGCCGACCCCTCTGCCAAGCAGGCCACAGGGTCACGTCGCCCCTGAAGGCACTCAAGTACCTGCTTGGCACTCACACTGGTTCCAAACTTCTGCAGCACTCTGAACTCCTTTCCTGTTTCCCAGTCACGCCCGTGGGTCGAGTCCCTGGCCATTCCTCTCCATGTCTATCTCCTCTTTTCCAGCCCCTCTCCCACTGTCCTTCCCCAGTCCTGTCTCCCTTGCTGCAGCTCAAGCCAGCTGAGTCCACACCAGCCCTCTGCCATTCCTCAGGCCAGTGTGAACACTTTGGGCCCCGGCACCATGACGTGCCTCAGGGGGACCCAGTTTGGGCTCTGTGCTTCCGCCTCTAGTTCCCATGTTGTCCCCCGGATCTGGTCATTCTTGTACCCGGTCTGTCTTCTCACCCACGCTGACTCAATAAGTGCAGTTCTGTGCAAGGCGCTGGTGGTCCTGAGGACTGGAGCTTCCCTTCAGCCTGGGTGCCTGCCAGGCGACTCCCCTCCTGGGTGACCTGGTTCCTTGAGAACCTGAGTGATTTTGCTCTTTCGCTCTCCTCGAAGCAGCAACCCGGGGTGAGGCTCCTACCACCTGTGGACCCACATCCCACATCCCGGATGCAGGTCACCACTGACTCTGAAACCGTCCGTTCCAGTTTCTCTCCCTGGTTGCTCTGAGAGGTGGATGTTGATAGCTCCACGCCGGAAGGGAGGAACCTGGGACTCAGAGGTTAACCAAGGTGCCCAGGCATGTGGCCGGAGGCAGCAGAGCCAGGCCAAGACAAAGCCCTCACCCCGCCCCCACCGTCTGGGCCTGCAGTGCATGAGGCTGTGTGGAGAAGCTCCCTCTGTCACCCTGGACAGTGGTGGCAATCTGCACGTGTGGCCCCGTTACCCCCCCTTTAACCAACAGATGATCACAAAGCACCTCGGTGGTGCCAGGCTCAGCTTCCGTGGGCGTTACTCCAGCTCAGCGCTGACTCAGCAGCAGAGCTGCGGTTTGGATCATGTCATGCTCCTGCTCCCAAACCTTTGGTGACGGGACCAGCAGTTAGCATAATGGCCATGTCGCTGGACTCCCATGTAGTCGACCGCAGTTCAAGTCCAGGACCTGGTGGCTTAAACTCACGCCGGGCGCGTGTGCGTGCATGCCCAAGATCTCGAGAGGAGAATGGAGGAGAAGGGATTGTGGCGTGGCCAGACCCCCTGGGGGGTGATTTCTCACTTTATATCTCTCTGTCTGTCTCTGTCTGTTTGGCGAGCGCAAGCGCCCTATAACAAAAACCTCTCAAAAAACCAAACCAAAACAAAACAAAACCTTTGGTGACATGAGGGGACTTCAAAAAGTTTGTTCAAAAAGAAAAGTTTGTTCAAAACATTAAAGTATGAGTTTATTTTGGTGCAAAAAAAATTTTTTTGAAACCCATGCAATTTTTTCATAATGCTCTTTTTCCACGGACTTTTTGAAGACCCTCATCTGGTTCAGGACAGGGCCTGCTGAAGCTGCTGGCAAAGGCCGGGCGGGCTGAGCGTCTGGGGAGAAGCTGGACAGAGAGCCCAGGGCCAGCAGAGCTGCAGGCACTGCGAGGAGGACAGCTGGGAAGGCCGAGTGTGCCAAGAGCATGGCCGTGGGGAGCTGGGGTCTGGGGCCTCGGCTGGGGACCCCTTGGGGCAGGGGGTGCAGGTTCAGGGAGGCTGCTGACCAGCCTCAGGCAAGGTCCAGGGCCTAGAACCTTCAAGCCAGGGAAAGGCTCCAGGCTCTGAGAGAGGACAGCAGATGGGTGGAGGGCCCTCTACCCCGAGAGGACCAGACCGCTAGACGGAGACCTGGAGCCCATGATGCCGGAAAAATGTTGAGGCAGAAAAGGGAGAAATCATGGCTGACTTGAGGGGTCAGCAGATGGTGTAATGGTTACACGACTGGACTCCCACATAGTCGACCACAGTTCGAGTCCAGGACCCGAAAGCTTAAAACTCATGCCAGGCGTGTGTGCATGCCCAAAATCCCGAGAGGAGAATGAAGGAGAAGGGATTGTGGGTGGCCATTCTCCTGGGAGGTGATTTCTCACTTTCCGTCTCTTTGTCTCTCTGGCAAGCACACACACTCTATAGGAAAAATCTTTCTGGAAAAAAAAAAAGAAAGAAAGAAAAAGAAGGAGAAGAAGCTATGGCTAACTTGATGTTGAGTCCAACAAAAGGATTAAAGGATGCCTGCTTTCGGAAAGGTGGTCCTCACCCAGAGGAGCTGACTCGGCTCGGCGCACTAGACTCACTGAGTAGCTGTGCCAGGTGAACGAGGGGCCAGACAGCCTGACACCTGCACCCCGCTGCCCTCAAATCCCTCCAGAGTCCTTCGTGGAGAAATCGCACTTTCATAATCTTACCTGACCCCCAGGTGACCCCCGTTCCAGTCACGGCTCTCCCAGGCTAAGACGGCTGCCACTTCCTGGTCCCTGAGTTTCACCTTGGCCTGTCCCCAGCCTGGCATGCCCTTCCCCTTTACTCCTGACCTCACCTGTCCTTGAAGACCAAGTGCGAAGGCAGCGAACTTGCCCAGGTCTTTGTGGTCCGTTTTAGCATCCCCCACCCCATTCCTCTAACCCCTCTGTGAGGCTCCATGCCTCCCTGCCGCTGTCGAAGCCCCCTTGGGGCCTCTGTAGGAGTCTCCTCAGGTCCCACTGAGCAGCGCAGTGCCACAGACGAGGTGTCCAACAGCAGAATGAATCGTCTCACAGTTCTGGGGGCTGATGCCTGAAACCGAGGTGTTGGTGGCCAGGCTGTCTTTGAACTACAGGGGAGGATCTTTCCTAGCCCCTTCCCACTCCTGGAGCTCCACTGCCCTCCAGTCTCTGCTTCTGGTCACCTTGTCACCTTCCCTGTCTCAGAAAGACGCCATCATACTTACTCCAGTAAAAGCCCTGCCTGCTCCAGTGTGACCTCGCCTTACCTCAGCCAATTACACCTGCGACGGCCCTATTTTCCTCTTTTTTTAAAGACTTATTTTACTGAAATTTATTTTATGTATTTATTTATTTATTTTAATTCAACCAGAGAGGGACAGAGTGAGAGAAAGCGAGAAAGCAAGCCACCAGGTCTGAGACTTGAACTGTAGTCAGCCGTGTGGGAGTCCAGTGCCGTTAACCACCATGCCACCTGCTGGCCCCGAAGAATTACTCAAGTTTATTGATTGATTGATTGATTGATTGATTTCCATTTGACCAGAGAGAGAGAGCAAGCGAGAAAGCAAGCTGCCAGGTCTGAGGCTTGAACTGTGGTCATGGCCATGTGGGAGTCCTGTGCCCTTAACCACTACACCACCTGCTGGCCCCAGCAATGGCCCTGTATTCAATAAGGTTGAATTCGGGGTACTGGGGGTTAGGGCTCCGACATATTGTTGGAAGGACATAATTCATCTCATGACACTGGCATCAGAGCGTGTCGGGTCAACACCCCTCACCACGTGGCCACCTCCTTCCCAGCACCGTATCCCTCCCGGGTGGTCTCGGCATGAGACAGATCTGGCCCTGCCGCTCTCCCCGATGTACCCTGGGCAAGAACCCTAAGCAACCTGTCTGTCCTCATCTGTAAGGCGCCAGATGCCCAGAGTTACCATGGTACTCGCAGGGCAAGTCACGCACATAGCGAAGTCCCGGGAAAAGGTAATTACCGTTATGAACACTGCAGGCTAAGCATAGCAAGCACTCGGTAGCTAACCACTTCCTCTAATCACGTAGCAGAACTGCAGAACTCCTGGGCCCGAGAGGTTTCCTTGGGGAGGGAGAACTCTATCCCATCCCCTGGCACCGTGAGAATTGCCGAGGTGACCACGTGGCACTGCCCACCCCGACCCGATGCTGGGGAGACTCTGGTTCCTAACCCACAGCACAGAATCCTGGCTCTCGTCTGTGTCGTGAAGGTGGAGCAAGTGGGGACTCTGCAGCCTCCTCTCTGTCCTTTGAGGCTGTGCATGTGCACATGTATGCGTGTGTGCACGTGTGTTCAAGGGCTTGGGAGACCGAGGCCAGTGGAGGACTATACCTCAGGCTGGAATGACAGCCGGCACCCTGAGTTCCCTGGAGACCAGATTCTCCTGCAGGAGGACACAGCCATCACAGGAATGAGCCCTGGCTTTGAGCAGCTGGGTGACCTCAAGAACTGGAGCTGACTGTCAAGTAGGGCTGATAAAATCCGCCCTATCAAAGAAGAACATGCTCCCAATGCCAGCTGCTACATGCATGTCCTGTTGTTGCCAACTCCTGAAGGTACACATCCAGACCACAGGGAAGTTTACAAAGCACCGTCACAACTTTGCCACGTTTTGATTTTCATTTATACAACAAGAAATGAAAAGCGAATCTATCCATGACTACTGGAGTACGGGGATCTAAGGCTCAGCGCTCGCTGTCTGCAGCCGGATCAAAGCGGCGCTCCTCCCTCCTCTGTCCTCCACATATTTTATTAATTCCCCAAATTGCTTGCTTTGTTTCCAGGAGTTTCCTTAAGAGCAAACTCTGCCCCCAACCTATGCCTTCATTAGACTTTAAAATGAGACACATTCTTCCAAAGTGGAAACTAATCTTTAACTCCTTGAATTAGGAGTTACAGGGAAATGGCTTCAAGGAGACATGCGAAGTGGAATGCAGACGCTGGGGAAGAAGATAGTGGTGGAATTCCACCCTGGGACCGCACGGCTAAGAGACCGGCAGCACTGCTGCGGACCCGCATGCAGACACACCACAACACTTGGGCAGCACAACCAGCCAGGGCCAAGGAAGATGCTCACAGATAACCGGAGAGAGGTACAAAGTGTGAGATGGTCAAAGAGCAAAGAGCTCACATCCTTTGAGGACAGTAAAGAGAGCACTCGAAGTCCTTCTGATGTGGGAGAGATCAGGGCTGATAGGGAGAAGGTGAAACTTTGGGAAGCAGGTGATCCGAGTAGGAACCCACAAGCCCGAACGTGCATGGCCTGGATCCTAATCCAAGCGCTGATGGCTGCATTCCGTCTCCACTCTGGCACTCACATTTACCAGGTAAGGCAACTCAGCAACACAGGACACGTGATTATTCTGTCTAGTGAACTATACACCCTTAGCAGAATGTGGTAAAAATGCCGAATTCTAAGCTCAGGAACCTAGGTAATTATTAGCAAAAATCGCCCTGCAATTTCACCTATAAACCGTGTGACAAATGCAGACGCTATGGAGAGCATTTTGTTCACAGTAAAAAGTACCTAAAACTCCCATCTGTGTCTTGCACGAAAGCCAGGGAATGGATACTACCCCGATAACACAAGGATATTTTAAGTGAATGCAACTCTTTAAAGAAAACGATTTCAAAATGTTTTCACCACCGAGCTTTTTATGTTTGTTATTTATAGCTTTGCAGTCTGAAATAAACCAAAAAATGACTCCAACAGTCTAAATTGCCCATCCGCATAACGTAATGGCTTTAAGCTGTTTGAGGAAATGAGGTTCCCCATCTGAGTTCCACAGGTGCCTGAGAGGAGAGACTGTCCCATCTGGAATCCTCTGAGAAGCAGTTGTAAGCTCCACTGCTGACAATCTGCACAGTTCCAGGACCCCTGCTTTCTGAACTAGGACGCGCCACTGCAGTGGGCCCCACCAGGCGCGGTCCGGATACATGCTCGCTGCAGGTGGATCGTGGGGAATGTTCCACGTGCCAGCATCTTTTTCAAGCCCAGACCCAACTGCAGGCAACCATGTCGGATCCAGAGTCCCCTAACCACTAGGCTATGGGTCTGACCCAAGAACTAGATTCTCACGCAATGACTGTTTTCTTTCGGGTGAATTACAGCACGTTAGTTTAGATGCAGGGCTACATTTTTTCAGTAACCCCTCCTACACTATGATTCTGTCAATAATCAAGGCCCACTTTCAAATCTTGGAAGAATATATCCCCATGTAAGAATATTTCAGTCAGTATCTTACTTGGCTAGCGTAGCAAAACCCCCATGAACCGGCTTAGCAGAGCCAGGGTATTTGATTTCTTTTTTACACCAAGAGAAGTCCGGCTTGGATGGTGCCAGCCGGTACGCACGGCCACGGGGTGGCAGGAACCAAGGCTGCTTCTTGTGTTCCGTTTAGCCATCTTTTGCATGTGACTTTGTCCCTATGCATGTCACCAGGTGGCTGTGAGATAAATGCTCTGACTCTAGTGTCATATCTGTGTGTAGGGAGGAAGAGGGGACTGGTACAGAGCAAAGGGCACGAGCCAAGGAACTCTGGATCTTCCACCCTGCAAGTCCTGCCCTCTCTCATCGGCCTGCACTTGCCCCAGTCCCCGACCCTCCCCCACACACACCTGCGAGCTGCTGGAAGACAGGGCTGGGCTGTGCTCCTGCGT
>NW_006159977.1:218251-239837 GCF_000334495.1 Tupaia belangeri chinensis | reverse complement strand
TGGGCCCACATGGCTGACCGCAGTTCGAATCACCCCCCCGTGGCTTGGAAAGCACGCTGGCTATGTGTATGTACATGTCCCAAATCCTGACGGATGAAGAGATGGAGGACTTTCAGCCCGACCGTGCCCCGTTGAGGGGTGTTTTCTCTCTCTCTGGTGAGGCATACACTGAGGGAAAAAAGGAAAAAAGTAGAAAGTGAAAAACATATACATATTTAGTTTGTTATAGGATGCGTGTACTCGCCAGAGAGAGACAAGCAGAGAAAGAGAGAGAGAGGGGGAAAGTAAGAAAGCAATCCCGAGGGGATGGTCACCCCGCAATCCCTTCTCTTCCATTCTCCTCTTGGAATTTGGGCACGCACACACACCCAGCATGTTCTTCAGGCTGCTGGGTCCAGGATTCGAACTGCCTTCACCACCACACCACTGGCTGGCTCCTCAGTGTTCTCATCAACAGCAACTCCTTTCTCTGCCTCGGTGTCTTCCTAACACTTAATCCTACAGGACATTAGGTGGCACAATGCCTCGCTCACGGGTTACTGGGTCACGTGTTTCTGGTTCGCCTGACTCGGGAGGAGGAACATTCCACAGAGGCAGGCCTTTGTCTGCTGCGTTCCCTGCTGTTTCCTCAGGACCTGGGACAGTGCTTAGATGTGGAAGGCATTCCGTAATATTAGTTGAATTAATGACTGAGCGAATGGATGAATGAATGACCAGTTGGCTTGTCCTATAACCCTACATGTGATTGGCTAAGGTGTCTTTGGCGACCTGTGTGGCTACTTCTACTCTCGGGAGGAGCATCTTTCAGTAAAGAATCAGATAACGACAAACTCTACTTTCTTTAAATTATGAATTCAGATACTTTTCAAAAGGTTTGCTTGCTAAGATTTTCAGAATTTGATTGGACCTGCTGGATTAAAAAAACTACATTAGCAGAAACCTTTATTTTAGTTTGCTGTAGGGTGTGTGTGCTCACCCATGAGAGAGAGAGAGAGAAAAAATAAGAAAGTACCCCCTGAGGGGAGGGCGCCCGTGCTGCAATCCCTTCTCCTTCATTTGCCTCTTGGAATTTTGGGCACAAACACACATGTGCCTGGCATGTTTTGCATGCTGCTGGATCTGGGACTCAAGCTGCTCAGTTGGCACTTGGGATCCAGCCACTCTCACCCCCACACCTCCGGCTCTCCCAACAGAAAACCTTTTGATTCAACAGAACAATTTTCCCCAATGGGGTTGGAAGAGAAGCACTTAGTAATAAAGCACACTTGTAACAAAAAGAGCAGTTGCACGCGTTGGACTGGTATGCTCATCTCCTCTCAGTTTCGTTTAAATAGCTGCATTGATACATCTCAGACCTATGGGGAGAGGTTGAACGTGGACTAACTTTCTCACTCACTCCAAATTCTGCAACAGGTTATTTTGTATTTTAAGAAAGCCAGAAATGAAGGTGGATTTACACAAATGGCAGGTGGATTTAGGGAATATTAATTTGCCTCCTTTAGGGAACTCAGTGCCAAAAGAACAATCATAAATAATTATACACTGGGGTGAGGCTGCTGAACAGAAGAGGGACGAGTGCAAAGTCACGACAGGAAGAGAGACAGTGACTTTCTCACCCAGGCTGACAACATGAGGGAACATGTTAGTTCCCTTTTTCTAAGAAGTAAGGAAGGTGGCAACTGGTAGCCTAGTAGTTAAGGGAGCTAGATTCGACACAGCTGACTACATGGTTCGAGTCGTAAACCCAGTGGCTTGAAAAACATGCCCAGGTGTGTGTGTATGTGCGCACATGTGTGTGTGTGCATGTCCCAAATTCGAAGAGAACAGGGGAGAAGGGAGAGCAGCGTGGCCATCACCCCGGGAGGAATGCTTTCTCACTCTCCTCTCTCTCGGGAGTGCACGCATCTTACAGCAATCTAAAAATTAAAATAAAAGCTAAGGAAGGATGAACACCACACCATTGCTCTGCTGGCGCATTGAAGTCTTGCTCCGTTGGTATACTTCCTTCTCCCAGCCAGGCGATGCTGCTCCAAGTGCGAGAGTCGGGGTAATTGTGTAAGACTCATATTTTCTGTGGCCTGTGCGAGGCTGATAGCATTTTGCACATTCCTCTGGTAACACTTATCTCGCTGTGCTGTGTTGCTGTTTACATTTACACGCGCCATGGCAGATTACGGCTCCTCCAGCGCCAGGCCTCTGCGCTCATAATCCTCTTTACACCAGAGCAGCCCGACAAACACTTGGTAAATCAAATAAGGAGTAGACACACCTTCTCCCTATAGGTCCTTCAAACTTAGCCAACATTCAATTACTTAAAGTCAAACCCATAACGTCTAGAAAATCCATAGTCCAGCAATGAGATCTGGTAGCCTGTCACCAGCCAATGGATACCCAGTTGTTTAAAAAGCCATTACTTAAAAATTCTCTAGTGATGTGATATTAATATTTTAATAAAATATTAAGTGCATATTCAGGAAATACATTCAGAGTGATTGGAAGAATTTGATTTCCACAGGTAAGAGAAGCTTCGTAATGATAACTTTGTGGAGAAAAAAACCTTATTTCCAGAGTAATACTCAAATACGTATTGACTTTGCTCCTATTTATTAATATGTTACTGTTTTTCAGACACCGTAGCTTCCAGAGTTGGAAATTCTAGGAATGGACCCATTCATGCATCGACTCGCTGGTTCACTCAGCGAATATTTATCGAGTTCCTACTAGGTGCCAGAGCACTACAGATGTTATAGTGAACGAACACAGGCATGCCTTCATGGGGCTTCGAGGTAGCAAAGAGTTACACAGATAAATGAAAAATTTCAACTGTGCTAAGGAAGTAGCTAGGGGGTACCTGGTGCTGGAGCTACACGGGAGATTTGCTCTAAGCTGAGAGCTCAAGGACCACTCTGTAGAAGAAATGACGAATACACTAAGATCTGGAGTGTGGGAGGTTAACCGGGTCAAGGTGAGAGAGTCTGAGGCAGACAGAGGGGAAGCCAGAGTCCCGGGGAGGAGCAGAGCTGCTGGGCTGGGGCAGGAGACCACGCCAGAGTGTGCTATGTGCCATCTAGGACTTCAGCTGGTCCTCGGCAGAGTTCAGTTCTACCAGTCTCCGGTTCTGTGTAATGACAGCCCAAGCAAGCTAATGCAAACCGAACCGGCCAGCACCCCTAGTCTCGAAGCCTGGGTTCACTTAATAATTCCAAACCATGGTTCACATCTTACTAATAACAACTGATGTTTCCTGGACGCCTACCAGCACAAGTCAGACGCTGTCCTAAGAACATTATCAGCGTTCTCTTGTTGCCATTTACAATAGAGAACTTAGTTTTAAAAATGTTTTAAAGAATTATTTTATTTAACTTCATTTATTATTGTTGTTATTATTATTATTATTTTAAATTTGACCAGAGAGAAACAGAAAAAGAGAGGGAAAGTGAGAAAGCAAGCCATGAGGTCTGGGACTTGAACTCTGATCAGCCATGTGGGAGACCAGAGCCTTTAACCGCTATGCCACCTGCCAGTCCTGAAAACATTGTTTTGGTACAAAGAATTCTGATAGCAAGATCTGAGGTAACTGGGCTGTGGCCATCCAGTAGGGTGGGTACAGAGTTGGGGGTCTATAAAGCAGGTCGCTTAGAACCTGAACCTCTACTCTGCCCGCTGGATGTGTTCTGGGAGGCAGAGTGTCGCCACACTGTCAGGCCTAGGGGCACTCTGACTCATCTAGGTGCTCAGGCAATGACATGAACATATCCCTTAAAACGACTTTCCTACTGTCTTGCCACAAAGTTAAGTCAGTTTGTAACAGAAGATTCTTAATTCTTGCAGAAACCATCAGCCCTTCCTTAGCAGTACGGACTCTATCAGCATTTCAGGCTACAGAGGAAACGTTTTCACTTTTGCTACTATCACGAACCATTGGACTCCCACGAACACCGACCTCAGTGGAGGAACAGGAGATCGGCAGAAAATGGCAATCATCAACTCACGAGGAAATCGAGACAACAGGTCCTTACTGACAGAGCTGAAGGCGGTCACATTGATAGCGCGGTGATGTCCCGCTCATCTGCACAAGAGAACATTTACAGAGGTTTAGGTGGCCTGTACGCAGAGTCGCGGGTATAGACCCCTTCCTCTTGCTCAGGTTTGCAGCTAACATTAGGTGTTTTGGACCCTGGAATGCTGACAAAGAAGCACTCACTGTAAACAGACGTCTGTTCCAGAGGGTAATAAATGGGATGAGACAGCACGTTCGATTGCATGCAGTACTGAACTCTTCTTGGATATAAAACTCATCATAAAAGATGAGTTATCCCTGTGTGTATGTCTCATTGCCGAACCGCTCAAGTTGATGTGTTCTCACAGTCGCTGCCCCTGGTGGGAGTCGAAACCTATGCTGAGAAACAAGTCCCACACTAGATGAGACAGGCACACTCCCGACCCTACCTCCCCTCACCGGCAGTTTCTGCCTCCTATGGAAACCCTTGCCAACCCTCAGAAATCCTTGAGACTTCCTGGAAAAAGGTGAGCTGAATGTTCCCATACCTGGAAGAGTTAAGCTCTGAGTCACTCGACAGCAAATGGCACACCCAGTTGGAGGTCCGCGAGGTGAAGTAATCTCTGTGTGAGTCATGTCCCTGACCACGCTCTGTTCTATAGAATGTTGGCTAGCAACTCGCTTCCAAACAGCATGTCCAGTGGTTCTGTTACCCACCACATCTGAAAGGGAGGCAAGTTGCTCATTTGGATTTAGCACGAGGTGATGAAATGGATCCGACGTTGACATGGGTGGGAGTTTGGAACAGAGCTTTTAGACTCTGAAAAGAAGTGGTCGGTTGCACGATCCCATTTTCCCACGAGGCAGGAAAGCCAGAGGTGCCCTGGCTAAGGGGCCAGAGGGACACTGCTGGAGAGGCTTTCAGGAGAAGAAAAGGGAAACCCGGCCCACGGGTCCTCTTGGTTTATGATGACATGGCTATTCCAGAGGCCCCGTGTGATTAAAGGCTTACAATCGGCAGGACTTCGTATTGATTGGTATCTTAAAGTAGAACGCAGAACCCTACAATCCAGTTATCCCAACCGCAGATCCTATTAAAAGAACCCTGTATTTGTAAGTAAAGAGGAATTAGCTGGCCAGAGGGTGAGGCTGCGAGTCTGTGGTGAGAAGAAAGGTCTGATGAGTTACTGTTGTGTTGCTAGGCAATAGGTTTTATATGACAACAATTCCTTTTCTCTAAAGAACTAGACTTCTCTTTTTGTTTAATGAAAGCAGCTCCTTTTCTAGGTACAAGATGTGCGCATGGAGTTTACACTAATCCTTGCTGTGATAGTAAACAGTGCTCACGGCAGGGAATGCTATTCTAGTTCTGAATTCTTTTGTTTGCTTTACGTTGCCACCTTAGACATCATTTGCTTAAGGAGACATGGCTCTTCCTTTTTCTCCGATGAGTTCTGCTGTTTGCCCGATTGTGGTTTGATGTGATTGAGAGTCTCTAAACCTGTACATTATCCTAACTGAGTTGTAAATGTGCTTCTGAGCTTCTCAGAAGAGCACATGTGTACCTTTGCAGAAGTTAGGAGATTTCGATTTTATCGTTTCAAACTAGTTAGCACGTCCTGATGTCAATATGGTCTTGTATTGGGAACCAGCAGTTAGTGTAATGGCTATGTCGCTGGACTCCCACGTAGTCAACCGCGGTTCACGTCCCAGACCCGGTGGCTTAAAACTCACGCCGGGCACGTGTGCGTGCGTGCCCAAGATCCCGAGAGGAGAACAGAGGAGAAGGGATTGCAGCGTGGCCATCCCTTCTGGGGGTGATTTCTCGCTTTCTGTCTCTATGTCTCTCTCTGTCTGTCGGGCGAGCGCACGCGCCCTATAGCAAAAACCTCTCCAAAAAAAAAAACCAACAAAAAAAAAGAGCTCAGGTGAGAGCGCGTTCACCAATCTTCTCCTTCTTGTACTGACTCTGCCTTATACAATGATGTGTATGCAATGCTATTGTTTCTCAGCATAGGTTTCGGCGCCCACCAGGGGCGGCGACTGTGAGAGCACATCAACTTGAGCGGTTTGGCTATGAGACATACACACAGGGATGCTGTGTCCTGGTTACTGGCTCTCTGAGACAAGGTCCTTGCACCCTTACACCTTAACACCACCTAACACAGCACTCAGCATCTAGTGGACACATAATAAATACATGCTTGCTGAACAGATGTGAAAATAATTAACCTAGTTTGCATTTTCCAATTAGATGGCTTTAAAAATATCCAGACAGGCTCTGAACGCAGTGGTGATTGGTTTGACAGGTCTACGTAAAAAGGGACAAACCAAAACATGATTTTGAATCCTGCTCGTGGGCCAGCCAAGTGGCAATGGTGGTTGGAGCACTGGATCCCGCATGGCTGACTCCGTGATGTGAGTCGCAGACCCAGTGGATTGGGAAACATGCCAGGCGTGTGTACATGCATCCGCAAAATCCCGAGAGAAGGGATTGCAGCATGGCCATCTCCCTGAGGAGTGCTTTCTCACTTTCTCTCATTCTCTCACAAATGCACCTGCCCTATAAAACCATGTTTTACATAAAAATATTAATAAGAAACTCTAGGTATAGATTTAGAATGCAGACAATCTTTTAATTTTAGGAGCTTGTGGAGTTAATCCTAAAAACGAAGCTGCTTAGGTTTGAGTACCAGCCCATAGGTTTAATATTTCTCCCTGAGATACCGTGTCCTCCGAGAGCAGAACGCAACGTCACCTGAAAATGTGTCCCCGACTATAGAGAGTGAGGCATGTGCAAATCTTTCTTTTCTTTTTGATAGTGGGGAAAAAAAAAATCTTTGGATGAACTTAGCCTCTTGGGTTTCAGGGGATTAAAATGCTTTCCCTGCCCCACCTCTGCCACACTCTACAACACCGTTATTTGTTCCCCCAAACAGTGCTGAGGTTCTCGAGGTGCTCACTACATGCCAGCTCCTGCCCTCAACTCCTTGTATGAATTAATCCCTTCAACGCTCACAAGCACCTTATGAGGTGGATGCTGCTATTGTCCATTCTACAAAGGAAGAAACCGAGGCACAGAGATTAAACCACCTGCCTAAGAGCGCCGTATCTCAGATGAGGCAGAACCGAGTCTGAAGCCCAGAAAGGCGAGCCCCAGCATTCCCATCCCAGCCCTTCCAGACACTGTCTCTCTAATGGGGCAGGCAGAGGGAGTCCTAACACCCGAGTCGTCATGTCTGCACTCTCCTTGACCTGGTTCTGGGCTGGGCTGGCCTGAAGCTTTGCTGGATCAGGGCTCAAGGGTCATGTATATGGGAGCGAGTGAGTGCAAACGCCCGCTCCGCCCCAGAACTCCCTGGTCCTTGAGCTGGGGCTGTAGGAAGCCTAGCCAGCCTCCTGGGGCTTGACCCTGAGAGCCTGAGGCTGGTCTTCCTGGGGCGCCAGGCAAGCCACTGTGACACCAACCGCACCCACCAAGAAGACACAGTCCCTGCAAGGGTATGCCTGGGGCTGCACCAGGAGACCAGCCGCACTCCTTACAGTTCTAGTGCTCGGGCCGGGCCAAGGCTGCCAGAACACTGGCGACAGCACTTTCCTCCTGAGGGATGAAGGGGGGCGGGCACAGACCATGCACACACGCCCACACACCGTCCATGCCACACAACCCACATTCCACACATACATACTACACACACACACACACACCGTACATGCCATGCAACGCACATTCCACACATACATACTACACACACATGCACACACTTTTGCATAGCAGGTTTGCCTTCCCATACTCCCCTTTATCAGCACAGCCCTCTGCAGGTGAGGCCCATGCAGCATTCCAAAGACCACACAAATCTCTGTCTCCCGAGTGAGTCATAGCCACACTGAAGAGCAGGCAGGTGGGCCCCACCCTCCCCACAGGAAGTGAGAAAGAGTAAACATGGCTTTTCTTCAAGGGCTGGTGCACATGTTAAATGGGTGATTAAGACGAGAAAGAGCTATTAAGAGGCAGTGACAGCTCTGGAGAAGGACAATGACTCAGGGGCTGTGGCCACAGCCTAGTAGGACCACAGGATTTTGCTAACTTCTCTTAGGAGGGACACCTGAGCAGCGGGGTCAGCAAGGCAGCCTTGGGAACAGCTCCAGAGCCCAGGCTGGGTTCCTGTAGGGCTCCCAAACAAATGGCTCTCTCCACAAAGCCCCTTCAAACATGAGTGCTTGTCTATGTGCTTCAGGACTCAGGCGAAGGGCTGGCGGGAGGCGGGTTCTGAGAGGCCACCAGGGCCATGGGACAGCATCGATGGTCAGGGCACCTTGCAGCAGGGCTGGGCCAGGAGCCTGAAGAGCTAGCTCTGCTCCATCCTCTGTTCAGTATGTAGTGGTGGCTGTCTTGGGTGACCTGGGCCAACGAACGTGGCACTTACACGCTCTCCAAATGGCGAAGGTGCACCTTTCGGACACCACACAACTGTGGGAGAGCCCTCAGTAGGGCTCAGCCACCCAGGAGGACACAGAGAACGGGGCCCCGAGCACACTGGAGCCTCCCCGGGTCTGTGAGCACGTGGGTTTCAGGTGAGGTCTGCTTCTGCCACTGTCCCGGGTGGTGCTGAGGCCACTGGCCCATGGGCCACACTTGGCCAGCACAGCACTGGACTGGACAGGACTTGGGGCGAGTTGGTCAGTGGATCCTGGTACAGTTGGGGAGGCTTTCTGGAGGCAGGGGCTTGAGTTCTGGCAGTCAGATTTGTTGTGAAGGGGAATAAAGACACCCCAGGAGGGTGGCTGGGTGAATCTCTATTGTAGGTGGCTACTGTCCCCACTCAAGGCCAAAATAATGCCCCTGGCCAGGGCGCCTTGGTGAGTTGAAGGGTTGGAGGGTTAGCACTTGGAAGCCAGACTTGCCCTTTAGGAGCTGAGAGGCCAGGCAAGGCCACCGATGTGCCATCTTCTCTGAAAGGAGGAGGTAGGGATCCCAGTCTGCAGGGTTGCAGTGAGGCTGGCATGAGAGGACACACGGGATGCCTGGGTAGGGCCGGTGCAGCTGGGCAGTCCGTCCACAGGAGCCCCGCCATTCTCACCATCCTTAGCTGAGACAAGGAGAAGGGGCTCCTGATAAGGAGGAGCTCTCCTGTCCCCATCTGTGAGGAGACAGCCCTGGGCCAGGGCACCTGGGGATGCTGGACTGGGCAGGAGGGCAGGAGGGCTGGATAGCCATTGGCCGGAGGGCAGAAAGGCCTCATTCCTGAGGCCTGGGAGAACTCGCTGCCCACGCTGCTGGGCACAGACAGGGAGAGGACTCAGGGTGCTCGGCACAGCCGACGGGGTGGAAAAGTGACTTCGGAGTGCTCCAAGCCCCCCGTCCTGCCCTGAGTCGGCAGAGCGGGCTCTCCATGAGGCAGCCGAGTACCCAGGCTTGTTCCAGCCTGGGGTGCAGAGCGCCTGCGTCCCACACTCTGGCCCTCTGCGAGCCGGGAGCGTGCTGATGGAGTCACGGGGCGTGTGCAGTCTCTATTTTCCAGATGCTTCCCTCCCCCGCAGATAAACCCACCGGAAGGTGTCAGGTCACGCCAGGCACCAGCGGGCTACACCTCTGGAAGAGCAACTGAGAATGGCAAGAATCTAAACAGCGAAGATTTATTTCCCGAAGTCACTGGCACTTGCTCAGCCTTACCTTCCCCCCTTTCTTCTCATTAATGGAGCAGAGCAAACACCCTCCAGGCCAACTGGTAATCTTTGGGTTATCTTCAGATCGATGTGCACAGGAACTCCGCATTTTCGACGTGGCTGCTGTGGTGTGGGAACACCGCTCTGGTTCTCCGTCTGCCCTTCCAGCTCTTGGCCGGCACGCAGCGATGCTTCCCAGCTGAGTGGTAGAGACCAGGCCGCCCGGCCTCCCTGGGCTGCTGCTCCTCTCCTCACCAGCCCTGGCTAGAGAGTGCCACCCTCAGTGGCCCAGTGCGCCACATTTGTCCCACCCTCCTGGGGGCCCCACGTCAGAGAGATCTACCCGGACGCTCCCACAGTGGCCAAAGTTGACCCACCAAAGCTTACTGTGGCCTGGAGCACCCACCCCATGGACTTCCTTGACACCCAGCCCGTACCATCACAGATGACGAGTCACCTTGATCTCATTAACTAAGGAGGAGGCCTCCCGGAGGCCCTACCTGCTCCTTAGGCCAGAGATGCATTTAACAGCTGCAGCAAGCGAGCCGGCAGAGGATAGGCAGTCGGTATTCATATTATTATCACATCTGGAGTGAGCCCAGACCGTTGAGTGCCAGCCACGTTCCAGGTCTACAAGGGTGGGCTAGATGTGGTCCCTTCCTCTGCCGTCTCCAGGCTGCTAGGGACATTTGACAAGGAATACAGAGCTGAAACTGAAGGAGATGAAAATAGAAGGGAGGGCTGGCCCTATAGTCTAGTGGGTAAGGGAGCTGTATCCCATATAAATGACCATGGTTTGAATCCCAGCCCGGTAGATTGAGAAACACACCAGGTGCATGTGTGTGCACCCCAAATCCCAACAGGGTGGAGAAATGGAGAAGGGTGTGACCACGCCCCATTAGAGGGTGGTCTTCTTGGGAGAAGACGGGAAAGGCGTATCAGGCAGTGGGGGGAGTATCTACAGGCCAGGAAATGGATGTGCAAGAATGTGGCCTCCGGCCACGCGTGGTGTGGTTGGAGTGGAGGGCAGGAAGGGGAGTGGGAGGTAAGCCGGGAAGGCACAGAGGAACTGACTTGTGAGCAATAAGGGGCTGGCGGGAGACCTTGTGGACTGATCTAAGGAGGAACCGAAGCAGGGCCTGGAGGTGGGTGCGGCCTGGAAGATCAGGTGGAGAAGGGCCTCGGGGGTCTCCTGGGGGAGAAGGCGGACAGCTGGCTCAGCACCCATACCCAGAGGCCCGAGATTGGGTTTCCCAGGCCTAGCTTCCCGCTGTGACCCAGGTGAGGTAAACATTGTTGGAAATGTTGACTAGCCGAACAACCTTGCTGCATTCTCTGGAGTGACTGTACTAATTAGAGTGTGAAGCCCAAAAGAAACGGGCTTACCTGGTTTACAAAACCATGAGAACTCTGGCATCCCAGTGGACACCTTCTCCTTCAGACATGGCTGCATTCATTCTCCAGTGCCAAAAGGGTGCTTAATTGGATGGCCTAAGTAAAGACTTCAGTTTACCCTGAGACGGAAATCCTAGAAGAATCTGAATTCACACACATTGAAAGGTAATATGGTCTGGCCCCATAGTGCAGCAATTAAGCATTGTGCAGAGGAAGTCGGGTCCCACATGGCCAACCAGGGTTTAAATCCTAGGCGTGGTGGCTTGAAAAACATGCCAGGTGCACACACGCGTGCCCAGGGTCCTGATGGAATGAAGAACTGTAGGAAAAAGAACTGTAACATGACCAGGCCCCCGGTGCTCTCCCTCTCTTGATACAGATTAGATACAGATATAGATGAAATAGATAGCTAGATAGAGATATGCCCTCTGGCATTAGAAAAAGAAAAAGATACCACTAGAAAGAAACTACTGGTCTTCCTGACTTTCAGCACAAGGTCACACAGTCCAATTTGTGTAGTCACATGTAGGTTCTACTTCCTCATTCAGAGTCCCTTCCTTCCATGGCTGCCGTCCAGGATCCTGTACCAATTTTTAAATTCATGATATTATATATAAATTTTTAAAATTTTGCCTGAGGGCATGTGTGCTCACAGTGGGAGAGAGGAAGAAGGAGAGAGCACCCTCTCCCCCGTGGGAAATGACCATGCTGTGATCCTGTCTCTTCCATTTCTCTGTCCTGCTGATATTTTAGGTGCATACACATACACACATGTGTGCACACACACACAAATGTGCCTAGCATGTTTCTCAGGGCCTGGAGGTGGGTGCGGCCTGGAAGATCAGGTGGAGAAGGGCCTCGGGGGTCTCCTGGGGGAGAAGGCGGACAGCTGGCTCAGCACCCATACCCAGAGGCCCGAGATTGGGTTTCCCAGGCCTAGCTTCCCGCTGTGACCCAGGTGAGGTAAACATTGTTGGAAATGTTGACTAGCCGAACAACCTTGCTGCATTCTCTGGAGTGACTGTACTAATTAGAGTGTGAAGCCCAAAAGAAACGGGCTTACCTGGTTTACAAAACCATGAGAACTCTGGCATCCCAGTGGACACCTTCTCCTTCAGACATGGCTGCATTCATTCTCCAGTGCCAAAAGGGTGCTTAATTGGATGGCCTAAGTAAAGACTTCAGTTTACCCTGAGACGGAAATCCTAGAAGAATCTGAATTCACACACATTGAAAGGTAATATGGTCTGGCCCCATAGTGCAGCAATTAAGCATTGTGCAGAGGAAGTCGGGTCCCACATGGCCAACCAGGGTTTAAATCCTAGGCGTGGTGGCTTGAAAAACATGCCAGGTGCACACACGCGTGCCCAGGGTCCTGATGGAATGAAGAACTGTAGGAAAAAGAACTGTAACATGACCAGGCCCCCGGTGCTCTCCCTCTCTTGATACAGATTAGATACAGATATAGATGAAATAGATAGCTAGATAGAGATATGCCCTCTGGCATTAGAAAAAGAAAAAGATACCACTAGAAAGAAACTACTGGTCTTCCTGACTTTCAGCACAAGGTCACACAGTCCAATTTGTGTAGTCACATGTAGGTTCTACTTCCTCATTCAGAGTCCCTTCCTTCCATGGCTGCCGTCCAGGATCCTGTACCAATTTTTAAATTCATGATATTATATATAAATTTTTAAAATTTTGCCTGAGGGCATGTGTGCTCACAGTGGGAGAGAGGAAGAAGGAGAGAGCACCCTCTCCCCCGTGGGAAATGACCATGCTGTGATCCTGTCTCTTCCATTTCTCTGTCCTGCTGATATTTTAGGTGCATACACATACACACATGTGTGCACACACACACAAATGTGCCTAGCATGTTTCTCAAGCTGCTGGGTTTGGGACTTGAACCACAGGGTTAAGTGGGATCTGGCTGCCTTACCCACCAGGCCAGGGAGCTGACCCTGTGTTATTTTTCTTCAATGGGGTGGGTATAAAACCTGAATCTGCCCCTAGGATCTGGATCCACCCTGGTAAGATCTCCAGTCCAGGGAAGCCAGTCTCAGCAGTGAGCAATTGCAGCATATAAGCGTTTTATGATTCCCCGTGGCCCGGTCGGGGGGAGGTGGCAATGTGAACAATAGTGGGTTATGTCCACTGCGCTGTAGATTCTGACTTCCACAGACATTTGATCTCGAAAGGTAAATTTGTGCTGCCAGGCCCTGTTCTCCACATCCTTTTTCTTGGTGGGGCAGAGTTGGCACAGCATGGGTAACTGGATACACTGCCTGGCACATGGTGGGTGCTCACCACATCCTTGGGGGATGAGTGGTAGGAATTGTGGTAACATGCACTGGCCTCAGGGTCCAGTCGTGGTGTATTGGTTAAGGTGGGCAGATGGATTCCACATGCCTGACTACGGTTTAAGACCCAGACCTGGATGCTTGAAAAACACGCTGGGCACGTGTACATGTGTACCCAGAATCCCAAGAGGAGAATGGAGGAGAAGGGGTTGTGGTATGGCCATCCCCCTGAGAGGTACTTTCTCACTGTCTCACCCCATTCTGCTGTTTCTCTCTGGCAAGTACACGCACCCTATAGCAAATTTTAAAAAAATAAAGTTATTAGCCTCAGAGTGCATGAGTTTTCTTAAATAAATGTTTTTTTAAATACACAAAAATTGAAAGAATGATGCAAAGAACTGTTTTTAAAAAATTATGTATTGGGACCAGCAGTTAGCGTAATGGCTATGTCTCTGGACTCCCATGTAGTCGACCACGGTTCGCAACCCGGACCCGGTGGCTTACACTCACGTCGGGCGCGTGTGCGTGCGTGCCCAAGATCCTGAGAGGAGAATGGAGGAGAGGGGATTGCAGCATGGCCATCCCCCCTGAGGGGGTGATTTCTCACTTTCTATCTCTCTGTCTCTCTCGCTGTCTGTCTGGCGAGCGCACGTGCCCTATAGCAAAAACCTCTTTAAGAAATTATGTATTTATTTTTATTTTTAATTTGCTATATGGCATGTGGGCTTACCAGAGAGAGAGAAAGAAAGAAAGAAAATTGCCAGGTCTAGGACTTGAACCACAGTTGGCCATATGGGTGTCCAACACCTTAACCACCATGCCACCTGCTAGCCCCCGAAGAACTTTTTAGTTCTTGAATACTTTGAAAGGAAGTTGCAGGCATGATGCCTTCTTACCTCTAAAAATGTTAGTGTATGCAGTCTACGAACAAGGATGCTTTTCCACAGAGCGCAGTGTTGGCCACGCAGATCAGGAGACCCATCTGGACTGTTACAGCTGCTCCCAGCCTCTCAAGGCTCACAGTGCTCTGAACAAGGCTCTTCATAGCTGGTGACTTGGTCCAGCACCAAGCACTTTTTTTAGTGGTCACATTTCTTTAGTCTCCTTCAGTCTGGAACATGGAACAGTTCCTCTGTTTTTCCTTGTCTCTCAAAACACTGACAATTTGAAGATTACAGGCCAAGGATTTTGTAGAACATTCTTTAATGTGGGTTTGTCTGATGTTTCTCATAGACTGAGACTAGACTTTTTTTTTTTTTTTTGAGAAGTTTTGCTACAGGGTGTATGCGCTTTTACAGCGCCTCCCTCAGGTTTATTTATACAAACAGCACAGAAGGACACCAGCCCCGTGCTGCTCCAGAGCCTTCATGGGGGCTTGGGCACCTATGAAGCCTGAGCCAGAGCTGAAGCTGGAGTCTGGGCCTTGGTTTGAGCCTTGGCCTTGGCCTTTGGAGGAGAGCCCAGGACACTGGTGATGTGGGTGCCCACGGCAATGCAGGCACCCGCACACTTTCCGAGCTTGGGCTCGCCAATGTGGACAAGTCCACCAAACTGTGGCTGAAGCCTTTTGAGACCACGGGCTCGACTTCCCTGGGATTTATGAGGACCCCAGTGGCCTCGATGTGTACACTCCTGACCTCAGCATCTTTGGTAAAAGCTCTTCAGAGCCTTCTTTAGTGCTTGACAAAGCATACATTTCTCAGTAACATCTTCATGATTTCCGGGCGCCATTTCTGTGCTGTTTTCTGGACTGGCTGCGAGTGGTATAGTTCTTGGACTTGGCCATGTCTGCAGTGGAGCTGGCCAATGATTTCAACCTGAATCGCTTGATTCAGGTGGTATTGACCAAGTTTTTCCATCATTAAGTTACTCATTTACCCTTCATTTTCAATAGGACTTACCTGAGATTACATAAATAACCCATTTTCAGCAAATTTTCAGTCACTAGTTTTAGCATCCATGGAAATATTTGCTTAAATTGATTATTACTATGATGGTTACAAAAAAGATCATTTTCTAATTGTATCATTCTACATACATGTGTTGGTCGGCATGCTATTGTAATGTTGAATTATCTCTTTCAGTTATCAATATGTCTATCATCTATCTATTTGGTGTGGGCTCATGAATTCCTATTCTGTTCAATGGGTTTATAATCTCTTACCACCATTGCATGTTCTGATGGTTGAATTTCCCAGATTTGTTTCTCATAGACTGAGACTAGTCTTTTTTTTTTTTTTTTTGAGAAGTTTTGCTACAGGGTGTATGCGCTTTCCAGAAAGGCAGAGAGAGACAGAAAGCAAGAAATCACCCCCGGGGGGATGGTCACATCACAATCCCTTCTCCTCCACTCTCCTTTCGGGATCTTGGGTACGCATGCACACATGCCTGGCGTGAGGTTAAGCTGCCGGGTCTGGGACTCGAACCACGGTCAACTACATAGGAGTCCAGTGACATAGCCATTACACCAACTGCTGGTTTCCAGATTAGGCATTTTGGGTCATAATTTCACAAAAGCAGCTTGTACTCTTACTGTAATCTGCCAGCTGGCACAATTCCACTTGTCCCGTTATCAACGATATTAACCTTTCTTCTATTTTTTTACAGCTCCTCCCTCAGGTTTATTTATACAAACAGCACAGAAGGACACCAGCCCCGTGCTGCTCCAGAGCCTTCATGGGGGCTTGGGCACCTATGAAGCCTGAGCCAGAGCTGAAGCTGGAGTCTGGGCCTTGGTTTGAGCCTTGGCCTTGGCCTTTGGAGGAGAGCCCAGGACACTGGTGATGTGGGTGCCCACGGCAATGCAGGCACCCGCACACTTTCCGAGCTTGGGCTCGCCAATGTGGACAAGTCCACCAAACTGTGGCTGAAGCCTTTTGAGACCACGGGCTCGACTTCCCTGGGATTTATGAGGACCCCAGTGGCCTCGATGTGTACACTCCTGACCTCAGCATCTTTGGTAAAAGCTCTTCAGAGCCTTCTTTAGTGCTTGACAAAGCATACATTTCTCAGTAACATCTTCATGATTTCCGGGCGCCATTTCTGTGCTGTTTTCTGGACTGGCTGCGAGTGGTATAGTTCTTGGACTTGGCCATGTCTGCAGTGGAGCTGGCCAATGATTTCAACCTGAATCGCTTGATTCAGGTGGTATTGACCAAGTTTTTCCATCATTAAGTTACTCATTTACCCTTCATTTTCAATAGGACTTACCTGAGATTACATAAATAACCCATTTTCAGCAAATTTTCAGTCACTAGTTTTAGCATCCATGGAAATATTTGCTTAAATTGATTATTACTATGATGGTTACAAAAAAGATCATTTTCTAATTGTATCATTCTACATACATGTGTTGGTCGGCATGCTATTGTAATGTTGAATTATCTCTTTCAGTTATCAATATGTCTATCATCTATCTATTTGGTGTGGGCTCATGAATTCCTATTCTGTTCAATGGGTTTATAATCTCTTACCACCATTGCATGTTCTGATGGTTGAATTTCCCAGATTTGGCTACTGCGCACACTTTCAAGGTGGCTTCTGTGTTCTTTTTTTTGAAGAGGTTTTTGCTATAGGGCGCGTGCGTTTGCCAGACAGAGAGAGACAGAGAGACAGAAAACGAGAAATCACTCCCTGGGGGGATGGCCACGCCGCAATCCCTTCTCCTCCATTCTCCTCTTGGGATCTTGGGCACGCATGCACATGCACCTGGCATGAGTTTAAGCCACCGGGTCCAGGATGCAAATCACGGTCGACTATATGGGAGTCCAGCGACATAGCCATTACGCTAACTGCTGGTCCCTGCTTCTGTGTTCTTTTGGTTTGTGTCAGTATACCTTGAGTGCATCCTGACTTTTCAGTCCAAAAAAGATGTCGCAGGCTCATCTTTCACACCCTAAGCCCCAGCCCTGGAATCAGGGAGCCCTGGTTCCTTTTCATGGAGAATGGTGTGTAGAAACCAAGATTTTGGTGCCAGGCGTGCTCTTGACTATTGGGATCTCACTGCTTTAGACTCTCTTAACAGCTAGAATTTAAAAATACATAAACACACATACATACGTACAATATTAGAATTAGATATTCAGCATGTCAGTCTGCATCAATACCTCCCATTCCAACACAATACTATATTGTTCATTCCAGCTTCTCCCATTTCCATATTTGTTACTCTTCTTTTATGCACTGAGGAATCTGACAACTGTGATCATATATGACCACTCATTTGCCTGATCTCTCTGTATGAAACCAATATTCTCACTCTGGTAGGCCACTGCCCTGTTGGACCAAACTTCTTAGCATGGGCCACTGAATCTCAAGGAACCTAATTATTAAGGAGGAAGGCAAGAAAGCCTTCCGTTGGTTATAGAACGAGGATATTATGGATTACAAATACCTTATATTGGGACCAGCAGTTAGTGTAATGGCTATGTCGCTGGACTTCCATATAGTCGACCGCGGTTCGTGTCCCGGACCTGGTGGCTTAAACTCACACCGGGCGCGTGTGCGTGCGTGCCCAAGATTCCAAGAGGAGAATGGAGGAGAGGGGATTGCGGTGTGGCCATCCCCCCTGGGGGGTGATTTCTTGCTTTCTGTCTCTCTGTCTGTCTGGCGAGTGCACGCACCCTATAGCAAAAAACCTCTCCCCAAAAAGAAAATAAAAATAAATAAAAATAAATACCTTATATTTGTGGATCAGCAACACCAGCAACATGGATCAGCCTAGAAGGTAACTTCAGAAAGTTCGATTTTCTGTCTTTCATGTTTCACTAACAAAATGTATGACAAACTTGATGTTTAGGAATGAAATAAGATTTCCTGATCTCCCTAAATCCCTTGGTTACTAAGACTATCAGGTCTTGCTAGTTTAGATATAGACTTAAAGAGAAGTTTGCTATACTTTATCCAGCATTTTTAGGTGTTTTGTATTATGAGTTTTCAAATTGGATTGTCTATTCTATTACCAGAAATTTCAGTTCTAAACATTTAGTTTGAAGATACCGTAATTAATTCCTCTGAGAGGTATATTTCTACTGGCAGGTAAACTGTTACGCAGCCAGGTCTAGAATGAATGCCGTTGGCTCCCTTCATTCTCCCCACCCTGCTTCTGGCAACTTTCAGGCCTTAGAGAATATCTAGGAAACTTCTAGATCACAGCCAGACATCAGACTTTTTCAAGGTATGCCCATAGTGATACCTACAAGGGGACTTCAAAAATTCATGAAAAAAGAAAATGGAATTAAAGTATAAGTTTATTTTGGTGCAAAAGATTTCTAACTTGGGGGTAGCAGATAGTGTAATGGTTACTTTGCTGAACTCCCACAGGGCCAACTGCAGTTTGAGTCCCGGACCCAGATGTTTGAAATTCATGCCGGGTGGGTGTGCGTGCCCAAAGTCCTAAGAAGATAACGGAGAAGGAAGGATTTTGGCGTGGCCATATCCCCTGGGGGAGTTATTTCTCACTTTCTGTCTTTCTCTCCAGCGAGCGCATGTGCCCCATAGCAAAAATCTCTTTAAAACAAAATAAAATTTTAATTTATGTAGCTTTTTTTAAATACTCATTCTCCATGAACTTGTTGAAGACCCCTCATATTCTTAGTGGTGTGGACCAGATACTTCCTAATCAGCTTCCCAGGCATCTCTGTGGAGTCACCCATGCACGAGTCCCATGGCAATCACACAAAGTCTCGCCAGGGCTCTGTGTTGTCCAAAGCGAGTGTGGCAACCTCAACAGCTTTTGAGAAGAGGCTTGTGACCAAGGACTAAATGGATGTATCTAATGACTCCTCATCTTGGCGATGAAGGGCTTGTCTTGCACTCCATGCATTTTTACGGATTTCTTCTGTAGAAGGATTCTGTGATGAAATGTCTGTCCACATCCACCTGGATTTTTTATTGAATTACTATTCATTTGATTGGCTCAAACAATCTAGATTCTCATCCTAGAACTTTGGGTGAGTTTGTGGGGTTTTTAGAAAAGTCATTTTGCCACATACTTTAAGGGATTGTTTTCTGCTTATAAACAGATGTTTCCCACAACCTGTGGAATAATAACCACATTTAATGTGAACGGTATCCTAGTACTAATAGACTTGGCCTTTTGTTTGAAACCCGCAAGCGTAAGGAGTTCTCACTGACACTGCCCACTAATTTGCTAATGGTAAATGCATAATGAGGCTCTTGGCTGGCACCTACTCGGGAGCTTATCATGGTTTAATAAAGATCCTAGTGAGGGCTGGCCCCATGGTGTAGAGGTTAAAGGAGCTGTCTCCCACAAGGCCAACCGTGATTCAAATCTCGGCTCTAAAGGTTTGAAAAACACGTTGGATGTGTGTGCACGTGTGCCCTGGAGAACTGGAGAAGGGACTGCAGCATGACTTCACCCCACTGAGTGGTGATTTCTCTCTCTCTCTCTCTGTCTCTCTCTCTTCCTGCCTCCCACTCTCCTGTATACATGGGTTCTCTGGCACTGAGAAAAAGAAAGGCCCTAGCCATTCCTGCCAAAAGAATTCACAGAGCACAAGAAATGCATACCACAGAATGAACACCTGAAGATTGATCCAGAAATACAGCTGAGCCTGGAAAGGAGCTGGAGAGTGTCCAGAAAATATGTGATCCGTAACCCATCCCCGTGGAACTGAGAACTGCTCGTGGCTACTCACTGTGCACTGTGCGGCGGAATCTTGATTACTACCTTGACAGTAAAATTAAGGAACTGTAGCACCCCGGCTCTGGGACTTGAAGCCACCAGGTCTGGACTCCTACCGCTATCAGCCATGTGGGAGTCCAGTGCCTTAACCACTACACCACCTGCTGGCCCCTCATGTTACCTCTTTACAGTTAATAACTTATCAGATATGTGTAAAACCGATCTTGTTTGTCTATATTATAATAGATGATATATTTCTCACCTTCTATATTGTTGTATTTTAATGTCTCATCACTCAGATACAGGTTCTACGAAAAATCACGAAGCCTAGGTTCTGGCAGGTGGCACGGTGGTTAAGGACACTGGACTCCCACATGGCCAACTGCAGTCCAAGTCCCGGACCTGGAGGCGTGTTTTCTCACTTTTTTTCTCTCTCTCCCCCTCTGTCCCTCTCTGATCAAATTAAAAATAAGTAAATAAATAAATCAAGTTTTAAAAAATTGCTAAGCTTAGAAGTATAGATTAATGTGGTTTTTTTCTTCCAAAAATTTAAAAATTTGACCAGAGAGGTGGGACCAGCAGTCAGCGTAATGTCTATGTCACTGGACTCCCATGTAGTTGACTGTGATTCGAATCCCGGACTCAGTGGCTTAAACTCATGCCGGGAACATGTGCGTGTGTACCCAAGATCCTGAGAGAATGGAGAAGGGATTGCAGCGTGGCCATCCCCCCTTGGGGTTGATTTTGGGTGATTTCTCACTTGCTGTCTCTCTGTCTCTCTCTGTCATTTTGGCAAGTGAATACAAAACCCCCCAAAAAAAAAAAAAAATTGACCAGAGAGGGACAGAAGTGAGAAAGTAAGCTGCCAGGTCTGGGACTTGAACTATGATTGGCCATGTGGGAGTCCAGTGCCCTTAACCACCATGCCATGTGCTGGCCCTAATTATTGTGGTTTTAAAAAGGATTTTGTCCAAGTTCATTTTTTATTGAATTACTGTTCATTTGATTGAATCAAATCATCTAAATAGGTGTTTGGGTGTCAAATATGGGTTGCTTAACTCACACGCTTTTCAGTTAGCACAAAAATAGTTCTACTTAACTTCAAACCATTTGGTTAATATTTTGCAAATTTCTGAAAACTCAGTTCACTAACATTTTTGAATGTCTAATGATTTGCAAGTTTTCCATTCTAGTAGTAACATTCATCCCTCCCGTGTGCAACACAAACACATTTCAGAGTTTGCAGCTAAAGGTTTAAGTCTCCCTTTGATTAACCAGTAGTGATGAAACGATCCGTTAGCTCTATTACACAAAATCAACTCCGCAAATGCTATTTTAAAAGGAATTTTAGGGGGACCAGGCTGGTGGTTATGTTGCTGGACTCACACATAGTCAACTGAGGTTCAAGTCCTGGACAAGGAGGCTTAAACTCATGCCGGGCACATGTGTGTGCGTGCCCAAGATCCCAAGAGGAGAATGGAGGAGAAGGGATTGCAGTGTGGCCATCCTCCCCTTTATTGCTTTCTGTCTCTGTCTCTCTGGTGAGTGCCCTACAGCAAAAATATCTTAAAAAAAAAA
>NW_006159977.1:163577-218022 GCF_000334495.1 Tupaia belangeri chinensis | reverse complement strand
AAAAATCTCAAAAAAAAAAAAAAAAGGAATTTTGGAACTAGCATTGGCTTGAAGGTAAAGGCAACTGGATAGCCAATGGCTCATTGTGTGGTTCAAGTCCTGTACCCAGAGGCTTGAAAAACATGCCAGGCCCGGGACCAGCTGTTAGCGTATTGGCTAGGTCACTGAACTCCCATGTAGCTGACCGCTCAAAAAAAAAAAAAAAAATTCAAAAAAGAAAAACATGCCAGGCGGGCCAGCAGGTGGCATGGTGGTTAAGATACTGGACTCCCACATGGCTAATTACTGTTTGATTCCCAGATCTGGTGGCTTGAAAGTCACACTGGGTTCATATGCATGCATGCTCAAAATCCTGGGAGGAGAAGGGATTGCAGCGTGGTCATCCCCTTCAGGGGTTGATTTCTCACTTCCCCTCTCTCTATCTCTCTCTGTCTCTCCCCAGCGAGTACATGTGCTGTATAGCAAGAAACCTAAAAACAAACAAACAAACAAAAAACAACAACAAAAAAACATGTATGTGTGTGCCCAAAATCCAAAGAGGAAAAGGGACTGTGGCATGGCCATCCCTCCTGGGGGGGAAGGGAAGGCACTTTCACACTTTCTCTCCTTCTCTCTCTTCCTTTCTCTCTCTGTCTCAGTGAGCATGCACATCCTTTAGAGAAAAAAAAAAATTAATTTAATTATAAATTTGTTGGGGGCCAGCAGGTGGCATGGTGGTTAAGGTGCTGGACATTTCCACATGGCTGACCACGGTTTGAGTCCTGGACCTGGGGGCTTGTTTTCTCACTTTCCCTCTCTCTCTCTCTCTGTGTCTCTCTCTGCTCAAAATAAATGAATGAATAAATTAAATTTTAAAAAGTTTGTTACAGTTCAGTTTTGTTTTTAATATGTTGTATTTTTTGTTCTTCTTTTTTTAATTGCCAAAGAGTGCATGTACTTGCCAGAGTGAGGAGAAAAGCACCCCAACTGGGCATGGTCACACTGCAATCCTTTTCCTCCTTTTCTCCTTTCCATCAGGATTTGGGCAGGCACATATACCCCCGGCATATTTTTTTTGAGCTATTGGAGTTAGATTTGAACCAAGATTGGCCATGTGGGACCCAACTCCCAATGCACAGTGCTTATGCATGGCACGGAACGGCCAGTCTTATATTTTGTTTCTCAATAAAGGTTTTATTTAATTAGTTTTGCCAGACCAAGTAATTTTCATAGAGTTATGGTCAGAGATGGAGTCTAGGAGCTGTAACAAAGAAAAAGTTATTATCATAAAAGTACTATTTCCCTAATGTCTATTGTGAACCAGGCTGTTTAGCTAAAATGCTTTCAGAAAGTTCTATTAAAAAATAGTGAAGTTGGGCCCAGCCGCTGGCGTAATGGCTATGTCACTGGACTCCCATGTAATTGACCGTGGTTCAAGTCCTAGACCTGGTGGCTTAAACTCACTCCAGGCACGTGCGCGTGCGTGCCCAAGATCCTGAGAGGAGAATAGAAGAGAAGGGATTGTGGTGTGGCCATCCCCCCCCCCGGGGAGTGATTTCTCTCGCTTTCTGTCTCTGTTTTTCTGGCAAGCGCACATGCTCTATAGCATAAAGCTCTCAAAAAAAAAAAAAAAATAGTGATGTCGGGACTGGCAGGTGGTGTGGTGGTTAGGGGCTCTGAACTCCCACATGGCTGACCGTGGTTCAAGTCCCAGACCTGACGACTTGCTTTCTCACTTTCCCTCTCTCTCTCTTCTCTCACTCTGCCCCTCTCTGGTCACATTAAAATAAATAAATAAATAAATAAATAAAGTTAAATAATTTTTTAAATTTATTTTTTATTTTTGGAGAGGTTTTTGCCATAGGGCGTGTGCGCTCGCCAGACAGACAGAGAGAGACAGAGAGACAGAAAGCGAGAAATCACCCCCCAGGGGGGATGGCCACGCCACAATCCCTTTTCCTTTATTCTCCTCTCGGGATCTTGGGCATGCACACACACGTGCCCGGCATGAGTTTTAAGCCACCGGGTCAGGGACGCAAACCACAGTCAACTACATGGGAATTCAGTGACATAGCCATTACACTAACTGCTGGTCCCAAGTTAAATAATTCTTTAAAAAAATTAGCAATGCCTTATACCTAATAGATTTTTTAGCAACTATTTGTTAAATGAATTATGGACATGATTAAAACCAAAGGTGATATTTAGAATATCACTGATGTTTCAAAAAAGATGTTTAAAGTTATGGGTGGTAATAAAGTCTAACTGTAAATCACCACCTGACTGTGAAACAGGTCAGTGTAGATGTGTAAAAGGAACGATAAAGATAGAATTGTCGTGCTTTTCTTCTTAGTCGTTCAAGGGAAGGGGAAAGAGATGTACTAATTTTTTTTTTTTTTTTTAAGTTTTGCTACAGAGTACTTGCACTCTCGAGAGACAGAGAGAAAGAGAGAGACAGAGAGAGGAAAGCTGAGAAATCACCCCCAAAAGGGGATGCCTAAACTGCAATTCTTTCTTCTCCATTCTCACCTCTGGATTTAGGGCACGTATGTGCACATGCCCAGTGGGTTTTTTAGAGATTTTTGCCTTAGGACCTATGTGCTTGCTGGGGAGAAAGGGAGAGAGACAGAGACCGTGAGAGGGAAAGTGAGAAAAGCCCCTCCTGGGGTGGTGACCACTCCACAGCCCCTTCTCCATTTTCCTCCTGGGATCTTGGGTACGCCTGCAAATGTACCTGGTGTGAGTTTCAAGCTGCCGGGTCTGGGACTCCGATCGTGGTAGGCCACGTGGGAATCCAGCGAAGTAACCACTATCCCATCTGCTGGTCCCTACCCAGTGTATTTCTTAAGCCGCTGGGTCCAGGACTTGAATTAGGCCATTGGCCATGTGGGATCCAGCTATCTTAACCGCGATATCACCTGCTGGCATGAAAACTAACATTTTTTAAAGATTTTTGTCATAGTGTCCAATGTGTGTACTACATAGAGGGAGAGTGAGGATTTCCCACCCAGGGATGGCCACTTGCAATTGCTGCTCACTGGAGAGAGAGAGAGGGAAAGTGAGAAATCACCTTGGAGAAGGGGATGGTCACTTCGCCATTCTTCTTTTGGGATTTTGGGCACTCACATACCCAGCATGATTTTCAACCCATGGGACTTGAACTATAGTCGGTCATGGGGGGGCCAAAGCCTTAACCACCATGCCACCTGCTGTCTCCAGAACTTTTCTCTTTTTTTGCTTGCCAGTGAGAGACAGAAAGAGAGAAAGTGAGAAATCACCCACCAGAGGGATGGCCATGCCACAATCCCTTCTCTATTCTCCTTTTGGGATTTTGGGCATGTACACACACATGGCGAACATGACTTTTAAGTCTGTAGGTCCAGGACTCGAACTGCTGTCAGCCATGTGGGACTCCAGTGCCATGCCACCTGCTGGGCCCCAGAACTAACAAATTGAAATAACTATTTATGATACTCACTAATTCAGGCATGCATCTCACTTCATCCTTGCTACAAAATAAGTTACAGATAAGGAAATTGAGGTTGAGAAGAGTTTGGAAATGCACACATCAGAAAGAGACAGCCCAACAGTTAGGCAGAGACAGGGAGGGGGAGTTGGGGATTAACCGCAGGCTTGCCTGGCTCCCAGGCAGTTTCCACTGCAGTGTCCATTCTATTTGGGACTTCCATCAAGTAGTTCTGGGAACTCTCTGGAGGAAAACATAGAGAAGTTTCAAAGTCATTCTTATGCCCAGTTTGCTTCCTGGTTCCTAACCAACCAAGCAGATCTAAGTGAGGCTGCCTTGTAAACAGTCCTGTCTCCATATCGACGAACACAGCAGAATTCAAGACCTTTTAGAAAACTTTGTACTGCAGGTTTAATATGGTCTGTTGCTCAGGGAAAGTGGAGATTGTTAAGATTTAGTCACTCTTATTATTCCTGTTGTTGCAATCCTTTTCTTAAGCCAGAAATAGGACAAATGTCTTTTTTTTCAAGAGGTTTTTTGTTATAGAGTATGTGTACTCTCCAGAAAGATAAAAACAGAGAGACAGAAAGGGAGAAATCACTGGGGTGGAGAGACAGAAAATGAGAAATCACACCCCGGGGGGCGGGGATGGCCATGCTGCAATCCCTTCTCCACTCTCCTCTCTCGGGCTCCTGGGCATGCACACACATGTACCCATTATGAGTTTAAGCCACTGGGTCCAAGACTTGAACCACGGTCTACTACATGGGAGTCTGGTGACATAGCCATTAAACCAATTGCTGGTCCTGACAAATGTCCTCTTGAAGATTTATAATGCTTGCTGATTTATCTCAACTCTTTTTGTTCAGATTTAAGCCTGAGTTTCCATTTAGATCATATAAGAAAAGTAGAAATGTAGAGCTGTAGTTGAGCACATGAGGGACAGTCTGGGTATGGATCCCAGCACTGCCATTACGTTAGTGGGACTTCAGTCAAGTTACACGAGCTCTCTGGGATTTAGTTTCCCTTTCTTTAAAACGGAAATAATGGTAGTATCTAAATCATGGGGATTTTGTGAGGATTAAATAAACTGCCTGTGAGGGAGCCAACCTACGGGGTTAAGGAAGCTGAATTTTAAGTTGCCAACTAGGCGGTTTGAGTCCCAGACCCAACAGCTTGAGAAACTTAGTGGGTGCATGCACATGCCCAAAATCCCACAGGGAGGGATAAGTGGAGGAGAAGGGACTGCAGGGTGACAGTTCCCCATGGAGGAAGGTGGGGGCGGGAAAATGATTTCTCACTTTCTCTCTGTCTCTAGCTAGCACATGCACCATCTAGCAAAATAAAATTTAAAAACCCAATCAACCAAACAAAACCACTTGTTAGGTATTTACAATGCCAGGTACATTGAAAGTTCTAAATGTTAATTCTTAGGAGGTTGCTCACATTCAACAGTTACTAAGTGATTTTTCTTTGTACCCAACTGCAAATGATTTTGATGACTGTGAGCTCAGGAAAGCTGAGGCCTTTACAGCCTTTGCAAGGAGAGGTGTCTTTTGTGATTCTAAGGAGTAAACACAAGTCCTCAACAGAACCCAAGCTAAGTTCCCATCTACCTTAATCTGAAGTGATGACATCAATGGTCCCTTTGGCTTTTTTTTTTTAAAGTATGACAGGGGTTCTTGGTGAATCACACATGATACCAAAGAAATTCAAGAACCTTGAGACTCAACAGAGGTCATGCGCCTGCATGATGGACAGCCAGAATCCAGGAAAGGCCGGCTGGTTCCTCTGATCCCGATGGGAAAATGTGATGGAAAGGAGATCCTTCTGAGATAGCTAGGCTTCTGAGAAGGGGAGATGGCAGCTCGAAAGCAAGAAGGGATAGAGGCCCACCCACGTGAGGCACGGAGACCTGAGGGGCTTGATCTGGGCCACGCGACAGGTGAGCAGCTTCGGCTCACGCTCAGGTTTGTGCTGTCTGTTAGGGCCGCCTAGCAGCTCTCTCCCAGAATGGTGAGTTCGGTTCTTAGCATTGCCCTTCCGGGCATGGGGCCTCTTACTAAAATACAACGGTCCCACACACACCCCAGCGCCCGCGGCTGGGTGCAGAGAATCCACAGAGACCCCGAGGGCACGCTTGGAAACCACAGCGGCCCCGCCCCGCCTGCCAGCACACAGGCCAGAAGCCCTCCTCCTCCAGATCTCCGCGCTTCCCTGCGGCGCGCCCGCGTGTCGTCACTTGCGGCCGACCAATCAGAGCGCTCGACCAAAATAGCGCCATATAAATGCCGGCGCGCGGGCGCGGCCGGCGCAGAGCCTCGCGTTTGGGCGGGGTTGCGCGCGCAGGTGAGAGGGCAGAGGGCGGTGCCACCTGCGGGCGGAGCCGCGCACCTGCTTCCGCCTGACGTGGACCCAGAAAGTGGTCAGCTGACGGTCCAAACACTCACACAACAGTGAGTTTCTAAGTGAGTAACGCGGTCGTGCCGCCTCCAGATACACAAACGCCACTCATCGCTGCACTCCGACGGGCGTGTTCAAAGAGCAGACGGCAGCTGCTATTCCCGGGACTCCTTGTCCCGCAGGGTCAAGTTTGAGCCCGCGCAAAGCCCTCGGAGAGGTCCGAGGGTTCTGTACCCCGAAGGCAGGCGGCATCGGCTGGACACACTTAATTTCTGAGGAAAAAGGCCTTCGGAGGGAAAGGAGAGAAGTGACTCTAGGAAGTGACTCGAGCTGTAGCAGGTGGAAAAGCAAAGGCTTTGACGTCTTGCACACCTGGATTTCAGCCCCAGCCATGGTCACTTGTGATATGTTCAGTCTGACCCAGAACACATCACTTTCCCCGTCTAAAAGGCACATAACAGTGGGTGCCCAATAGTATTTAAAAAAAAAAAAATTGCCAGAATGTGGCATGTGCTTGCTTACCTTGGAGAGTGGGAGGAAGTACTCCTAACTCCTAGTAATGGGGGTCGTCATCGCAATCCCTTCTCCATCTCTGTATTCTCTCTGGATTTTGGACATGCACAAGTGCACTGGGGTGTGGGGGCTGGATTTCCAACAGCTGTAGCCAGTTAAATCAGGTTTCTAACCTCCAGGCTATAGGGTCACATTTTTCCCCCCCTTCTTTTGTTTTTTCCTTTTTTTGTGGGGGGAGAGGTTTTTGCTATAGGCGCATGCACTGGCCAAAGAGACAGAGAAAGAAAGCAAGAAATCCCCAGGGGGATGGCCACGCTGCAATCCCTTCTCCATTCTCTGGGGATCTTGGGCACACATGCATACACACCTGGTGTGAATTTAAGCCACAGGGTCGGGGACTCAGACCACGGTCAGCCATTTGGAAATCCAGTGCCCTTAACCACCATGCTGCCTGCTGGCCATTTTTTTTTTTAAAAAAAGCTTATTCTTTTTTTAGAGAGAGAGATTTTTACTATAGGGTGCATGCGCTCACCAGAGAGACAGGCAGAAAGCAAGAAATCACATACTCATACACATCCCCCGGTGTGGGCCATGCCGCAGTCCCTTCTCCTTCATTCTCCTCTCAGGATTTCCATGCACATGTGCTGGTGTGAGTTTTAAACTGCCGGGTCCAGGACTCAAACTGCAGCTGACTACGTGGGAATCCAGTGATGTAACCGTTATGTCATTTGCTGGTCCCAGCTTATTTCTTTCTTCCATGAAAGAAAAAGGCAGAGAGAAAGATACCCCCCAACAGGTTCCCGACGCTACAATCTATCCCCAATCCCAGCTGGCACAGATCATGGGCATGCTCCTGGGGACATCCTGGAACTTGAACTAGGACCTTCTCCATGTGGGTCCAACTGTGCTACCATTTAACACCACCTGTCCTTCTTCTGCTTGTTTTTCATTTATTATTATTTTTTTAAGTTGCCAGAATGTATATGTGCTCGAAAGAGAGAGAGAGAAAGCATTCCCCAGAGGGCATGGTCACACCCAATCCTTCTCCATTTCTCTATCCTATTGGGATAAAACATGCCCTGAAGTGTTTTTCAAGCCACTTGGTCTGGGACTTGAACTGCACAGTAGGCCATGTGGGATCCAGCCGTCTTTAACCCTTGTGTCATCTGCTAGCCATAGAGCTACTATTTTATCCTTCAGCTAGAATGTAGAAAACTTGCCACCCCATAGATCCCTCATAGATCCTTCCTCCTTTTTGTTGGATTATCTGTTCATTTAGATTTTCTTAAGTTTCTCTAAAAAATCTTTTGCAATCTACAGCAAAAAGATTGAGCACTTATATATTATACATTTATTCATTTTTTTTTTCTTTTTGCCAGAGAGCATGTGTTCTTATCAGAAAGAGACAGAGGGAGAGGAAGAAAGCATCCCTAGTGGGGTGTGGTCATGTTGCAAGCCCTTCTCCTCTACTTCTCTCAGGATCGCGAGCATCACGCATGCCTAGCATGTTTCTCAAGGCTCCCGGACTAGGACTTGGACCATGCAGTCAGCCCTGTGAGATTCGGCTCCCCTAACCTCCAAGCCTAAGATGAATATTTTTGGCAGGATCTTGTCACATCGCAGGTAGCTGAGACTGCTGGGTCATTGTACCTGCTGGTTTAGGTTGGGCCAGGTGCTGCACTCAGCCTCCCATGTAGCCTCAGTCCTCATGCGGCAGCGCCAACCTGCTTGCATCACCACACTGGCCTCGCAGCTGCCTTTAGCTCAAAATAATCAGTGTGCCAAAGTGGCATATTGAGGGCAGCGTATTCTTCTTTAAAAAGAATTATTTACTTATTTTTATTGGTTGTTATTTCTTAATTTGGCCAGAGAGAGAGAGAGAGAGAAGGAAAGTGAGAAAGTAAGCTGCCAGGTCTGACCACAGTCAGCCATTGGGAAGTCCAAGGCCTTTAACCACCACGCTACCTGCTGGGCCTGAGGGCAGCATATTCACTTTCCTTTTCTTGCTTTACTGCTCTGTCCAGGACCTCCAGTACAATGCTGAATAGAAGTGGTAAAAGAACTTGGAAAGATGAAGGACATTTCCTTCCACTCTGGCCTCTTTTCTGTTTTCCCCAGACAGTTTTGCCCTGTTGCAGTCTTCCTGCCTCAGCCTCCCAGCTTGGACCACGGGCGTGCTCGCGCTGCCATATTCTGCTCTTATTTAAGACAGGTTCATATTATGTTGCCTGGGTTAGTCTTGACCTTGTGATTCTCCTGCCTCAGCCTCCCGAGTCACTGGGATTTTAGGCACATGCCCCACGCACAGACCTTAGGCTAGACTGGGAAGCAATCCTAGGCCTCCACGCGGTCCCAGCCTACAGAGCACATCTTTGTAACGGGGGCCACTGTGGTTTTCAAAATTCAGTACTGTGTTTTGTTCGGTGTGGTCTGACTTGTGGTTTCGGCATGACTAAGGACACCTTATTAATTTCCAAAGATAAGAACTTAGTCTTATGTAGGCTCCAGGGAGGCTAGAGGTACATAGATACTCTGTGCATATTGGAAACAAACGTCTTAGACCAGACCCCTAGGGAGTTAAAAAAAAAAAAGTTCTCTGGGTTGGTGTAGACCTGGCCACGTCTCTGCGTGGTGAGTTGAGTTAACTGGATTTCAGCTTCTGTCTTCTCGGTGGGGCCTCTTGGCCAGGCACACACTGCACACCACGTAGGGAGGAAGTCTGGCCTGGAGAACAGTCAGCCTGCCCTGAGGAGGTGGGTCCCAGTCCTTCAAGGTCAGCTCTGGGGACAGAGGATCAGTTGTTTGATGCTTCCCAGAGTTTCAGACCCCAATCACTGATCTAATCTCTGATATGCAATCAACATGCATACTTCACATTGCTTGTGAAATGGTTTCAGGTCCCCACCTGAGTGATGGGTCATCAACCTGCCCTGTGTCTCTGGTCTATCCCACCTGCCTCACCTATCCCACAGCCACCTGCTTGGTCCAGGTGAGAAGAGTTTGTGCAGGGTCAGCTGCATGGAACAGCCCTAGGAGGCCTGGCCTGGGTTTGGAGGGTGAGATTTAAGAAGCGCTCACTTCTGCTGCTGTCCTAGCCCTTCCCCCTCTCCTGCTCTTATCTGATACTTTCCTGCAGGGGATGCATTCCTTCACCTGTTTTTCTGTTAAGGGCTTTAAGAACTTTCTGTAATAAAATGTAAACGACCCTAGAAACACACATTAAGTCATTAGCAGCCCTTAACACCTGTCTGGCTTCATTAGCACATTATGGCGTATTATGCCGGGTTTCCAATGACCCAGCACAGCTGTGTTGGCACAGCAGGTGGAGAGATATGAACAAGGAACGCTGCCAGGGGAGTTTCTTCATCAGCAAAATAAGGGAGTGCACACTAAATTGTCTCTGCCAGCATCCCGGACTCAGTTACCTGCAGGACAGTGGGAGGAGAGGAGGCTGAGGAGTTCAGCACAGTGCTCATCGAACCAGTGCCGTCCTGGTACCGTTGGGGTCCACCCACCACACCTTGGGCTCCAGGAAGAAAACAGGCTGCTCAGAGCTCTTTTCCCCTCCAGGGCTTTCCTCAAAGTTCCACAGGTTCTGGGAACCAGCAGTTAGTGGAATGGCTATGTCACTGGACTCCCACATAGTCGACCACAGTTCACGTCCCGGACCCAGTGGCTTAAAACTCACGCCGGGTGCGTGTGCGTGCGTGCCCAAGATCCTGAGAGGAGAATGGAAGAGAAGGGATTGCGGCGTGACCATCCCCCCTCGGGGGTGATTTCTTGTTTTCTGTCTCTATGTCTCTGTCTGTCGGGCGAGCGCAGGCCCCGCCCCCTACAGCGAAAACCTCTCCAAAAAAAAAAAAGGAAAGTTCCACGGGTTCTGCCTTGCCCTCTTGGAGATTATTGGGTTTTTTGGTTTTTTTTTTTACTTTTCTGTAAACCAGTGGCAGAGTGAGGCCCCATGGGGAGGGAGTGTTAACCTCGAGGGCAGCAGTGCTTGTCAGACTGGCTTAAAGACCCTCATCCTTGCTCTGCAGTCCCTGCGCTGTCTCCACCCAGACTGGCAGCTCTGTGCTTTTGTCTTCTCTTGCACGGGGCCCTGAGCTCCATGACACACTTGTCTCCCTTATGTCTTTTTTATCTCCAGATCTTTGCACAGGGCCTGCCACCTAGCGAGTGCTGGGTCAGTGCTCAGTGAATGACTGAGCAGGAGAGGAAAGGGAGCCCCATCTCCCAGCTCCCACGTCAGCACCGGCTCTGGCTCTTCCTTCATTTGGACACTGCACATCCAGCTTGACAGGAAACTCCAGTGACTCTCGTTCCAGCGTCTGCTGTTAGGGCTGCCCCCGTACCCTTTCTCCTGGGCAGTAGCCTGGCTTTGCTTCCTCATCGCCAGTTGACCCTTCCTCACTCATCTTCACACGAACAACTGTTTTTGTGTGTGTGTGTGTGTTTTTTTTTTTGAGAGGTTTTTGCTATAGGGCAAGTGTGCTCGCCAGACACAGAGAGAGAGAGACAGAGAGATGGAAAGCGAGAAATCACCCCCCAGGGGGGATGGCCACACCTCAATCCCTTCTCCTCCATTCTCTTCTCGGGATCTTGGGCATGCACGCACATGCGCCTGGCGTGAGTTTTAAGCCACAGGGTCCAGGACTTGAACTGTGGTCAACTACATGGGGGTTCAGCGACATAGCCATCACGCCAATTGCTGGTTCCCAAGCAACTGTTTTATATTTATTTTATCTTCTACTAGAGGGCACATGCACGTGCATGAGTTAGAAAGCACCCCAATGGGGCGCTGTCACACCACAGTCCCTTTTCTTACACTTCTCTGTCCTGTCAGGATTGGGGGCATATACCCACATGCGTCCCATTGTTTGTCAAGCCTTGGGGCCAGGATTCAAAGCACAGTTGGCCATGTGAGATGGCGCTCCCACAGGGTAAACTACTGCACTACAGGGCGAGCTCCGCTGCCACTGACACATCCTTCTGAACCACATTTCAGCTGAACACGGGGCTGCTCAGAAGTGTTTGCTAGACTTCACATCACTTCCCAGATAAGACCCAAATTAATCAGTGCGTCCTTCCACACTGACCACTAGCTTCCAGAGAGAAGGTCCATGTGAAATTCTCTGCTTAAGCAGGATGGGTGTCAGCACAGTTCTGCCTCTGGGCCCCCGTGCGTGCCCTCTTCCTGGCTGTCCCAACCATTTGTATGCTCCCAGCATTTTGTAAGCCTAGCTGTCCCAGAGAAGTCTCGGGGGGCCAGAGTTCTCCTTGGTGGCACATGGGTACCAAGCCGAGTACAGGATGGGTTCCAGCCAGTGTTCCCATGATTTCTTCTTCCTGTGGGGTGCATGCACTCATCGGAGAGAGGGAAGGTGAGAAATCACTCCCCCGGGGGATGGCCATGCCACAGTCCCTTCTCCTCTGCTCTGTTGTCAGGATTTGGGGTACACATGCACACGTGCCCAATGCGTTTTTCAAGCTGCTGGGTCTGGGACTCTAACTGCACAATCAGCCACGTGGGCTCCAGTCTCCTTAACCACCATACCACCTGCTTGCCCAAAGTGCTGACATCATTTTAAATTGTGTCAATGCCACCCTGAACAGGACAGTGAAATAGCAGCAGTGACTGGGTTGGGAAAAGGGTCTGTGTCAAGGTTGCTGCCCGGTCTGAGAGCAGCTGTGTAGGTGGGAGCTTGTGTGGGATGCTGTCCAAGGTAGGAAACGGCCTTCCCGCCCTGTCACGGACATGCCATGCAGCGGCTGGTTCTGTGTGCAGATATCTACGACTGGAGACCCGATTCTCAGATTCCTCAGAACTCTGCTCCGTCTCTAACTGCTTTAGACTCAATATGCATCTGCAGACTTTTCTTGGAAATGGGGGTGAAAGAGAAGAGGCGCATGGGGAGCCGAGGCTCCATGGTGTGAGCTGGCCACTGGCTTCTTCGTGGCTCTGTGCCCGGGTCCCGCCTGTGTGTGGTACTGCGGGAACCCAGCACGCCTGCTCGTTCGTGTGCCCGGCTTGCCACGTTAGTCACTTGTTATCAAGAAAAAGGCTCTCAACGAAATTTTGTTTCTACTACCCTTTTTTTTAAAAACTGTAGCCTGTGTGTGCTTGCTAGAGAGACAGACAGAGGGAAAGTGAGAAAGCACCCCCCACAAGGGCATGGCCACACCCCAATCAAGCCCCGATCAATCCCTTCTCCTTCATTCTCTTGGGATTTAGGCACACACGCACACACATCTGGTATATTTTTCAAGCCACCGAGTCTGGGACTTGAACCATGCAGTTGGCCATGTGGATATAGCTACCTTATTTACCACAGCACTGACTGGCCCCTGAAATGTACCATTAAAAAAAAAAAAGTTAGTTTTACTTGCCATTATTATTATTTTAAAATTTTTATACAGAGAGAGAGAAAATGAGAAAGCAAGCTGCCATATCCAGGACTCAAACCATGGTCAGCCATGTGGGAGTCCAGTGCCTTTAATCACCATGCCATCTGGTAGGCAGAATGCATCTTTTAAAAAAGAAAGAAAGAAAGAAAGAAAGAAAAGAAAGAAAGAAAGAAAGAAAGAAAGAAAGAAAGAAAGAAAGAAAGAAAGAAAGAGAGAGAGAGAGAAAGAAAGAAAGAGAAAAAAGTGTGGCCAGCAAGTGGCATAGTGGCCAAGGCTCTGGACTCCCACATGGCTGACCATATTGTCAGGCCCTGGACCCCAGCACCTTGAAAATTACACTGGGTGCAGGACCAGCAGATGGTGTAATGGTTGCATCGCTGGACTCCCACGTAGTCGCCTGAAGTTCAAGTCCTAAAACTGGTGGCTTGGAACTCATGCCAGGCATGAGTGTGTGCATGCCCAAAATCCCAAGAGGAGAATGGAAGAGAAGGGATTGTGGCGTGGCCATCTCCTCTGGGGGGTGATTTCTCACTTTCTGTCTGTTTCTCTCTGTCTCTGCAGTAAGTGTATACACTCTATAGCAAAAATCTCTCTAAAAAGAGAAAAGAAAATTACACTGGGTGCTCATGTGTGCCCAAAATCCCAGGAGAAGAATGGAGAAGGGATGATTGTGACGTGGCCATCCTCCCTGGGGGGTGACTTCTCACTCTCCCTCTCTCTGTCTCTCTCTAGTGAGCGCACATGCCCTATGGTTAAAACCTAAAAAGAGAAAAACGTTAACCCTGTCTCTTGTGACAGTTGTCATTCCTTCAATTACAAGTTCGGCCAAACCCTTTGCAGGTATGCATTGATCACTCGTTCTTAGGCCCTTGGGGTCTGTGTCACGCAGCGTTCAGTTGGAGATAACAGAAACTCTTCCCGCTTTGAGAAGAGAGAGCTTTGACAAAGGGAGTTAGCTGGAAGGGCTGGAGGAGCAGGGTCTGTGCTGGGCTTCCAGGAGTGACTGAGCAGCACACCCCAGCAGTGGCGGCTCAAGAAGACTGCTACTCCCCCCGCCATCAGCTGCACTCGGGACCCTGGACAGCATCTGCCACCACTGTGGACCCTCGAGTCATGCTTAGTCTGATCCAGCTCCACAGAGAAAACGAACGCCCCGGGCTGTGCTCCCACGACACACCAGGCTGCTAGCTGGACAGAGCTGCTGTGGGGACAGCAAAATGAAAGCAACTCAATTATAAAATACCTTGTTAAACGTGACAATACCGTTTTACATACGTATAGGAGATCAGAAGAATATCAAAGAAATACACTGGTCAGAAAGGGACGGAATGGTAGTTGCAAGCCCAGGCTGCAGCTACTGCTCTGTGGGTAGCTGCCAGTCATGACCTGTGTGTGGGTGGGCATGCGGACGTGGCCGCCGACGCCTTGGGAGGACCTGTACGTGGGTGGGCGTGCGAACGTGGCCAGTGCCTTGGGAGGACCTGTACGTGGGTGAGCATGCGAGCTTGGCCGCTGATGCAAGTCAGGGAGTTGAGGCTGGGAACTCCGGGGAGTGCCAAGACACTCGAGGAAAATGAACTGAATAACAGAAAAACAAAGTCTGACCTTTAACAAAGAGAAATAACAAGGAAACTCCTCTTTGCCTGTGCTCTGGGTGAGGGGAAAAAGTAACTTCCAAGAATCTGTAGCCGCACAGCTCCACTCTAGGGGCCTGGGGTTTGGAGTCTGAATGTGCACTGAGTGGCTTGGAGAGTGACGTTCCAGCCCCGAGTCGGTAGCATGCTGAGCATCTGACAGAAGCCGTGCAGCTCCATTAGGAAGACGTGCTCTTACCTTCGGCCACACAGGATTCCTATAGATAAGCCTTAGCCGAACAGGGATACTCCAAAGTTTAACATTAAAAAAATGCAGAAACAAGCTATCAAAAATTAGAGTCAGCCAAAACTCCTAGGAACTTAAGAGAACATATTTGTCAAACATAGAAGGTAAAACAAATGTGCCAGAAACGTTTGGTTAAATTTGAGAATCCACACTGGAGGGGAACAAGAGCTATTACATAACTACGTATGTATACAGCAGTAAGTACACGGACTGCAAGTGGATAACTTGATGGACTTTTTTTTTTTTTAAAGAGGTTCTTGCCTTAGTGTGTGTGCTTGTGGGCTCACTGGGGAGAGACAGAGACTGAGAGGGAAAGTGAGAAATCCCTTCTCCATTCTCCTCCTGGGATCTTGGGCACGTATGCACACACACTCGGGATGAGTTTCAAGCCACTGGGTCTGGGACTCTAACTGAGGTTAGAGTGGGAGTCTAAGCGACTTAACTGCTATGACATCTGTTGGCCCCAAGCTTGGTGGATTTCCACCATCCGAACACAGCTCTCTAACCAGGGCCCATGACAAAGAACAGACTTTCCAGTGCCCAAGTCCCCATGTCTTCTTCTAGTCCTTCGCTGTACTCCTCCCAAGAGCAGCTGTAGTCTTTTTTGGCAGGTGGTGCAGTGTATGCTGGGGTCGGGGAGGGCAGTGAGAAAGCACCACCCTCCTCCCGGTGAGGAACAGTCATGCCACAGTCCCTTCTCCACTTCTCTCGGCTCTCAGGAGTTTGGACATACACGCATGTGTGCCCAGTGTGTTTCTCAAGCTGCCGGCGCTGGGACTTGAACTGCACAATCAGTTACATATGGGATCCAGCTATCTTCACCACCACGCCACTGGCTGACCCAAGTAACTCCTTCACTAACTTTTAATAGAATAGATTAGTTTTAGGTACATACTAAGAAGCACTAAATAGATTTTTTTTTTTGACAGGTTTTTGCCTAAGTCATGTGGGCTTGCTGGAAAGAGACAGACACAATGAGAGAGACAGTGAGAAATCACTCCCTGGGGGGAATGGTCACTCAACAATGCCCTCTCCTCCGTTCTCCTGGATCTTAGGCACAAACACACGCACCTGGCATGATTTTGAAGCCACCAGGAGTGGGATTTGAGCTGTGGTTGGCCATGTGGGAGTTCAGCAACATAACTGCCACACCACCTGGTGGTCCCATAAATAGAACTTATTTTTTTTGGAGAGGTTTTGGCTATAAGGCGCGTGTGCTCACCAGACAGACAGAGAGACAGAAAGCGAGAAATCACCCCCAGAGGGGATGGCCACGCCACAATCCCTTCTCCTCCATTCTCCTCTCGGAATCTTGGGCACGCACGCACACGTGCCCGGCGTGAGTTTAAGCCACTGGGTCCGAGACTCGAACCGTGGTCGACTACATGGGAGTCCAGCGACATAGCCATTACGCTAACTGCTGGTCCCCAGAACTTTTAAGAAGAAATGACACCGTGGTGGAGGGGCCCATGTATGACAGCTGCCCTGGGCGTCTTACTAGGCTGTGGGGTGGCCCAGCTTGGGTGGGTGGTCCCAGAAGCATGGAACCCGGGGCCCCGCTTAGCTCGCGGCGCAAGACACACACAGGCAGACTGACACTGCTCCTCCTCCCCCTCCCTACCCCCGGCAGCTGGGAAGACATGTGGTCGTCAAAGTAACATGCCTCTGACTTGGTGCCAGATGGGGTGGCGGTTCCGTGAAAGCATCAGATCTCAGATTACTGCGTTGCCATGTCTGACTTTGGTGGTTGGTGCCTTGCATGCTTGGTCTAGGCATGAGGGTACAAGCGTAATCCCCTTGTAAGTACAAGACCTCTTGGTGTAGGGCCTAGAAGCACCATGAATACCATCGTCACGCTTTGTTCACTTCTGCAAGCACCATGGCCCTGCACTCTCTTTGCCCAGAGGCTCCCCAAGGGGCGGGGACTGGAGATGCCTGGCCAGGGCAAGCTGGCCTAGGAGGAGGAGGGGACATTCCGATGAACAGTCAGATCTGTGCCCACAGCCCAGCCCAAAGGGCCAGTGTCAAGCCCAAGAAGTTGGATGTGTGCAAGCATTGCCAGTCACTTGCTTCAAGGCACTCTGGGTACACCAGCCATGATAAGGAGACTGCATCTACCTCATCGCTCCTGGCCCTTCCTGCTGGCCGAGATCGGGGCATCTTCAGTGGGCTCCAGGGCAGAGTGCTCAGGGTGTTCAAAGTGGAGCAGTTCGGGTGCCCCCAGTGGGCACAGAGGATGGACATGGCTTTCACATCATTTCTGCACCAGAGAAAGGGCAAATCATCCAGCTTGCTGACCATTCTGACAAGTGAGGATGACCCGTGGGCATACCTGCGCACCCCCTTGGCTTGGTTCTTGAAGGCGTGTGGCATCTGGCTGATCAGGAAGCTCCTGGAGGGTGTGCCAACTGAGGACATGCTGGTTGAGATGGACAAGCTTGCCAACGTGGAAGAGGAGTCGGAAGGCTGATACAACTAAGGCCAAAGAGGAGGAGATAGCCCCTGTGTTGCTGAAAGGCATGGAAGGGTGGGAGCTGAGCAAATGCCCCACTGGTTCCTCTTTATGCTCTTGTGTGGGAGCTGGCAGCCCTGGAAACTGTCGTCCTACAAGTTCCTTCAGTACATGAGGCAGCCCTGTTCTTTTGCACGTCCCTAGGGAGACCTGGAGATTTGGAGAAGCAGAGACGCTGACCCTGTGCAATTGACCTCTGACATGCTTCTGACCGTGCTGTCCATGAGCTGCATGCCTTCATGCCCTACAGTAGCCAGTAGGAGGCCTACTGCTGCAACTTCCTGGGGCTCAGTCCCTCCCACATGTAGCCCTCAGAGTTGCTATCTCTGTGGAGGCAACCTGCTGCTGCTCCCTAGAACCCCCCACCCTGCCGGCTGTTTCTCAGCATGTATGAATTTGTGACCAGTGGCAGCCCTGTGGCTGTAGACTGAGTGAGCACCACCATCCTGAACAAGGTTGAGGCAGCTCTGACCAACCAGAACCTGTCTGTACTGGGTGAGGGGAGGGCAGAGAGAAAGCACCACCCTCCTCCCAGTATGTGGATTGGTGCCCTGACTGCGTCAAGGAGGAGTGGATGAACAAGGGGAAGGGCTGTGCAAGTTCACTGAGGTGGACAGCTGGCCCCAGGAGGACACGCAGAAGCATCCTGGGCACATCCAAGGAGGACAGTGTCAAGCTGCTCAAGTTCTGGATGATAGGCCTGAGCAAGACCTGTACGTCGTACCTCATGTCCACGGTCCACAGCCCCACGGGCTCTGAGTCTCACAGCTGGTGCACCACGAGCACTGACTCCCTGACACCTCCTGAATGGTGACAGCAGTTCACGGACTGGCCTCCAGTTGCAGGACAGGCCTTGTCCTCTGAGCTCTAAACTGCTGGGGTGGAACTCAGCCTGGCAAGGAAAGGAGATCCGGGAAGTGCTTCCCACTGTGGGATTTGAGCTGGCATCGGGCTGGGCACCGCCCCCAAGGGAGCTGTGGCCACTGTGTCCTCTGGGAGGACAGGGAGTTGGCCTCAGGCCTTGAGAACACAGACCTTGGAGCCTACAGAGTACACGTGGGCCAGGCCCCTCTCGAGGATTTGATCTGCAACAAGACATCCTCTCTTGAGGTGGGAGTTGAACTTTCCTATTTTGAACGTCAGGTTTTCTGTTCAGGTGTGGGCTCTGCTGCAGCTGCACTAAGTAGGGCCTGGGCCAGGTCAGCTGTGTGTGGTAGCTCGTCTCAGAGGTGGGTTGGCTGATGTGGCTGTGTCCCCTGGAGCTCAGGTACCAACGTTGTATGACTTGTCGTCAGGCTTGGGCTTATAAATGTGACCTATGGCTCCACAACAGCCCCTGGCGTTTTGCTCACAAAAGTGCTGGTTTGCGGAGTGTCCACTCGCACGTCAGCCTTGCCCAGTCTGTTGTTAACGGTGACACCCACACAGCTCTCTTCTTTGTCACCTGCCCCTGTGTTGTCTTCCACATGTCCATTTGGCTGCAGTGACGGTTCACAGAGGAGGATGAGTAAAGACAGTGTCCCCATCCCTCTGTCTCAGAGGGATTTTGTTGGCAATTTTGTCAGTTTATTTTTAGTTCCTTATGTTTCTTTATATTTTACATGAAGACTAAAGATGTAACTAGTGTCTGCATAATGCAAGAATGTTAGAACACAGTAAAGGTGTGTTTTTGTAAAAAAAAAAAAAAAAAGAAAAAAAATCAATTATTTTTTGGGGGGGGAGGGGGAGAGGTTTTTGGTATAGGGTGCATGCACTTGCCAGAAAGACAGAGAGATAAAAAGCGAGAAATCACCTCCCGCGGGGGATGGCCACGCCACAATCCCTTCTCCTCCATTCTCCTCTAGGGATCTTGGGCACGCATGCAAACATGCCTGGCATGAGTTTAAACCACCGGGTCCAGGACTTGAAACTTGGTTGACTACATGGGAGTCCAGCGACATAGCCATTAAACCAACTGCTGGCCCCAATCAATTAAATTTAAAAACACACACATAAGAACAAAACACCAATGAACTGAATAGTAGGTCTGATGTGGCTAAAGAAGAAAAGCTTTAAATATGGGGTTAGTTGCATTAGAGCTGAAAACACCACAGAAACAAAATGGTGTGAAAATAGCAGGAGTTAAGAGACATAGAGAATCAAATGAGGGGATCTAACACACTTCCGATAAAACAAACAAACAAACAAAAAACTCCAAAAGGAGGGCCAGCAGGTGGTGTGGTGGTGAAGGCACTGAATTCTCACATGGCCAACCATGGTTGAGTCCTGGATCTGATGCCTTGAAAAGCATGACAGGCTTGTGTGCATGTGTGCCCAAAATCCCAAGAGGAGAATGGAGAAGGGATTACAACACAGCCATCCCCCTGGGGGTGATTTCTTACTTTTCCTCTCTCTATCTCTCTCTGCCTCTCTCTGGCAAGCACATATGCCCTTTGGCGAAACAAAAACAGGGAGATGAACAGCAGATTCCCCAAAGGTAACAATGGAAGCCAGAAGTCAGTGGGAGAGTAATAGTTTCCAAATGCTGAGACGAAGTGACTGCCAATACAGAATTACTAATAATAGAACTGTTCATTCTGACTGCCATTCAAGAATGAGGGCAGGGAAAAAAGACATTTTTATACCAAAACAAACAAAGACAAATAAGCCAAATAAACAACATAACAAACCACAATGAATCTTGAGCACCTACTCCCAGCAGATCCTCACTAAAGGAACGTGTAAGTGATGGACTTCACGAAGCAGGAACACGATTCCAGAAAGAAGCTCAGAAGTGCAAGAAGGGAAACTAGGTGAAGAATTTGGCCAGCACACACGGAAGTCTTCATGAACTGCAGTCTGAAAGCTACGGTAGCATGGAGCCAGTCCTGTAGACTAGCAGTTAAGGGAGATAGATCCCATGTGGCCAACTGTGGTTTGAATCTTGGTCCTGGCAGCTTGAAAAACATGTCAGGTGCATGTACACACATGGTCCAGATCCCAAAAGGATGGAGGAATGGAGAAGGGCTTGTGGCATGACTATGCCTTATTGGTGGGTGCTTTCTCCTTGTCCCTCTCTCTCTCTCTGTCTCTCTTGTGAGTGCACATGTCTTCTGAGAAAAAAAAAATAGTATCCAATTTGGGGAGGGGTCAAAAACAAGATAGAATTAAAATTTTGAATCAGAAACAGGTAAAATGGGAGAGAGAAAATTAGAATAGTAAAGATATTTATTAATTTTATATGGGAACCAGCAGTTAGTGTAATGGCTATGTCGTTGGATTCCCACGTGGTCAACCATGGGTTGCGTCCCGGACCCGGTGGCTTAGAACTCACACCGGGCGCGTGTGCATGCATGCCCAAGATCCCAAGAGGAGAATGGAGGAGAAGGGATTGCGTTGTGACCATCCCCCCTGGGGGGTGATTTCTCGCTTTCTGTCTCTATGTCTCTCTCTCTCTGTCTGGTGAATGCATGCGCCCTATAGTGAAAACCTCTCCAAAAAAATTTTATGTTTGAATAATTTCTCATTAAAATTCTTAAATAATTATTTTAATTTTATTTATTCATTTATTTATTTTAATTTGACCAGAGAGGGACAGAGAGTGAGAGAGAGAGAAGGAAAATGAGAAGGTAAGCCACCAGGTCTGGAACTCAACCCGCAGTTAGCCATGTGGGAGTTGAGTGCCCTTAACCACCATGCCACCTGCTGGCCACGGAATTAAAAATTGAAGGCTAACTACTGAAAGAATAGAATTAGTGGGGCCAGCCAGTGCTATGGTGGCAGTTCGAGTCCAGACCTGGTGGCTTAAAGAACACTCTGAGTACATGTGCATACATGCCCAAAATCCTCAGGGAGGAATAGAGGAGGATGGATTGCAGTGTGACCATCCCCCCAAGGGGGTAATTTCTTACTTTTCCTCTCTCTGTCTCTTTCCAGTGAGCACATGTACCTTATGGCAAAAACAAAAACAAAAACAAATAGATTCTTAGATTGATTTTTAAAAAATTTCTTTTGTGTTTTATTTTTTTCCATAAGCAAGAGAGACAGAAAGGCACTCCAAAAGGGTCTTCAGGGTGGGCCAGGATTTGAACCTGGTCCTCCCATGTGGCCCTGGCCAACAAAGCAGCAGCACCTAACATGTACCGCTATGGCTGGGCTGAAGACATAGCATTAAAAAGGCAAACGACCTGGGCCAGCCTGTGACTTAGTGGTTAAGTGAGCTGGATCCCACATAGCCAACTGTGTGGTTTGAGTCCTGGACCCAGCAGTTTGAGAAACATGCTGAGTGATGTGTCAAATCCCAAAGACGGGAAATAGAGAAGGGACTGCAGTGTTACCATGCCCCATGGAGGGTGCTTTTGCCTCTCTCTCTCTGTCTCTTTCTTTGTGTGTGTCTCTGTCTCTTTCCAGCATGTACATGTGCTCTCTGGCAAAAAAAAAAAAAAAGAAAAGAAAAAGAAAAAGAAAAAGAAAACCCAATAGAAAAGACAAGCAATTCACTAAGAGAAAAAATAAAGAGGTAAATTGACATAGGAAAAGTTAGTAGTTATCAGGAAAATGAACTTTAAAACCACAGTGAAACCTTTTCACACCCTTTAGAGGGGCACAAAATCAAAATTTGGCCATAACAAGCTATTTACGTCAGCGTGAAGCAGTGGACTCTAATGGGACTAGGACTTGGCGATCACTCGTTAATTCAAAGATATCTAATAAAGCTGAAAACGTACGTATGATAAGACCCAGTAATTCCTCTTTAATGCGTGCAGCCTAGACAAACCCTTGTGCATGACAGGAAACATGAAGAGCCATGTCTAAGTCTCATTCTTTTACAGTGGAAAACCAGAAACAAACGGAATGTGTGTTTTCAGAACAAATGAATCATTGTTGTCTGCTCACGTGCTGGCATGCTAAGTAGCAATGAAAAGGAATGAACTGGAGCCGCGGTGGCCAATCCACGTAGAGAGGTCTGATGACGTGGAGGGGAAAGTGCCAACTGCAGGACAGACGTGGCACACTAATGCGAACCCTGGACAGGGCAAGAGGGGCCCCCAGCCCAGGTCCCACGTCTTGGAGGTGGGCCTGGCCACTCCCTGGGTAGGGCACTCTGAGCTTAGACAGAGACCTGTGTGGACGAGCCTTTCCCTCCATATCCTGCACAGTACCTGGGTTTGCCCGGATGCCTTGGGCAACTCTGGAGTGCGCCTCTGAGTGCCAAGTCCAGGTCCTAGGAAGAGCTGTGAGCACATGGCCCCTCTTGACTGGTGGATTGCATGAGGTTCAGGGCCGAGTGGTGCTGACATATTATTTGGGGCAACTCAAATTGTTTATGTCATCAGAGGCCTTGCAAAAAAGTATTGGCTTAGGACCCCACATATCTTTGGACAGCCCTACAGAATCCCATTCATATAAAGCTTTAAAAACTACCATATAATACCGAAATACTGCTTAGCAATACTTAGTCTATAATGAAACAAGACCTTGGAAATGAAAACCGTCAGTTCAACACACGAGTTACTGCTCGAAGGGAAGGAGACTTAGATCAGGGCTGGAAACTGTTTTTGTAATATTTTCTTCCCTTTTAAATTTTTTTAGAATTATTTCATTTAAATTTATTATTATTAATTTGACTAGACAGACGGGGTGGGGGGAGTGAGAAAGCAAGCCTCCAGGTACGGGACTTGTACCTCAGTCAGTCATGTGGGAGTCCAGCGCCTTTAACCACCATGCAACCTGCCGGCCTCATTGTTTTATTTCTTAAGGTGAGTGGTGGGGAGTAAAGGATGTTGACAATGCTACTTATTGTGTCTTTATGAATGTTTGCAATATTTATTTATTTTTTCTTTTTTGGAGAGGTTTTCGGTATAAGGTGTGTGCGCTTGCCAGACAGACAGAGATAGACATAGAGACAGAAAGTGAGAAATCACCCCCCGGGGGGATGGTTATGCCACAATCCGTTATCCTTCATTCTCCTCTTGGGATCTCGGGCACGCACGCACACGCGCCCAGCGTGAGTTTTAAGCCACCGGGTCCAGGACGGGAACCGCGGTTGACTACGTGGGAGTCCAGCGACATAGCCATTACGCTAATTGCTGGTTCCCTGCAATATTTCTTTTAAAGAGAATTATTTTATTTAACTTTATTTAGTTAATTAAATTTGACCAGAGAGACAGAGTGAGAGAGAGAAAAGAAAAGCGAGAAAGCAAGCCACCAGGTCTAGGACTTGAACTGCAGTCCACCTAGTGGGAGTCCAACTTCCTTAATCGCCACACCACCTGCCGGCCCCGGAAATGCTTCATTTAAAGAAAGGGAACAAGGTCAATAAAATAAGCCACTGAAGACCTCTTTGACTTTGTAGGGTCGGGGTGGGTGGGCTTCCATGGTGGCCCGAGGCAGCAACTACATCGCTCACCGAGCGAGCGGGGCACCTGGCCTAGCCTCTGCCTTTCCTCTGAGAAGGGGCGGACCACAGCCTCCTCCCCACCCTCACGCACTGCACCACCTCTCCTGTCTGAGGCTTTCCTGGGTAAGCACATTCTGGTGTGCCCCTTCAGGACTCTAGTTGGCCCCTTTGCCAGCAAACACGTGCCCAATGCTTCAATCTTGCAAATGGAAAGAAAATTCCATGGTAGAGTGTGAGAGTCGGCCGAAATGCTGAGTCTTGGATAAGACCGGTTAAAGATAGTTCTCTGAAACTTAACAGAGTAAATCCAATCACTGAAGACTTTCATCGCTTCGATACGAATCTTAAATATTTAAATGTAGGCGTTTTCACCTGGCGATTCTCTCTAGTCTCCTGTGACAATGATACCAGGACAGGGAAGATATTTCTCAAGATAAATACAGCGTCCTGCTGGGAACCGGGCCCCTGGCTGAGTCTGCCCGGGAGGCACCTCCTCCCTCTGCGGTTTCAGCTCTAAGCTGACCCGTTCTACTGCATGCTTCCCTCCCTTTCCAGAGACCGATCTGTATCAGCTTGCCCGGGCTTTAAAACCCACGTGATTCTCTCCTTACTTAAAAGCCTCTCTCTTCAGAAAGCCTTTGAGTGAATCATAAAATTAACATCTAAAAAGAACAGCCACCAAGCCCTGGAAAGCTGGGGAATCTCCGACCAACCGAACCGCCACCCTTGGCCTTCCTAAGGACAGTCCAAGGGGAAGGGGCTCTGCCGACGGGAAAGCGGTGGTCCCTGAGCGGTGGAGGTCCCAGGCCTGGGCAATAGAAGGCCTAGCCGGAGCCCCAGACTGCCCCTCCCCCCCACCCCCAGTTCTCACGGACAGCTGATTAGAGAACCGCCCCCCTGCTTTGTATTTAATCCTTTCTCCAACTCAGTTCTAAGCTGACGCCAGTGAATGTTTCAAAAAGAATAGCAGCCAATTCTAGTGACTTTCACTTCTCTAAATTTTTGGTTGCTTTAGTGAAGCGTAAAATATTTTTGAATTTACATTTTCCAGTTTATTTCTCCCTTGTCTATTAAATGTTAGAATGTAAGGGTTTTTTGTTTTTTCTTTTTTTTTAATAAAAAAGAAGAAAGATGGACTTTAGGGATCACATCTGAAGTGTGTCATTAGCCGGGGCTTAATTTAGCATTCACGACAGCGCTGCAAGTTGCACTTCTGGGTTTGCCCTGGATTTTTCTTTCCCTCCTTTGTCTCTATCTTCCCAGCCCTGTGGACTGACTATGAGGACTGAAGAAAGCAAGCCTGTTCCCCACCAGGTTGTCATTATCCTGACTCTGACTTCGGACTAAGGAGTTTCTTGTGTATTTAACTGCTGGGGGGTGGGATCTGAGCACGCCTCTATGTTAAAGGTTCAGGTAGCCCAGTGGGGGGTGGGGGAGAAGAGAGAAATCTCACTTCTCCTTTCTCTGACCCAGTGTAGGATCCTGTCTTTATCATGCTAATGACCAAAATAGACCAAAATAGCAGTTTGCTTTCATAGTGAGGGACTCCAGGGAGGCGCTGGCTGTTAGTGGGGGCCCTGGAAGGTAGGTAGCCCTAGTCTTTGTGTGTGCATTTTGTCTTTCTTTCTTTTAAAAAACATTTTATTTAACTTTGTTTATTTTAATCTGACCAGAGAGGAACAGAGCAAGGGGGCGGGGGGAGCGAGAAAGCAAGCCGCCAGGTCCAGGACTCGAACCGGAGTTAGCCATGGGTAGTCCAGCGCCCTGCACCACCACGCCACCTGCTGTCTGTATTTCGTCTTTCTAAACCTAACTGCAAGGATCTGGGGTGGGGGCTGGATTTGTAAATATAAAAAAATGCAAAATGCGTGCTCGCTTCGGCAGCACATATACTAAAATTGGAACGATACAGAGAAGATTAGCATGGCCCCTGCGCAAGGATGACACGCAAATTCGTGAAGCGTTCCATATTTTTTACCAGAGACAATGTGGGAGGAGAGTGGGAGATGGCAGAGGGTAAGAGATAGGGAATCAAGGACGAGGGAAAAAAAAATAATTAGGAAATAAGAAATGAAAAATTATTTGTTGATGATAACATGTATGCTGATGTGCTTGATTGAACCAATATACAGTGTAATCTGGATGGAAAATCTCATTTTGCATGTTGTAATGATGTCCAGTGAATGAATGTAAATAAATAAATTTAAAAAAAAATGCAAAATGCGTCGCTCACGTGGCGAGTCTGCAGAGATGGTTTCCAGCGGCCCCTTGAAGTCTTGGCAGCGACGCAGAGTGCTGGTGGCGGCTGTTCTTGGCAGGTCTGCAGACCCGAGTGCTGGTGGCAGGTCTGGACACCCGAGGGCTGTTCACAGGGGCATGCGCCCTTCCGAGGGCAGCCTGTTGCAGAGAGCCGACGACTGCGCGCTCACTCAAGGACAGTGGCACGGTGTTAAAGGCTGAGCCACACTGGCAGGAGGGGTTCTGGGTTCCAGTGTGGGGACCGCCCTGAGCACACCAGGCAGGAGTGTACTCATGGCCTGGGTGGGTGAGGCTGCAGGTGGATCATGAGGCTGAGACCATTGGGAAGGCTGTCTCTCTGTCTCTCTGTCTCTCATGGAAGAAATAAATAAACTTACGTGGTGGTTAAGTGCACTGGACCCTCGGTTGAGTCCCAGACCTGGCAGCTTGCTTTCTCACTTTCCCTTTCTGTCTCTCTAGTCAAATTAAAAAATAATAACAAATAAAATTAAATAAATAAAAAAAATACTTTCGGCCCCTTGGCAGACTGGGAAGAGATTTCAAATAGCCCAACAGGGCCCGTGTTGGTTCCAGCAGTTGCTGAGGCTCTGGAGAAGCAGTGCATCAGGGGAGGGTGCCAGGCACGGGAAGCCCACGGCATGGCGTGGGCAGGTGCCATTTGGACTGGGCTCCTGGTGACCTTTGACTCTGAGTTGGGCTGCACAGTAGGGGTCCATGTTGAAGGGGCTGTTTTTGATTTTTATTTTTAGAATTATTTTATTAATTATTATTTTTAATTTGACCAGAGACACACACACACACACACTGAGAGAGAGAGAGAGAACGAGAGAGAGAGAGAGGGAAACTGAGAAAGCAAGCCACCAGGTCTAGGACTCGAACTGTGGACAGCAATATGGGAGTCCAGTGCCTTACCCTCCATGCTGCCTGCAGGCCTTGAAGGGACTGATAATGTTCATCTTCGTTTTGCAGTCCAGCTTCGTGGGAAAGATAGCCTTTTTCCCTGTCTACCATCTTCATTTCTCTTTCATTCTTCATCACCCAATGGTTTGACTTTGGTCCTCCAGCTCCTTGCAAGGCCCCGTGCCATCCTCGGGCCCAGGACATCAGCACTTTTGACCCTTCCTTCTGTAAGCTCTGCTCCCTGGCCATGGTAAGATTTCCTCTTAGAACGTAGGTTCAAATTCAGGCGGTACCACAGACTGCCACTGGGGTCTGGGACAGTCATAAAACTTGGTTACATCTTTTTTTAAAAGAATTATCTTAATTAATTAATTAATTTATTCATTCATTCGTTTATTTAAATTTGACCAGAGAGGGATGGAGTGAGAGAGAGACAAGAAGGAAAAGTAAGAAAGCAAACCACCTGGTCCGGGACTCAAACCACGGTTGGCTAGCCATGTGGGAGTCCAGTGGCCTTAACCACCATGCCACCTGCTGGCCCAAACTTGCTTTATTCTTACATTTCCTTTCCTGTGAAATGCGGGTAACACAGCACTTCCCTCATTGGGAGGAAGATTCAGCGACGTGATACCGAGGAAGTGACTTCCGCAGTTTCCTAGGAAGACCACACTCACTCCGTGCAAGTCCTGTTATTCCTTTTTGTTGGCTACCACACTAGTGGCCTTAACTAGCACTTGTGCCCTGAAAGGTCGGTCTCCAGCCTAGGTTTTCCTCTTGAGCCCAGACCCCAGGGTAGGTTCTCCAGCACTAGGAACATTTCAGAGCAGGTGAGTAATACCTGATTGTGTTAATTGCAGGTCCCACACTTTAATACAAGAAACGAAGCTGGTTCCAGCTGTGTCCTGGTTCACCGTCCCAGGCTCTGGGTGGCTGCATTGCTGGTGTGCGTCTGGTGGCTGGGATGCCTGGAAACATAGCCATTGCCTTCCAGTTTTCCTGGGACTCAGGTGCATTGGAAAACTCCCTCCCTGGCCTCTCCTGGGACCACATCATTCTGGGAAAGGGAATGCGGTGGATACTGGCAGCTACCCAACAACCTTGGCGTTTTAGGCATTCTAGTCATTTCTACAGTGTGTGATACACCCTCCTACTTTCATCTGTTGTGATAGAAAATATCCAGGTAGCTTGCTGCTTGAGGGAGCCAGATCCCACATGGCCAGCCACAGTTCAGTCCTGGCTCAGGTGACTTAGAAAAATGCTGGGCGTCGTGTGCCCAAATCCTGGCAGGACAGAGACATGGAGAAGCGATTGTGGTGTGACCCTGCTCCACTGGAGGGAGCTTCCTCCCTCTTCCTCTCTGTCTTTCTTTGGCGAGTGCACATGCCCTCTGGCAATTGAAAAACTGCGATGCGGAACTTCAGCCTGATTGTGTCACCCTTACCGTGACTGCCCCCCTGGCTGGCTCACCTGTGTGGATCTCAGCCCTCGGAAGGCAGGTGTGGCGCCCAGGGCAGCACCTGCCGGCCCCTGCTGAGAGGTGCGCGGGGGTCCCTGGACTTCACGCTGCTCCTTCCTTCATGCTGTTGGGCCTGCCTTGCCAGTGCGCAGCCCGTCCAGCACTGCCCACGGTGAAGCCCACTCCCCGCGCCGCTCCTCTCCTTGTTCACTCGTCACCCCTTGAGCTGCGGGAGGAGAGGCAGGCATGTTACAGACATGCCAGCCTTGCGTGCTTCCCACCTTTCAGAGAGAGGCTCAGAGTGAGGACAAAGACCCCCTTCTGGCCAAACCCCAGCCAGCCACTCTGAGCTCTTTTCAAAGAGGTCCCATCTGGGGGCATATTCTCGAGAGCCCAGTTTTAGCAAAAGCCCAGTTTTAGCAAGACTTCCTTCCTTGACCTCTCTGACAAAACTCCTCAGCCTCCTATCCTGGGCCTGCCCTCACCGAGAACCCTGTGAAGCTGGACCCTTTCTTCCCGCGTTTCCATAAATCTTCATCCACCCAGCCCCCAGTTCTGCTGCTGGGCTATGAGCCTCCACTTCTTGCCGCGTTTGGAAGAAAGGCCTAGCTCTCCACCCCGCCACACCACCCATTGCCCTGCTCCCTGGATCTGTCACCATAGTCCTGAGGAAACTACCTTTTAACAAGTGCCAGAGCAAAATAGAAGTAGCTAAGTAAATGAAAAGACAAAGGCCGCAGCGTGTATCCTGGCCCCAGCAGCGTAAGGAACACATAGGCACGTGTGTGCGTGCCCCCAGTCTGGACGGGATGGAGAAATGGCGGAGGAGGGACTGCGGTGTGACCATGCTCCACTCTGTGGTATGCTCCCTCTTGGTGTCTTTGCCTCACTCTGGTTGGTGCGCGGGCCTCCGGCGATCACACACACACACACACACATATATTTATAACAAGTTTCAGAATACTTTTGCCTTTAACATGTGGACTGATTGATTGATTAGCCATGCCTCGTGCAATCAGAGGCGTGCGGTCACTGGTGCTCAGCATCTCCTGTGCTTTCCCGCAGAGGCCGGTATATTGATATATGTAAATGGCAGGATAAGCAAATGAAATGTATTTTGGCTTGCTCTTTGGGAAAGCTGAAAGAATGAACAGATAATTGCTCCTTTTCCTGTTCCCTGAAAGGCAGCCAAAGCTTTCTTTTCTTTTCTTTGTTTTTTTTTTTTGAGATGTTTTTGGTATAGGACACATCTGCTCGCCAGACAGACAAAGAGAGACAGAGAGATAGAAAGCGAGAAATCCCCCGCAGGGGGTATGGCCATATCGCAGTCCCTTCTCCTCCTTTCTCCTCTCGGCTTGGGCATGCATGCACATGCACCCGGCGTGAGTTTAGCCCTTCGGGTCCGGGACTCGAACCACAGTTGACTACATGGGAGTTCAGTGACAGAGCCATTACGCTCACTGCTGGTCCCTAAGCAGCCAAACTTTTCAAGCCTAGGTGGAAGATTGCTCTCCCAAGGGTCGAGTAGGCCATGCAACTTTGTGAAGGGTCCTGGCACCATGAGAGGGAGCAGTGGAGACTGCAGAGCAGAGAACACACGTTCATCAAAGGCCATTAGTCAGCTCTAACCAGCGAAGGCACCTGAGAATGTGGGTGTGCTATTGCCCAAGCATCTGGCTTTTATACTAGAAGATGGAGAAATGGCTATTATTATTATTTACTTTTTTTGTTTTAATTTGCCAGAGGGCACATATGCTTACTAGAGAGACAGAAAAAGAGGGATAAGTGAGAAAGCATCCCCTCCCCACATAGGGAGGGTATGGTCATGCTGTAACCCCTTCCCTATATCTCCCTCTTTTTGGGATTTCAGCACACACATGCACCTAGCATGTTTTTCAAGCCACTGGGTCTGGGACTCAAACCATGCAGTTCTCCATGTAGGACCCAGCTGCCTTAACCACCAAGCCATCACTGGCCCAGGAAGCTGGTTTTTATGTGAAACCTCTATGTTTCTATTAACAAAAAGTAATAAATAATAAAAAAGAAACAGATTGGGGCCAAGCAACTGAGAATTTTGTCCTCAGGCAGCGGCTCTGTACTGTCTGGGCTCAGACTCATTAGCCCTCTAGCTGGGGGAATGCAACTCCTGAGCTGAACTCCCCCCATGACCCCCTTCCACCACCAGCAGTGGCTGCTGCTCAGACAGGAGGAGGCAAGAGGGACAACCCGAGGCGGGCTGCTGCAGGGTGGGGAGTGTGCCGCGTGCCTGCAATGTCTCCTGGGCTGTGTGCCTTCGGAGAGTTACCAGCTCCCTCAAAGCCTGGGCTCCATGGCTTGGATCTCCATGCTGAGGCTCAACTGCAGAGGTGAGGAGCTGGTGTCACCCACCCTGGGGAGGACCACGTGCCTGCCCGATCCACAGGCCCTTCCTCCAGTTCTCTGCACTGTGGAGGCCCAGGAGTTGCTGTAAGAGTCCACAGGGGTATAGACAAGGGAACCCCAAAACATAGCTCAGACTGGATTCTCTGTCAGTGGCTGAGAGCCAAGCAAGCCATATCTGATATAGAAAATAAGGAGATGCAAAGATATCACGGATACCTTTGTATGTTGCAAGTATGTGTGTGTGCGCTTCGTGTCTCCTGGTGGAGACTCAAGAATCCAGGGAATTCTGAAGCCATAGATCCCCGAGAGCTGGGATTTTACTACTCAATGATTTCCTCCTCCTCTTAAAATAACTGTAGTTGGGCCCAGCAGGTGGCGTGGTGGTTAGGGGCACAGCTCAAGTCCTGGACCTGGCGACTTGCTTTTTCACTCTCCCTCTCTCTCTCTCTCTCTCTCTCTCTCTCTCGTTTACTCTGTCCCTCTCTGGTCAAATAAATAAGTAAAGTTAAATAAAATAATTCTTTAAAAAACGCCTGTAGTTATAAATTCTACAATAGGTGCTTAGTTTCCATGTGGCTTTCTCCACTTGAGGCAGAATTGAGGAAGCTGTACCGGCACCTTGTTCCTTGCACACACACTGATGACTTACCTGTGATGTCTGAGCCACTAACTTTTTATTATTCTTAATTAATTCATTTATTTAGGGTTTTGCCATAGGTACGTGCCATAGGTACTGGAAAGAGACAGTGAGAGGGAAAGTGAGAAATCACTCCCCAGGAGCCGTCGCCATGTTGCAATCCCTTTTCATCCATTCTCCTCTTGGATTTTGGGCATACATGCACACACTCATGTGCCTGGTGTGAGTTTCAAGCTGCCAGGTCCGTGACAAGAACTGTGGCCAACCATGTGGGAGTCCAGCGCCTTAACCACCATGTCTCCTGATGGTTCCCTTTACTGTTTATTTTACAACCTGTAATTTTTTAAAATAATTATTTTATTATTATTTTCAAAATTTATTATTATTATTTTTAGTTTGACCAGGGAGAGACAGAGAGACAGAGAGGGAAAGTGAGAAAGTGAGTCTTTAGATCTGGGACTTGGACCGTGGTCGACCATGTGGTCTCCAGTGCCTTAACCACCATGCCACCTGCCTGTCCCTATCGTTTCTTTTAATACTTTCTCTTCCCTTGACCAAGTCTTTCCTTACAAACTTCAGATGCTTAAAATGGAATTCAGTGACGTTTTCACACCACACTGTTTGTTATTTGGAATTTAGAAGCAGAAGTTGATGTACTGTAGGGTGTTTATTCTACTTAGCCTCCTCTGCACACTCGAGACCCTTCACAACAGCAAATTTACTGTGACCTGTGTCAGGATTTACTAAATACACACTTCTCAAAAAAAGATGTTTTTAAAAGAGGAATATAAAACAAACCAACCAAACATGGCTTATATGCAGCATAAACTAGGTCAGGGACACTGAGTCCCGCCTGCAAGACCAAAGGCAGCCTCCGCCGGGAGGCGGGACTCTCGCTTCCAAAGGCCCAGCCATGGCTCTTAAATGGTTTCCCAGCTGTTCAAATTTGGGGCCCTCGGAAGGTTCCTGGAAGCCAGCTCGCAGGCGTTGCCTCTTAGTGGTTGGGTTTGCTCTTGGATGGAGCGTTTAGGCCAGGGCCAAGAATGCCCTACGCGTTTTGAATTCGGAGTTTCACGATTTCCATTAGCGTCCGTGTGTTGCTGTCGTGTCCTAGTAACTGACTATGCTGGGAGGTAACAGTGCGTTAAGCCGCGCGCCCCCTGCGCTGCCGGGGGGCCTTCCTTTCTCCATCGTGACCTCGCAGTCTTTTCGTTTGTTTCAGCTTATTTTATAACTTATTGATAGCAAATATCCTTAGTCGGTCTAAAGGAAAGTTCCACTAAGGAAGCAAGGCCACCCCAGTATGGAATGGTTCCCCATAACTAAAGCTGCCTGTGCACTCAGAGCCTCTGTCTCCAGGGAGGCTGACGGGGAGTGCCCAGTGGGGTCGCTCTTCCAGGCACTGTCACTGCCTTTGGGGAGCAGCATGGCCTCTTTCCAGGTCTAGTGGCTGTCAGCCCGGGGAACTGCTCCTTTCTCCTCCGTTTTTACTTTTTCCCAAGCGATTTTTGCTTTAGGGCATGTGCACTCATGGGAGAAACAGAGAGAAACATAAAATGAGAAATCAGCCTCCCCAGGGGGGATGGCCATAATGCAATCCCTTCTCCTCCATTCTCCCCTCGGGATCTTGGGCACGCACGCACACACGCCCAGCGTGAGTTTCAAGCCTTCAGGTCTGGGACTCGTACTGTGGTCGACCACATGGGAGTCCAACGCCTTAACTACTATACCACCTGCTTGCCTCTCCATGTTTACTTTTTATAGGATGTTACCTCTCACAGGCCAAGCGTTCGACGGGCAGCTGAATACGGGGGTGATGGAGTAATGCACCAACTCCCACAGGCTTAGGGGAAACCCCTAGGTCTTCAGACTGGTGCATAATACTTGGGGCCCTGGGGAGCATGGGCATGGGGAGGGGTGGGGAGGTAAAGGTGAAATGATGGGAGAGATTGTGTGAACCTCCACTCCCAAGATTTAAGGATTTCTGTTTTTAAATTCCTGTCAGAGACAGGTTCTTTCCATTCAGCTTCTTCTCTTTGGGAGTTTGTGTGTGTGTATGTTTTCTTTTTTTTTTTTAGGTTTTGCCATAGGGCATATGTGCTCGCCAGAGAGAGGGAGAGTGAGAAGTCGCTCCCCACTGGGATGGCCATGCTGCGCTCCCTTCTCCATTCTCCTGCCCGAATTTTGGGCACGCATGCACATTTGCCCAACGTGATTTTCAAGTCACCCGGTCCAGAACTGGAACTGCACACTAGGCCATGTGGGAGTCCAGCACCTTAACCACCATGCTGCCTGCTGGCTCCATGTGTCTGTTTTAATAAAAAAAAAATTGTTCAGGACCAGCAGATGGTGTAATGGTTATGTTGCTGAACTCCCATATAGTCAACTGCGGTTCAAGTCCCAGATCTGGTGGCTTAAAACTCATACTGGGCGTATGTGTATGCATGCCCAAGATCATGAGAGGAGAATGAAGAAGGGATTGCGATGTAGCCATCTCCTCAGGGGATGATTTCTCTAGTTCTGTTTCTCTGTCTGTCTGTCTCTCTGGTGAGCGCACGTATCCTATAGCAAAAATCTCTCAAAAAGAAGAAAAGATTTAAAGTTTATTCATTAATTTCTTACAGAAGTCAGAGAGACAGAGCGCCAGCACCCTTGACAGTGTCTTGACTCCGTAATCCATCCCCAGTTCAGGGGCCCGGATCACAGACACACAGATACCTGACGGACTCCACAATCTCTGGATGGGAATCCTGCGCCTCCCATGTGGATCAGCCTCGCAGTGTTGTGTTTTACACTATCTGCTGGTCCCCACAGACAGAATTTTCTAACATGCCTAAAATGTTCCAGATTATATTTTCAGGATTTTAAACTGTTAAAATTATAAAATGGAAAAAAAAATTATAAAATGGAATGCCCTCTGATTAGTTTGTAAGAACAACTGATTAGTATCAGAAAGGATTTAAATTTGCTAGCTGAATTTCAACAAATTGGTGGGTGAGAATGATAAATTAATATTATGATTTAATAAGCACGGTTAATAATATCTTCCTTCCATTTAGCTGTACTCATCTTTATGAGATACTTTTTTCAGTTAAGGCACCTATTAAAACCAAGTAATGAAATAAAATAAAACCAGACTTTGAATTTCTGTATCATACACTATTAAACCAATAATTTAAACACTATGCAACATTTAAAATCACATTGTTTGCTCTAAATTTTTTTTTCTTTTTTTGGAGAGGTTTTTGCTATAGGGTGTGTGCGCTCACCAGAAAGATAGAGAGCCAGAAAGTGAGAAATAACCCCCCAGGGGGGATGGCCACTCCACAATCCCTTCTCCATTCTCCCCTCAGGATCTTGCGCACGCACACACACACACATGCCTGGTGTGAGTCTAAGCCGCCGGGTCTGGGACTCGAACCGTGATTGACTACACGGGAGTCCAGAGACATAGCCATTATGCTAACTGCTGGTCCTGTGCTCTAAAATATTGATATAACACACACATTCATATTTATGTGTGTGTATTCACTTCTTATTTATTTATTTTGGTTTAATAAATTTTTATTTTTCCAAATATACAGTTGGTTGTGCATGTTCAGGCATCTTCACCAGTAGCTGGGGCATCTCCACCCTTGGTATCTCTGGTATAAATTACTTGTGCTCTGTGCTTTGAGAGTAGTTTGATAAGTCCTTTACTGAGAAGCTCCTGAAGTGCTGCCCTGGCCAGGGAACCCCAAATCTTCAGCCTCTCAGAGACCACAGCTGGGGTTATGAGCTTAGTGTTGGGACGTCCTTGCAGAGTTTGTTGTACGGAGCTTTGTCCAACAAGACCAGGTTACTGAGCATGTCCGAACTTTGCCTTTGGACCACTTCTTCTTTCTAGCCTTGCCCCCAGATTTGTTCACTGGGTCTTTGTCCTTCTTGGCCGACTTCCTGGTGTCTGTCTTCTTCTTGTCGTCTTTGGGTGGCATTATGAAGCCGGGAGAGCAGCAGCGGCCACCACAGTCTCGCTAAGATGTCGAACAGAAAGCTACACTTATTTTTTAAAGATCAAGAATAGAGGTCTAGGAAACCAGCAGTTAGCGTAATGGCTATGTCGCTGGATTCCCACGTAGTCGACCGCGGTTCGCATCCCAGACCCGGTGGCTTAAAACTCACGCCGGACGCGTGTGCGTGCGTGCCCAAGATCCTGAGAGGAGAATGGAGGAGAAGGGATTGCGGCGTGCCCATCCCCTCTGGGGGGTGATTTCCCGCTCTCTGTCTCTCTGTCTGTCTGGCGAGCGCACGCACCCTATAGCGAAAAAAAAAAAAAAAAACTCTCAAAAAAAAAAAAAAAGAATAGAGGTCTATTTGGCTCAAGATTCTGGTGGCCGTAGGAAAATGGGCCTGGCACCTGGCCAGCCTGACACTACATCCCAATATGGCCAAGGGAAGTGGAAAGTCAGTAGTCACGTGCAGAGAGGAAGAGAGAAGAAGAAACACTAATATTGCTATTCTTTTTTTTTTTTTAGAAGTCTTTGCCTTAGGACACATGCACCCATCAAAGAGAGAGAGACAGAGACAGTGAGAGAGAAAGTGAAAGATCACTCCCACCCCCCGGAGAGGGATGGCCATGCTGTAATCCCTTCTCCTTCATTCTTCTCTTGAGATCTTGGGCATGCACGCCTATGTGACTGGTGTGAGTTTCAAGGCCCCAGGTCCAGGACTTGAACTGTATTCAGCTATGTGGGAGTCCAGAGACATAACTTATATGCTATCTGCTGGCCCCAGTGTTGCTATTCTTTTTTTTTTTTAAAGAACTTTTTACCTTAGGGCATGTGTGTTTGTTGGGTGCGGTGCGGGGAGAGAGAGGCAGTGAGAGGGAAGTGAGAAATCCTTTCCAAGGGTGAGGGGGTGGTGGTGTGGAATGGCCGTGCCACAATCCCTTCTCCATTCTCTTCCCAGAATCTTGAGCACATACTCACATGTGCCTGGCATGAGTCTCAAGTCATCGAGTCTAGCACTCGAGCTGTGGTAGGAGTTGTGGGAGTCTAGCAATGTAACTACTGTGCCATCTCCTGGCCCCAATGTTGCTATTGTTCTTTTTAAATATTATTTTATTTAACTTTATTTATTATTATTATTTTCCAGTTTGATCAGAGAGAGACAGAGAAAGAGAGAGAGGGAAAGTGAGAAAGCAAGCCACCAGGTCCAGGACTTGAATCACGGTCGGCCATGTGGGAGTCCAGCACTTTTACCACCATGCCACCTACCAGCCTCGCTATTCTTAATGATAATATAATTAAAAATTTCTTTTTAGAACCATTAATAAATAAAATAAAACATTGTTTTAGAAAATCCAATAACCTGACAATAGAGATTAAATATGAAAATGCAAAGCCAGCCCAGTAGCCTAATGGTTAAGGGAGCTGGATCTCACATAACTGACCATGACTCAGATCTTGGCCTTGCAGGTTAAAAAACACAGAGTGAAAAAAGAAAACAAAAACACAAAAATCCCACAAAAAAACACAGTGTGTGTGTGTGTGTGTGCACACTCACACACACACAGCAGGATGGAGAAATGGGGAAGGAACTGTGGCATAACCACTCTCCATTGGGGGTGCTTTCCCGTTCTTTCTGGCAAACGTACATGTCCTGTGATAATACATTTAAAAAAAATTGGGAACCAGCAGTTAGCATAATGGCTATGTCGCTGGACTCCCACGTAGTCGACCGCGGTTCGTGTCCGGGACCCGGTGGCTTAAAACTCACGCCGGGCGCGTGTGCGTGCGTGCCCAAGATCCCGAGAGGAGAATGGAGGAGAAGGGATTGCGGCGTGTCCATCCCCCCTGGGGGGTGATTTCTCGCTTTCTGTCTCTATGTCTCTGTTTGTCTGGCGAGCGCACGCGCCCTACAGTGAAAATCTCTCAAAAAAAAAATTAAAATGTAATAACCTCTATTTTAGGGATGTTTCTAAAGATGCTCTCATTCTTCATACACTTTCCCCTTCTCTCAGGGTGCTACCCTACCCCCACAACTAGAGAGTAGGATTAAGGGGGGACCAGTAGTTAGTGTAATAGCTATGTCACTGGACTCCCATGTAGTTGACCGCGGTTAGCATCCCGGACCTGTTGGCTTAAAACTTCCGCCGGGCGTGTGGGCGTGCGTGCCCAAGATCCTGAGAGGAGAATGGAGGAGAAGGGATTGCGGTGTGGCCATCCCCCTGGGGGGTGATTTCTTGCTTTCTGTCTCTCTGTCTCTGTCTGCCTGGCGAGCGCACGCGCCCTATAGCAAAAAAAAAAAAAACTAAAAAAAGACAAAAAACAAAAACCAAAAAATGGGGGAATTAGCCTGGTTTATTGCTGGAACCAGTTTTATTCAGAAGATAGGGGTTTGTAATGTATGAGTTCAGTAAACGGCCTTGGTTCTGCTGGAGTAGTCCCAGGTCTACAGAACCCCGAAAGCAATCAGTAATCCCATTTGGATGATGTGTTAGAACATGTGGTTATAGTATGGCTTAATAAAATGACTTCCAAAAATAATGGAGGCAATAATTTTTGACCTCCAAAAATAGAGTCTCAGTCATGATGACTGTAAATTACTAATGCCCTCGCTATCCTTGAGCAAGAAGCCACCAAAGACCCTCTGACTCATAGGCTGATTCAAGGAGGCCAGAGTGATTTAGAGGATGATTTTGCATCCAATAAAAAAAGCCTAAAATTTATGAAAGTAAGAAGCCAAAGTACAAACACTCTGAAGGACTTAGACTCAACCTTGGCTGCATCTTCAGGTCACCCAGAGAACCTGTAAAAACACTCTGAGGCATTAGTATTTAAACAAACAAAATGTCCTCATGGTATCGTGTGCGGCCATAGTTGAGAAGTACTTTCACAGCCATGGCCATGGCATCTGCTCAGCTTCCATTTCTGGCTATTAGAGAGGAACTGGCAGCAGACTCAGCCTTCTGCTGAATCCACTATAGAGACAGATTACATAAGTCGGCTGTTTTCAGGCTCTGAGTAGCAAGCAGTGTTAGAGTGGGGTCTTCAGGTATGGGCAACATGCAAATATCACGCGTTCCGTGATCACCCTGGCTTTACGCCTGCTGTTGCACAGAGCTCAACCAAAGCTGAGACGCAACAATATTGAGAATGGGTGGGTGCCAAAGCAGCTTAAGTTTTCAGAATAGGATAGCAGACAAGAAGGTAGCTTTTCAGGATAGTGGGGACAGAAGTTCGTGTGAGAACTCGTTGCATGAGTCTTTAACAAAGGACTGGTCTGTGAATGTTCAAGACAGGACTCCATAATGTCGGTCGTGGGATTGCGAGCTGAGTAGTAATACTATCCGTAGGTCGTGGGATTGGGGGCTGAGTAGTAATACTATCCGTAGGCCGTGGGATTGGGGGCTGAGTAGTAATACTATCCGTAGGCCGTGGGATTGGGGGCTGAGTAGTAATACTACCCATTGGATATCATGGGGGATGTTGGAGTCCTTGCTGAACACCTTGGACATTCTTTTTATTATTTTTTAAAAAAGAATTATTTTATTTATTTATTTATTTTATTTTAATTTGACCAGAGAGAGAGAAAGGGAAAGTGAGAAAGCAAGCCACCAGGTCTGGGGCTTGAACCACCAGCCAGGTGAGAGTCCAGCACCTTAACCACCATACTGCCTGATGGCCCCACACCTTGGGCATTCTGAGACCTAGAAAACATATTTTTTGAGATTAAGGACTGTGCCATAATATAAGAGCCATACTCAGGACTAAGTCTGAAACAAAAGTAGATTCTTCTATAATAAATAGTAATACTAATCTATCCTGATCCAAAGGGCACAATAGTAATTTAAATGCCTGCCAGAACAAAATGCAAGATCTTATCAAAGAAGATAGCAGAATCCAAACTTTCTACAACATGTCATTTGCAGTGTCTACCATACCTTAAAAAAGGAGCAGATATGTGAAAAAGCAGTGTGTGACCTATGTCACAATGTGACCTATGCTCAAGAAAAAGGTAGTTAATAAAAACAGACTCCAAATTGCTCTAAATGTTGGGATGCCATGGTGCTTAAGATGCTGGATCCTCACATGACCAACCATGGCTTGAGGCCCAGACCTGGTGGGTTGAAAAACATGTCAGATTGGGACCAGCAGTTGGCCTAATGGCTATGTTGCTGGACCCCCATGTAGTCAACTGCGGTTTGAGTCCCAGACCTGGTGGCTTAAACTCACGCCGTGTGTGTATGCATGCATGCCCAAGATCCCGAGAGGAGAATGGAGAAGAGATTGTGTCGTGGCCATACCCCCTGGGGTAAGATTTCTCGCTTTCTGTCTCTCTGTCTTTCTGGCGAGTGCACAGGCCCTATAGCAAAAACCTCTCAAAAAAAAAAAAAGAAAGAAAGAAAAACATGTCAGGCACGTGTGCATGTGTGTCCCAAATCCTAAACCCTAACAAGAGAATGGAGGAGAAGGGGTTGCGGTGTTGCCATCCCTTCCAGGGGGTGATTTTTCACTTTCCCTCTCTCTGTTTCTCTCCAGCAAGTGCATGTGCTCTACGGGGGGGAAAAAAAAATTGATCTAAATGTTAAACTTAGCAGACAAGAAATTTGGGCAGCTGAAATAAAAATTTTATTTCTTGTAGTATCTCCATCTCAACTAATATGCACTGTATTCATGCTGGGAAAAACTATTTTGTATGCTATAAAGATGTATAATGAGGAGCCAGCAGTTAGTGTAATGGCTATGTCACTGGACTCCCATGTAGTCGACCGCGGTTCGAGTCCCAGACCCGGTGACTTAAAACTCATGCCAGGTGTGCATGCATGCTCAAGATCCCGAGAGGAGAATGGAGGAGAAGGGATTGCGGTGTGGCCATCCCCCCTGGGGGCTGATTTCTTGCTTTCTCCCTGTCTGTCTGTCTAGCGAGCACATGCGCCCTATAGCAAAACCTCTCCAAAAAAAAAAAGATGGATAATGATATATAAATAAATAAATAAATAAATAAATGAAAGTATCCAAAGACCTAAAGGAAAAGGCCCTAATGAATGATCACATAGGCAATCTCAGCAGAGAAATGGGACTATTAAAAAGTACCCTGTGGGTCAGCCTGTGGCATAGTGATTAAGGTGGCTGGATCACACATGGCCAATTGTGCAGTTCGAGTCCCAAACTCAGCAGTTTAAAGAAAAAAAAAAAATGTGCCACACAAGGCGCATGTGCATGTTTACTCAGAATCCCGAGGAGAAGGGGGGAAAACGGATTGCAGTGTGGCCATGCCTCCTGGGGAGTGCTTTCTTTCTCTCTCTATCACACATGCCCTGTAGCAAAGCTTTTCAAAAAGGTACTAAAAAATTACAAAAACAAAAAAAACCCCAAGAAAACACTAGAACAAAACAACACAATATATAAAATGAAAATCTCACTACTCAACAGCAGACTACAGAAGACAGGAAATACATCAATAAAAATGATCAAATCTGGGGACCAGCAGGTGGCATATGGTTAAGGTGCTGGACTCCTAAATGGCTCACTACAGTTCAGGACAGACCTGGACTTGGTGTCTTGAAAATAACACCGAGTGTATGTGTGTGCATGCCCAAAATCTCGAGAGGAGAATTCCTAGGGGTTGTGGCATGGCTGTCTTCCATGGGGGGTGATTTCTCACTTTTCCTCTCACTTTCTCTGTCTCTCTTTCTCCAGTGAGTGCATGCATTCTAGGGCAAAAACCTAAAAAAAATAAAAAATAAAAAAATAAAGGGCCCAGCAGGTGGCCTGGTGGTTAAGGAGCAGGACATTCTCACATGGCTGACAACAGTTGGAGTCTCGGACCTGGTGGCTTGCTTTCTCACTTTCCCTCTCTCTTTTTCTCTCTCTCTGGTTAAATTTAAATAAATGAGTAAATAATTATTTTAAAAAGATTAAATCTGAAGAATAAAGGGAAAATATTTAAGGTGATAGATGTATTAATTATCCTGATTAGATGATTATATGCTATATTCATGTGTTGAAAAGCGACACCATGCAGGTCTTGTGTGACTTTGGGCGTCCGCTCAACCTCTGTGAGGAGAGTTTTTAGTCTGTGGCCTGGCAGTCTTGTTTTCTGCTTTCGGACCCGAGTCCTCCACCGTAAACATGCTCCGCCAGATCCGGAGGCAGGCCAAGAAGCATCTGAGTTTGATTCCCCTGTTTATATTTATTGGAGCTGGAGGTACTGGAGCAGCACTGTATCTCATGCGTTTGGCAATGTTCAATCCTGATGTCTCTTGGGACAGAAAGAATAACCCTGAGCCCTGGAACAAACTGGGTCCCCATGATCAGTACAGGTTTTACTCAGTGAATGTGGATTCCAGCAAACTGAAGAAGGTCCAGACTTCTAAATGAAATGTTTCACTTATAAAGCTGCTCATAATGAAGGGCTTCAGAAGCCATCCGCACAATTTTCCGCTTAACCAGGAAATATTTCTCCTCTGAATGCATGAAATCATTTTGATGTGTTCAGATTTACGCTGGTTAATAAATATCTGAAACTTGAAAAAAAAAAAGAAAAGCGACACCATACCTTTTAAATATATACAATTATTATCTGTTATTCAAAAAAAGATTTAAGAAACATGAACCAAGCTTTAGCGCGTATAAGACAATTTCAAATAGTCTAAAGTACAGTTGTATCTCATTATCCATGGGCATTGGTTTCAGGATCCTGCAGAGACCAAGATCTGAGACTGCTCAAGGGCTTTATATAAAATGGTGTAATATTTGTATATAACCTATGCATATCCTTCTGTGTACTTTAAATCTTCTTTGGATTACTTATAATACCTAATATGATATAAATTCTACGTAAATAGTGGCTACACTGTATTTTAAAAAGTTTATTTATTTCTTCCCTGAGTCAGGGAGACAGACAGATAGCATTCTCAACAGGATCTTGACACTACAGGCCACCCCAGCTCCAGCCAGCCCCAGGTCATGGGCACATGCACGCCTGGTATAGCAGAGAGGTTACCAGATAACACTGAACCTTCCCATGTGGGTCAGCCTGTGCCACCATTCAGCTTCCTGCATAATTTAAAAAATTTTTATTTGTGCTATTATTTTTATTTTTAGAATTAGGATCTTTTTTTTTTTTTTTTTTTTTTTTTTGCTATAGGATGCGTGCGCTCACCAGACACAGAGAGAGAGACAGAGAGATAGAAAGTGAGAAATCATGCCCCAGGGGGGATGGCCATGCCGCAATCCCTTCTCCTCCACTCTCCTCTCGGGATCTTGGGCACACACGCACACGTGCCCGGCATGAGTTTAAGCCACCGGGTCCGGGATGTGAACTGCGGTCGACTATGTGGGAGTCCAGCGACATAGCCATTACGCTAACTGCTGGTCCCAGAATTAGGATTTTACTATGTTACTCAGGTCAGCTTTGAACTTGCAACCCTCCTGCCTCAGCCTCCTGAGTAGCTAGGACTACAGGTGTGCACCATTATGCCTGCCTAGTATTCGTGTTATTTTTAAATTGTATTAATACACATTGCTATTTATTTATTTATATGAAAATTTTTTATCCATGGTTGGTTGATTTTCTAAATGTGGAACTAACAGAAATGGAGGATTGACTACTTGTAATTAGAATCCCAGTAGAAGAGAACAAGGAGAATGGCAGAAAATTTGTTCAAAGAAATAATGGCCCCAATCTCTCATTGTTAGTAATAAACATCAGTCTACAAATACAGGCAGTTCAGGATATCCCAAACAGGATAAAAACAGAGAACTCCACTTGGGCATATCATAGTTAAACTCACAGAAGACAACACTGAACAGCCTTGAAATCTCAAAGGTCAAAATCAATACATTAGGAACCATAGGAAAGGAATACAACAATGGGCAAATCCAGCTTTTCTGATGGTAACAACTCCCCAGGACTCGTTAAACCACAAGTCCCCAGGCTCCATTCGAGACCCATTAAATCAGAATCCACTGGGGAGCTGTGTGGTTAATAAGCAATCTGGTAATTCCTACTATGGGGAAGTTAGGAAAGTGCTGGAATTCCCTTTCCTGAGGCATGGCCTTCTAGTGACTGTCTTATAAAATAAAAGAGGTAGTGTTTTCTCAGTATCACAAACTTTAAAAATATTCTGTTAAAACAAATGGCATTTTCAGGGACCAGCAGGTGGCATGGTGGTTAAGGCGCTAGACACTCCCACATGGCTGACCACAGTTTGAATCCTGCACCTGGTGGCTTGCTTTCTCACTTCTCCTCTTTCTCTTTCTCTCTCTGTCAAAACAAATGCCATTTTCTTTCATTTTAATATTTCAGAACTTGATATGACTAAACTGACTGATCTGGCACAAAATTTACTGACCAAGTGGAATCCATAAAGTAATAATCATTTAGCTATGTTATGAAAACCCAATATGTTAAAATCATATGTTTAAAATGGAATGTTCTAGTTCACACTTCTTAGTAAATAGAGAGAAACACATTCTCATAATGTGTAAAGTCTTCCTCTGTCAGAAGTGGGCAGAGGCCCATGGCATTGTGATCTTGTGGCTAGCAGAACAAAACAAGAGCTAAATCTTCCTGTTCTTATTTCTTTTTTAGAATTATTTATTTAAATTTATTTATTATTATTATTTTCTAATTAGCTATAGGGCACGTGCACCCACCAGAAAGAGACACAGAGAGAGAGAGAGAGAGAGAGAGAGAGAGAGAGAGAGAGAGAGAGAATTCGCCGGGTTCAGGACTTGAACTGTGGTTGGCCATGTGGTAATCCAGCAGAACTACCATGCCACCGGCTGGCTCTTCCTATTGTTATTTCCGTGAAACTGTAGAAGTCCGACTTTTGCTCCTGAGAAGCAGTTCCTTAAAAAGTCTAATCAGTTGGTGTAAATGCACAGTGACCATGTGAGCAGTGTGCAGGAAGTCACTGGAGCTGGGGCTAGAAGACGCACCCAGCTTTCCAGACTGTACTGCTAGACCATTTCTGTCTGGAGGACAATGGTGGGAGATGGAGATACGCCCCTTACATAACTATTGGGGCTATTATTACAACTACCCATGACGTCACTCTCCCCCAGCCTATTTCTGGATTCATTGCTTTTTTTTTTTTTTGCTTTGGACTAATCTACTTGTAATTACTAAGGCTGTCTGGGTTTCAAGTATCAGAAACCAACTCTGTAATTATTTGAATGAAAAATGACTTTACTGGAAGGAGGCCTAGGCATTTCAGGGCATTTGAACAACTGTACTTTGAAAGGGGCAAGACCCAGGAAGGCCCTAGAGACCTGAACAGTGCAGGCCCTTTCTCCGGGTGCTGCCATCGGTGTTACTTGGACTGATGACTGCCAGCCTCTGTCTCTCTCTTCGATCCCAGCTTCCTATCTGAGAAAAGGCGTTCACCTTGGGTCACTTGTCCTCTCAAGACCGTCAGCAGGGGTGACAGGATCACACGCTGCAGCATGGCCGTGGAGGAGGCTGGGGAGTTTCCTGCTCCTCTGACTTGATTCTCTCTTCCTTGGACACTTTGCAGTCATGATTTCAGCTCTCCCTTTTTTCCTTTATTTCTAGGCCCCTCATCTCTGAATCTGAGTACTCTATCTTCAGCTCTCTGCTATGCATTTCCCTTTGGATATTCCACATTATCCCAGATGCCATTTCCCTCCCTTGTGTCTCTCCCCTGCCTCTCCCACCTGCACCTGCTCAGAAGTAGATAAAACATACTGGGGCCAAAATGATGGGCAAAACGCTGCCTGCCTTCCTGTCTGAGGGTAGAGGGGAGAGTTCTTGCGTAGGCCCTGAGTTAGACCTAAAGGGGGGACAGAAATTTCCCAGGGGGAAGAGAACAGCATCCTTGAGCAGAGGCCTGGACAGAGAAGCCCATCACAGGGAAGCACCTGAAGGGCGGGTGGGGGCACAGGCTCAGGGCGGGGTCAGCAGAGGTGGAGTAACCAGAGGGCCAATGATGGAGAGGTGCCTGCTGAGACCCTCAGTAGAAAGGGAGCACCTGGGTGGAGGGTGCAGGGGCGAGTCTTCCATGCCCATGCACAGCCCCACTTGAAACCAAGTTCAGCGCTCTGCAGGCTTCCTCGTGAGCAGCCGCTTCTGTCCTGAGAGCTGCGCCCTTTTTGATCCTCCCCTCGGATTCCAGCTCCTGTCTGAGTGCTTGTACATACTCATCAGAGTTCGATTATTATTATTTTTTTCATTTTAGCAGTTTTTAGTGAGAATTTATATAAGATTATTTCACTCCTGCATCTTCTCAATTGTTTTTTCCTTACGTTTGCCCTTTTCTTTTCCTACTTGGCAAGACTTGGCTTTCTGTTCAAGGATCTTTTTGCGGTCTTTGTCCAGCTTTAGTCTATGGTAACCGCCTTGCTGGGGCGAATCCCCACGTGGACCGCTGTGCCGTTAGCCTTTTCCCACTGCACCCGCTCAGTGTAGGTGACGTATTTCTTCCTGTACACTTGGACCACTTTGCCAATGTGCTGCCCTTTATAGTGTCCTCGCACAACCTGAACTTCATCTTCTCGGAGGGGCATAGATCGCACGTTGTACTTCTGCCTCAGCTCTTTGGAAAGGGGGGAAGACATTATCTTCCTTCGGATGTGGGAAGGTGCATTGAAATGCCTTTTATGGTTCTTGCTTCGGTTGGAAGTCACAAAAGGATTGAACTTCATTTTGGCTGCTGCCACTCCAGCGATGACCATGAAGGAGCTAGAGTTCGGCAACTCCCACGTAGTCGACTGCGGTTCGAGTCCTGGACCCGGTGGCTTAAACTCATGCCGGGCACGTGTGCGTGTGTGCCCAAGATCCCAAGAGGAGAATGGAGGAGAAGGGATTGCGGCATGGCCATCCCCCCTGGGGGGGTGATTTCTCGCTTTCTGTCTCTCTGTCTCTCTCTGTCTGTCTGGTGAGCGCACGCGCCCTATAGCAAAAAAAAAAAAAAAATCCTCTCAAAAAAAAAAAAACATGTTTTGAGCTCTAAATGTAATAACTAATGATTGCAGAAAATCTGAAAGCAACAGGACCCCTCCAAATCACCTTGATTTCCCACCTTGGGGAATACGGTAGTTACTAGGCATTGTCTATGCCCGTGATCTCTTTTTTTTTTGGAAAGGTTTTTTCATTATAGGGCGTGTGTACTCGCCAGCCAGACAGAGACATAGAGACAGAAAGCGAGAAATCACCCCCCAGGGGGGATGGTCACGCCGCAATCCTTTCTCCTCCATTCTCCTCTCGGGATCTTGGGCATGCACGCACACGTGCCCGGCGTGAGTTTTAAGCCACCGAGTCCAGGACGCGAACTGCGGTCGACTACGTGGGAGTCCAGCGACATAGCCATTACACTAACTGCTGGTTCCCTATGCCCGTGATCTCTTGATCAGTGCGTCTGGATGTACAACCTCACATCCCAACATTGTGGTCTCCACTGTGGTCGGGAGGCTGCAAAGCCTGTCCCAGGAGGCCCATATGGTCTCCAGTCCCTTCTCCCCTCTCTGGCCCCTGCTCTGGGGACTCTCTGACAGGCTTCCCTTCCACTCTGGCCTGCGGGATGGCTGGTCCGTGAGGTGTCCTCACTCCTCAGGCAGAGCCATGGCTCCCTCCTGGATGGTGGGCGCTGTGTCCGCTATAGTGCCAGGCCCCTGGCACTGAGCATGTCCTGCCCTCTCTCCTCGGTTTTCTTGTGACCATGAGGAGCTGAGCTTCCTCTCAGGGTCCCCCTCAGGGCTCCTTGTCAGGCTCCTTGCTTGGAAAACTTTCCCCTGCTGTTTGAATAGCTCTTGCCATGCCAGGTAGTCTCCTGCCCCAGGAGCCACTGGGCTATCCACCACGAAGTCTGCTGCTCCTTACGCATGTACTTGCTTATTATCTGCCGTCGCCCACACTGGCACCCAGAGCGCTGCTGGACTATGACCCCGAAGGCGAACAGCATGGACAGGTGAGTGAGCCCTAGGTAAACACACATGCTCCCCGAGTTCTGGGGAATCGCCTCTCTCCCTGGCTGTCCCGGGGCTGTACGGTCTACCATGATGTTTTCTCCCAGTGTCTTACTTTTCCAGTTGGGTCCTGGACTACGACATTGTTTACCACCGTCAGGCTTAAGAATGTTCACTGGACGGGGCCAGCAGCTGGCGTAGTGGTTATGGCCCCGGACTCCCATAGGGCCAGCCACGATTGGCATCCTAGACCTGGCAGCTTGAAAGTCACACTGGGTGTGTGTCCATGCATACCCAAACATCCTAGGAAGAGAATGGAGGAGAGGGATTGCTGCAAGGCCATCCCCGCCCCGGGCAGTGATTTCTCACTTTCCCTCTCACTGTCTCTGGCGAGTGCACATGCCCTATGGCAAAAACCCTGAAAAAAGTGACACCGCCCACAGACAAGCTCTAGTCCACAAGTATTCCTTCCCCTCTCCTTCCCAGCACTAAGATCTAGAGCCCTGGAGTGAGGACCAAGGCCTCCCATGACCTCTTTTCCAGTAATTCCCGCCCTCTGCCTGCTCCAGTTACCTGAGTTTCGGAGATCCTGGCCTCGCCCAGATTCTCCCTTCAGCATCACTGGGTCATTCTTCCAGCCCACTCTGCAGCTCCAAGGCTCCCTCCTGCTCCAACAGTGCCCTGTCCCTCCAGGGCTTGGCACCCATGCGCCCTTGGCCAGGGATGCTCTTTCCTCCCTTTACCTCGACGCCTGCTGCCCCTCGCTCTTTAGAGCCTGCCAGACCACAGCCCATGGGCCAGCACATCCACAGTGCCGGAAGTTACAACTGCAGGGTCTCGGGTGCCACCCAATCCTATCCAGCCCGAGCCTGAGCCTGCGTTTCCCTAAACTCTCATGTTGCAGTTTGGTCAGCTCTGCCGTGGCTCAAATGACCCATTAGGTGACCTCACAGCACTGTGGCCCTTCCCTAGAGATTCCTTCTTTTTTTGTATTATTTCCTTTGTTTTTAAAGCTTATTTATTTAAAGAGAAAGAGAGAGAGAGAGCCTTTCACACAAGGTCCTGGGCTGCAGTCCACCCCGTCTGGCTGTGGGGCTTGTGGGCCTGCTGGTGTGGAGGTCGGGGTGGTGGGGGCCCTTCAGACCTTTCCCACATGGGGGCAGCGCATGGGTTCTGTGCCACCATCTGGTCCCTTGCTGCCCACGTGTCTCCCCGGAGGACTAATTCATCATGAGGTAGGGTGGTGCTTCTCTTTCTCACCCCGTGTCCTCGGTGCCTTCTTGGTGGAAGGAAAGAATGGCCGCCAAGTACAGACTGCTTTCCCACTTTCCACCAGGGCCTGCCTCTCTACTACTTCCCAGGCCTGTTCGGAATCTCGTCTCCATGAAGCCTTCCCTGACTGCTGCAGTCCACAGTGCTCACCTCCCCTTTCTGACATGTGTTGCCCACTGCACTCACTTGATGTCTTCCTTTTCCACCTTGAGCATTAAGGTATGCCTACATCACCAACTGTAGGTTGTGAGCTGCAGGAGGGCGGGGTGCCTTCCTAAACTATGCCCCGTATTATTCTGCCAGAGAATTTTAGAACTGCTGAGGGCTTTAGAGACCATGGAGTCTCTAAAATTTTCATAACAGGACCCCTTCCTGTTGTAAAATTGAGCACGCCAGGTTCAGAAATTCGGGACTCATCCAAGCCCTCTCCCGCCAGTTGGGGACAGGTTCAGGAATAGAATCACGGCATCTTTTGGAATATAGTGGAAACAGTGTTCGAGAGTGAAGTTCTGCAGAACGATGGCGGTGCGTGACCACGCGAATCCATACCTGGACTCAGCTGCGACCCCTTGTCAGGAACAAGTTTACGTGTTAACTTATGAACTGACTCATGACCCCTCCATTGACAAAGATAAAGCAGCCTATTGTTTTTTTGCACAATAATAAGCCTTAAGAAGAATAGTCATTTCCTTCCTTTTTTTCTCTGCCCCACAGTGGCATCAGGTGACCTGTGTGATGTGCATGTACTAGAAACTGAAACAATAGAAAGAAAAAAATCACTGGAAGAGGAGAGGGTCAGAAGAGGATTTTGGCAATTCATCAAAGTGTTAGTTTTTATCTTTTTACTTTAAAATTTAATAGTATGAAGTATAGCCAGGGTCTGAGTCTTAAGTACTGATTTCTACTGAACAAGGTTCTTATCATAGCAGTCATTATGAAAAAACAAGGAATGAGCCCAGGTCCCTACCAGGAAGTACAAACTCAGAATAATCAAAAATGGAAAATTCAATGAATTCTTGTTGGGACCGATCATCATTGAAGAGTTTAGTTCAAATAACTGACATTGCCTAAGTAACATTTTACGTTTTTAAAGACAATACTTCCAATGGTATTACTAACATGAGAAAAGTAACTGGTAAATGGATTTAAAATATTCCACATGCAAGTCTAATTGCACTTTCCTAAAGGGACCCAGAGTGCTTTTGATCCAAATTGAAAAGACACATCCGTGGGGCCAGCAGGTGGCATGGTGGCTAAGGGCACTGGGCTGCCACATGGCCGAACATGGATCGAGTCTCAGATCTGGCGGCTTGTTTTCTCACTTTCCCTCTATCACTTCCTCTCTCTTGCTCTGTCCTCTGGTCAAATAAAAATGAATAAATAAATAAAGTTATATAAAATAATTCTTTAAAAGAAAAAAGAAAAGACACATCCTTACATAAGAGGTTTCATAAGGTTACAAATGTTAGGTTTTGTCACAAATACACATTTTTTTTACACTTGAATTGCATATTGGGGAAGAAAAATATCTTATAGTTGGGCAAATATAACATGTATCTCTCTTTTTTTCCATTTGTTTCTGTAATTTTGCTATAGGGTACCTATGCTCACCAGAGAGAGAGAGAGAGAGAGAGAGAGAGAGAGAGGAAGCACTCTCTGGGGAGATGGCCATGCTCCAATCCCTTCTCCTCCATTCTCCTCTTGGGATCTTGGGCATGCACGTACACGTGCCCAGCATGAGTTTAAGCCACTGGATTCGGGACTTGAACTGGGAGTTTAGTGACATAGCCATTATCCTAACTACTGGTCCCTCTACAGGACTGTTTTGGATTCCCAGATAAAGATGAGTTCCTTGCCTTTTGAAAGAGGAGCTAGGAAGGCTGGGCTTTGCCGCAAAGCCTCTTGAATATCTATCAGCTGATAACCAACTCAATGGGGCAATCTGAAGGACCGTCTGTTTCCTGCTCAAGATCCCCAAGTAGGCCGAGTGGCAGAAAAAGGAGGATGTTGACGGAAACTCTAAACCTCTAAACTTCTACAACCTGTTTTTTATTTTCTACTTTGACATCTAAGGAAAGACATTAAGGAGAAAAAGAGAGGTAAGACATTTATGGGACAAAGAAATGGGTTATTATCTGTTGATGATAATGTGTATAGTATCCCTAACTGGACTGGTGAGAAATGTATTCATGTTGGAACATTCATTTTACAAGCTAAATGGTGTATGTGATTGCATGTATAAAAGAAATTAAAATAAAATAAAATATAAAAAAAAAAGAAACTTTGTCCTATGGTTCTGGACTTGAACCATGGTTGGCCATGTGGGAATCTAACTCCTTAACCACCACACCACCTGCTGCCAGATCACCATATTTTTGTATAAGATTGAGATGATTGATAGCTGGCCTTTAAGAACTAGACTACTTTGGATTCATCTTTTTTCATTTAAATTATTTATTTTAGTTTTGCTATAGGGTGTGTGCACTTGCTGGACACAGAGAGAGAGAGAGAGAGAGAAAGTGAGAAATCACATCCAGAGGGATGGCCATGCCACAGTCCATTCTGCAACCTTCTCTTGGGATTTTGGACACACATGAACACGCACCCAGTGTGTTTTTCAAGCCATCAGGTCTGGGACTCAAACTGTGATTGATCATGTGTGATCCAGCTGCCTACCTCACCAACTGGTTGGCCCCTATTCATCCTTTTTCTAAGGGTTTAGCACTTAGGAATCCCAACCAAAAACTTAGGGTGTCTACAGGGACTGTTCTTTTGGATAAACCCATAAATCTAATTTTGTTCCATTCAGTTTTTTTTTTCTTTCTTTCTTTTTTTAAATAGTCTAGAGTTTATTTAACACCGATTATGCCATGAATTCATAGGGAATAGGTTCCAGAAGCTCAGGCTCCTTTCCATTCATTCTCACAGTGTGCTTCTCTGGGTGGAGCAGACTGGTGCTTCATTTGAACCCAGGTACCTCTTTGGCTTCCTTCTTTTTCTGGTTTTCCTTCACGTTTTAGGAAACTATCTCTGCTCTTAGAATGCTTAATAGGCTCAGTAAGTACATTAGTTATCTTGGCAAGAATCTTGTCCTTGGGGCCAGTAGGTGGCATGGTGGTTGAAGGCGCTGGACTCCAACAAAGCCGACTGCAATTCGAGTCCTGGATCTGGCAGCTTGCTTTCTCACTTTCCCACTCTCTCTCCCTCTCTCCCTCTGTCTCTCTCTGGTCAAATTAAAATAAATAAATAAAGTTAAATAATTCTTTTTTTAAAAAAAGAATCTTGTCCTTAACTTACTTGCTCACAATGCCAACAGCTTGCTGGGTGACACTGTAGACTCTTCCAGTGTTGCCATGGTAACATTTGTGGGGCATTCCTTCTTGAACAGTACCTATTCCCTGATGTCTACAATATCACCTTTCTTGTACATTCGCATGTATGTTGCCAAAGGAACAACTCCATGTTTTCTAAAAGGCTAGAGGACATATATTGGGTGCCTCTCCTTTTTCTCTTTGTGTTCAGCATTTTGGTGAATTACTGGAAGATGGCAGTTCCAGACAAAGGGAAGGCTCTATTCAGCTTTTTAACTTGTCAGCCACTGCATTCACTTTCTGAACTGACAGTTCCCTCAAGGGAAAAAGAGGCTCCAAATGTTGAGCTGTTTCTCTTTGCATTTCTTTCATATCAAAACTCTGAAGATACTAGATAGTAGAGATCATGGTAGATCTCTAACAGCTTGAAACCAACGATTGCTTTATTTTGTCCAGGTTTTTTTTTTTTCTTTCCCTCCCTCCCTCCCTCCATTCCTTTTCCTTCCTTCCTTCCTTCCATTTACAAAGTTTTGTGAGAATGCAGATACACTCATTTCTTTCTTTCCTTCTTTCTTTCTCTTTCTTTCTTTCTTTTTTCCTTCCTTCTCTCTCTCTCTTTCTTTCTTCTTCTTCTTCTTTTTTTTAATGGTCAGAGTATTTAAGTGCTTACCAGAGAGACAAAGCAAGCACCCTCCAATGGGTCATTGCAATATTACAAACCTTTCCTCCATTCCTCTATCCTGTCAGGATTTTGGGCATGCACAAACACGCACCCAGTATGTCTTTCAAGCCACTTAAATGGTAGTCAACCATGTGGGATCTGGCTCTTTATGCACAGAACCTAACTGCTGTGCCAGGGGCCAGCTCTTGTCCAGATTTTTATTGTTCTGTAAGGGTGCTGGTCCAAAATCAATTTTGTTGTACTGGAAATGGAATCTTTATGACTATTTAAAAATGATTATTGATCTCACCTAGATTGCCTAAGCAGAGTAAATCAGGAATGGAAAATCCAGGGTGAGTTCATAAATGCAGCTAGAAAAGTTACACTGTAGGGACCAGCAGATGGCATAATGGTTACATTGCCGGACTCCCATGTAGTCAACTGCAGTTCAAGTCGCTGACCCAGTGGCTTAAAACTGACGCTGGGCACACGTGCATGCATGCCCAAAATCAAAAGGGAAGAAAAGAGGAGGAAGAGACTGTGTTATGGCCATCCCCCCTGGGGATGATTTCTTGCTTTCTGTCTCTGTCTCTCTGGGGAGCACACAAGCCCTATAGCAAAAATTCTCAAGAGAAGAAAACTAAAGTTTTGAAATTGTAAATGTAAGTGAACACTTTTTCAGGGGTAGCAAGCTCATTTTATTTGACTATTGCTATCTGGTTGATGAATGTAGCTCAATACATAAAGAGTATACAGTTTTGGGACCAGCAGGTGGCGTGGTGGTTAAAGCGCGGGACACTCCCACATGGTTGAGCAGGGTTCGAGTCCTAAATCTGGTGGCTTGCTTTCTCACTTCCTTTCTCTCTTACTCTCATCCTCTGTCTCTCTCTGGTCAAATTAAAAAATAAATAAAATATAAAATAAATAATTATTTTTAAAAAAAGAGTATACAGTTTTAATCTGTATATATGATTAACCTATGCATTGGGTTTTCCACAAAAATCCTGGCTTAAAATATGTTATGTTATGGGAACCAGCAGTTAGCGTAATGGCTATGTTGCTGGATTCCCACATAGTCGACCATAGTTCGCGTCCCGGACCCGGTGGCTTAAATCTCACGCTGGGTGTGTGTGCGTGTGTGCCCAAGATCCCGAGAGGAGAATGGAGGAGAAGGGATTGCGGCGTGACCATCCCCCCTGGGGGGTGATTTCTCGCTTTCTGTCTCTCTGTCTGTCTGGCGAGCGCACATACCCTATAGCAAAAACCTCTCAGAAAAAAAAAAAAAGAAAGAAAAATATGTTATTTTCTGATCACACAGTGAAGAATGCGGTCATGGAAAGTACATATTCTTTTTAAAAGCTTTCCTTCATCTCTATGACTGATTAGTCAGTAGCATTCTATATTAATAATTCAGATTCACAAAATGAGATTTTCCTACTAAGTATTCAGAGTCCTACAGCACTCTCATACTTAATTTTGTGAAAATATACATTGCCACCGGGGCAGAAGGACTAAAGTTGAAGTGTTCAAAACTCGAATTTTTTTTTTAAATTTGATTTTATTTATTCATTAATTTATTTTAATTTGATGAGAGAGAGAGAGAGACCCACCAGGTCTGGGACTCAAAACTGTGGTCAGCCATGTGGGAGTGTCCTGCGTCTTAACCATGACGTCACCCGCTGCTCCCAAAACTCAAATCTTAAAAAGCTGACTGACAGAGGCAAGAGGCAGGCCTTCAGAAGAAGACTCCTCCATGGCTCCTGAGAACTAGTGATTTCAGGGGAAAAAAAGAGAAACGAAGATTTTTCTACTGATAATTCAGCTTCCAGCCCACAAACTTAAGTGGTAGGGAGCCCCTTCAGCCTTCTCTCGTCTCTGTCTTCTCATTTTTTGGTCATTTTTCCTTTTTAAAATTTTTTAAGGTACAGTATTCTCTTGGCTTTCAGCCCCTCCTTTATCTCGCTAATAATCCCCTTTCCCCTACCCATCCAGGAGAGGCAAGGGGCAGGTCTTCAGAAAAAGGTTCCTCTATGGCTCCTGAAAACTATTAATTAAAAAAAATAAATTTTTTGGTTGTTTTTCATTTTTTTCCTTCTTTTTCTCTATGTTTCTCCC
>NW_006159977.1:123662-162694 GCF_000334495.1 Tupaia belangeri chinensis | reverse complement strand
CCAAGAATACTGTACTTGGCAAGATTATCCTTCATATGGGAAGAAAAACAAGGACATTTTCAGGTAAACAAATCCTGAAAGAATTTACCAATCCCAGACAAGATCTCCAAGAAGTTCTCAAGGGAGTGCTATACCAGGAAAACTAAATACAGACACACAGAAATAAGAGTTCAAAAACTAAGAAAGTGGCCAACTTAATCATAGGAGAAGTATGGAGTTGAATACTATATCCCAGAATTTAATTGGGAAGATTGAACCACAACAGAAGATAAAGTACATGAGACTGAACTGGTGAAATAGCATTTTATGACTTTTGACTAAAATGCTGATTCTCTTCTAGGCTTTGTTTTAAGGATTTTTGTCCTGTCTTGAGCTGTCCATAGGTTTATATACCTACTATTTGAATATAATACTAACCTATTTCCTGGCTTTAAGTTTTAAGCAAAGTTTCTTAGCATTTCTTTGATTTATTGAAGTTAAAACTGTTTTTCTTGAAATTACCAGCTGAACTGCTATTGATAGTAGTTAGATTACATAAGAAATTGTGTAATTAATAAAATGTGGGGAGAAAAGGAATGGAAAACAACTGTAGACACCAGAGATAGTGTGGGAAGAGGGTAGGAAAAGGCAGAGGGTCAGAAATAGGGGTAAAAAATATATATGTACATATATACATATATTTATATATGTATATGTATATATATGTATATATATGAAACTAGAAATGGAAAATTATTGATGATAACATGCATGATTAAGCTACTATGCAGTATATTCTGGATGGGAAATCACATTTTGTATGCTGTGACGATGCTTAGGGAATAAATGTGAAATAATTAATTTAAAAAATGTTTCAGAAAAATAAAAAAGCTCATGGAAATATGTGTAATGGGAAAACTACGTATGAATTTCAGAAAGTTTTTGTACCAAAATAAATTCATACTTTAATTGTAAAATAAATGAATAAATAAAAAGCTGATTGAAAACTTTATTATTTTTGGCACAATTTACTCTTGGTTTGATTTGAGAATACCAGTAAACACCTTTCTTTACCAAAATCTACTGCTTATTTTATATTCAGTATAGAAAAATGACTCAAACTTTCTGCATATGTATAGCTTGTTTTTTTTCCTCCCCAAGATTTGTTGCTATAGGGTGTGTGTACTCACTCGAGAGACAGAGAGACAAAGAGAGAGAGGGAAACTGAGAAATCACCCCCAGGGGGATGGCCATACCACAAACCCCTCTCTTTCATTCTCCCCTTGGGACTTTGGGTACACATGCATATGCACCTGATGTGTTTTTTGGACCTGAAGTATAGAGTTGGCCATGTGGGATCTAGTGCCTTAATCACCATACCACTGTTGGCCATATATATGCAATGTTTTAATGGTACATTTACATTCACTATTAAACTGAATTGCAGATTAGACTGTCTTGTTAGTAAATCAATAAATTTGACTTTATTACTTCTCAAGCTGTAGAGACTTGGGTATTTATCAGAGCATTATCATACAGTTTCAGGAACTGATCCCAAAGGCTGAAATCATAGCAGCTGTATGCTTATTTATCCACAACCCCATTTTAATGCATTGGGACCCTCTGGCTAACATCCTAAATCCCACGTCTATGTTCTCTGTGACAAAGCAGGTACCGTACACTGGTTCTTTTGTTATCCCTGCTCTGTAGATGAAATTGAATTCAACTGCATAAGCTACATGAGGCCTCTTTCCCAGACCTCAGAGGCTCTGAGGGGTTCAGGGTAGGGTTGCTTTCAGGGTCTGCCTAACAGCTCTGTTTCCAGACACTCTGGGTTGCCTCAACTGGGGCCTCCCTGGTCTGAAAGAGTTCATGTGCTCACCAAGTGCGCTATTCCCAGGGAGGGTTGGTACAGCAGTAAATACCAGAATATTTTAGCGGGTGGTTTACACTGTCTCTTAACGTGAATTCTCCAATCAGTGAACTAACTGAAGCTGACAAAAGAATAATGTGAAACAGGCTCCCTGTGTTAGGCTCTGGGGAGAATCAGGTTTGCAGGTAATTCACAATCTTCTACACCATGAAGAATGTGCTCCTAGCTCTGGTTATGTACTGAATGGCACTGTGCTTCAAACACTTAATCCTCCTTTGCTGCCGTCATTTGTAACTGTTCGTTTCAGATCTTTGAACAATATAACTTGAATTTATTATGAAGACTTTGCATTTTTTTGAGTCTTCAGATGGACATACGTTAAAATTGATTACTATCAAATTAAAACTGCAACCGTTCATTTTCTTTTTGTTGTTGTTGTTTTTTGTTTGTTTGTTTGAGACTTTTGCTATAGGGCACGTGCATTCTCCAAAAAGACAAAGTGAGAAGTCACCCACCAGGGGAGATGGCCATGCTGCAATTCCTACCCCTCCCGGAATTTTTGAGCATGTAGATACTTGTGCCTGGTGTGAGTTTCAAACCACTGGGTCTGGGACTTGAACTGCAGGTGATCATGTGGGAGTCCAGCACCTTAACTACTATGCCACCTGCTGGCCCCTAATTCAGTTTTTAATGCTAGATATTCTTTATCTTAAATGCTTGGGACCAGAAATACTTCATATTTTGAATTTTTTGGGGGGAGTTTGGGATATTTCCATACACATGAGATATCTTGGGGATGGGACCCAAGTCTACGTGTAAACATAAAATTCTTGCTTCATGTACACCTTATACACATAGCCTGAAGGGAATGTCACCAGAGGGAAAGTGAGAAATCATTAGAAGCCCAGTAGTACAGTTTTATAATGACTGTTTTGTGATGCAAAACAATCAAATGTAGTTTTTTATGGGGCAGGAGAAAAGTTACATAAAACATACACTTGTACTGCCTTTTACATATATATAAATGGTCTTCATTGGTGCTGTTCACTTCTTTATGCAGATCTGAATTACCGTCTAGTCCTGTCACTTCAACATGAAGAATTCCCTTTAGTATTTCTTTCTTTTTTTTGGGAGAGATTTTCGCTATAGGGCGCGTGTGCTCGCCAGACAGAGACATAGAGACAGAAAGCGAGAAATCACCCCCCAGGGGGGATGGTCACACCACAATCTCTTCTCCTCCATTCTCCTCTCGGGATCTTGGGCAAGCACACACACGCGCTAGGCGTGAATTTTAAGCCACTGGGTCTGGGACGCGAACCGCGGTCAACTACGTGGGAGTACACCGATATAGCCATTATGCTAACTGCTGGTTCCCCCCTTTAGTATTTCTTGTGGAGCAAATCTTCTAGTAACAAATTCTTTCAGTTTTTAATGATCTGGAAAGTTTTACTTTCTGCATTGTTTTTAAATGCTAGACAACATTGCACAGACATGACAGAGAGAGAAAGAACAACCTCCAATGGGGCCTGGTCATGCTAATAATTTTTCCTCCATTTCTCCATCCTGTCAGGATCTGGGTATGTGTGTGTTTAACTGGTGTATTTTAAGCTGATAGAGCCAGGGCCTGAACACAGTTGGCCATGTGGGACTTGGCTTCTTCTATGCAGTGCTCAATTGCTGGGCTAAAGCTCATTTAGAGAATGAGAGAGAGAAGCACCCTCAGCAGGGTCTTATGCCATGACTCCCCCTCCCAGCCAGTTAGAATCATGGGCACACAAGTACATAAGTCCATCATCTTCATATGGCTTCCAGCACCGCAGCCTTTTTCTTTTAGCACGTTGATATAGAATCCCATTGCCTTCTGGCCTCCATGGTGTCTGATGAGAAATCAGTTGTTAATCTTATTGAAAAGTTTATGAACATGATCAGTCATTTTTGTCTTGCTACCAGGCCTTTGACTTTTGACATTTGACTATGTGTCTGGTTTTAATCTTGAGTTTATCCAATGTGGAGTTCATTGAGCTTCTTGCATGTGAACATCAATGTTTTTCACCTAATTTATTAAGTTTTTGACTACAACCTCTTCAAATATGTTTTCTGTCCTTCTCTCCTCTCCTTCTGGGATTTCATTTACTCATATGTATGTATTGGTATGCTTGGTGGAGTCACACAGGTCTCTTAGTCTCTGTTCCTTCCTCTTTCGTTCATTTTACTCTCTGTTCCTCAGCATGAATTATCTCAATTGACTTAACTTCCAATGTTGTAGATTCTTTATTCTGCTAGATGAAATCTGCTATTGAAGCCTGTGGTAAATTTCAAATTCAGTTATTGTGCTTTTTTTTTTTTTTTTTTTTTTGCTATATGGTGTGTGCACTCACCAGAAAGACAGAGACAGACAGAGAGACAGAAAGTGATAAATCTCCCCCCCGGGGGATGGCCACACCACAATCCCTTCTCCTCCATTCTCCTCTTGGGATCTTGGGCACGCACACACGCACACACTCCTGGCATGAGTTTTAAGCCACCGGGTCCGGGACGCGAACCGCGGTCGACTACGTGGGAGTCCAGTGACATAGCCATTACGCTAACTGCTGGTTCCCATAGCACATCTATTTGAAACATCATTCTTAAAATTTATTTAATTCTCTGGACATCAGTTTCTTTCAGTTCTCTGAACATGTAATAGTTGATTAAAATTTTTGTCCATAAATTCAAAATCTGGACTTTCATGGAACAATTTATATCGACTTTTTTTCTTTTGGGTCATATTTTCCTATGTTTTGTACGATTTGTAGGTTGTTTTTTTTTTCCTTTTTAAATTTTTTTTAAAGAAGATTTTGCTATAGGGTGTGTGTGTTCCCAGAAAGACAGAGACAGAAAGTGAGAAATCACCCTCCAGAGGGGATGGCCACACTGTAATCCCTTCTCCTCCATTCTCCTCTCGGGATCTTGGGCATGCACGCATATGCACCTGGCACGACTTTAAGGCACCAGGTCCGGGACTTGAACTGCAGTCGACTACATGGGAGTCCAGCGATGTAGCCATTATGGCATCCGCTGGTCCTTCCTTTGTCATTTTAAATATTTATATTACAGTAACTCTAGAGGTTAGATTTTTGTCTACTCTTTTAACCTGTGTATTTTTGGGTGGCTATTTGTTATTGTTGGTCTTTATTTAATGACTTTTGGACAATTCAGTAAGATTTATATTCTTTGACGTGTGTGGCCACTTAAGGCTGTTTAGCTTAGTGATCAGTTAATGATTAGACAGAGATTTCCTTAAATGCTCTGAACCAGGAAGTCTTCTACCCTTTGCTAAAAAACTCTGTATGTGTTGGGGCAAGCCTTTAATATTCTGGCAGTTACAACTCTGCCTTAGCTTTTAATCCCTGCTTGGGCAGATCAAGGTCAAAGACGAGAAAGTCAGGCCCTCTCAGGTTTTTCCTGGGTATGTTCATACTCTTACACATATGGCCTACATATAGATTCTCAGGAATATGTCAAAGTTTTTCAATGTCCCCTATGGATGTCTCATTCCCAAGATTTTAATTTTTTTATCCTTTTTTCCGGCAGTCCCTTATTTGCTCCAACTGGTATTTCTATTTCAGGCAGCTGTGATGTTAAACAACATTTGCCTTAAACACACAGACACACAGACAAACGCCCTGTCAGAACTTTCCTCACTGAGCAAGCTCTGTCAGGTCAAACAGATAAACCCTATACATGTGTACATGGGCTTTTCTAGAGTGCTGCCACGAAAGCCAATCAGTGATAACTGTCTGGGAATTTTTTTGGGGGGAGTTGTGGGTGGAGCAACAGCCTGTTCTATTCCTTTCAGTGGCTACTAAGATGCTGGTTTTCTAAGTTACTATGGTTGCAGGTTTGTTGGTTTTCAGCTATTATGGAGCTGGGCAGAGCAGGATGGAAACAGGGCAAGTAAAAATACCATGAAGCTTACTATTCTGAAATTCAACCAAAAAAAAAAAAAAAACAAACTCCTTATTGGTATAAGTCTTTGATTAATTTCCAGAGTTCTGAAAATGTTGATTCTGGTAATAATTTGCCTGTGTTCTCATTGCTTTTATGCAGATTTCCAAATGCCCCTTCCCCGTCATTCCATAAGTATTCCTTCCATATACACTCATTTCTGTACTGTGCTTTAACGATGTGCTCAGGATCTGCTGAAGGACATTGTTTCAACCCCAAACTGCTGTATTTTTGAGTTAGCTACTTTTTCCTGCCTTTTCTCTGATAAATGTTAGCTCTGTGGGTCTTTCTATAGCAGTCCCTCTCTTCTCATTAATGTGTTACTTCGAAAGCTCTGTGGGTTCAATAAATGAAAAGCAAAATTGGTTAGCAAGTGTCAAAACAGACTTGGAGGATCCGCCGTAAAACATGTGGATGCTATTACATCGTGACTGTTCAAAAGTTATTTTGGCTTTTTGACACTTGCATTACCTGCCCTCTAGATGATGTGATTTCAAGATACCTGAGTTTAAAGGAAGTGAACTGCTAATATCCACATAATGGGCGATTACAGTCCCACAATTCTCCTTGCTAAGTGAGATTTTATCTACTGCAGTATACTGAGTGGTGGGAAACATTTTTTAAAGCATAACTCTGACCAACTAGGAGTATCAAGGTAACAGCAACCAGGATGGAGAATGGGGAAGATCTGAAATTATGCCACACGAGGCATAAATGAGAACAGTCATAATGTTCCATTAGGAAAAAAAAACACTTGGGGAAAAATGTATTGGGTTATATCATGGGGCTGCTATGGCAATAAAACTATTCCATCCCCCTCCACCATAATCATGTCCCCATGATTATGACTAATAAACACAGGCCACTATGGGACAGATTTTAATTCAGTATACAAGAAGTTTTTTTAAAAAAATTATTTATTCATTTATTTTAACTTGACCAGAGAGAGAGAGAGAGAGAGAGAGAGAGAGAAAGTAAGCCGCCAGTCCGAGACTTGAACCATGGTCAGTCACATGGGGGTGTCCAGAGCCTTAACCACCACACCACCTGCTGGTTCCCAAAAGAAGTCTTTAACAATGGGAACTGCCTAATATAATTCTAGGCCTGGGGAGACGGAACTAAGAAGTCCCAACTGCTGTCCAGAGCAGCTCATAAAGCACAAGCCTCACCCTTAAAGTGGTTAAATTAAGACTAAATGACCATCTGTTAAGGATCCTGAATTGGACAGAAGATTGGAGGATATGACAGCTAAAGTCCACTCTAACAGGAACATTTTAATGGCTTGTTTTCTGACAAGAGCTGCCTGCCTGATGACATCAGGGCAAGATAAAAATAGTTAGTGGGAGTCCAGTATTTCCAAGGAGTACAATAGATTTTTGAACTCTTTGCCCACCCAGTTCTCATATGTAATTAAATGACAGTAGGCCCCACGTTTTTTGTAGTTTCATTTTCAGTGATTTCAGCTACCTCTAGTCAACTATGGCGTGAAAACATTAAGTGGGAAATTCCAGAAATAAACAATCCATAAATTTTAAACTGTGTGCTGTTCTGAGTAATATGATGAAAACTATAGGATACAGTTGGATGAACACAGCTTTAAAGTGACCCGTAGGATCACCAAAGGACAGCTACATCTGCAGCAACATGTTGGTGAGTTAAAAGAAGAGACAATAAGTTCCAATTAGAATGTTCTTCCAAAGGTTGCAAACAACTCAACTACTGAGAATTCCTAATTATCAGCATTATCTATTCCAGTGACATCATCATGGACCAATAATCTAGAATCACCCAAAGCATATGCTCCTCATCCTGATGTGACAATGAAGGTCAACAGTAGTCTAATGCTGCATCACCCTATCTGCATCGCGGAGCCTAATGCTGTGTCACCCTGTCTGCATTGCAGAGCTAACGCTGTATCACCATGTCTGCATCGTGGAGCCTAACGCTGCATCACCATGTCTGCATCGCGGAGCCTAACGCTGCATCACCATGTCTACATCACAGAGCTAACGCTGCATCACCATGTCTGCATCACAGAGCTAACAGCTGTGTCACCATGTCTGCATTGCAGAGCTAACGCTGTATCACCATGCCTGCATCACAGAGCCTAATGCTGCATCACCAAGTCTGCATCACTATGCCTAATGCTGCATCACCATGCCTGCATCACAGAGGCTAATGCTGCATCACCATGTCTGCACCATGGAGCCTAATGCTGCATCACCATGTCTGCATCACTAAGCCTAATGCTGCATCACCATGTCTACATTGCAGAGCTAACGCTGCATCACCATGTCTGCATCACGGAGCCTAATGCTGCATCACCATGTCTACATTGCAGAGCTAACGCTGCATCACCATGTCTGCATCACGGAGCCTAACGCTGCATCACCATGTCTGCACCATGGAGCCTAATGCTGCATCACCATGTCTGCATCACGGAGCCTAATGCTGCATCACCATGTCTGCATCACGGAGCCTAATGCTGCATCACCATGTCTGCATTGAGGAGCTAATGCTGCATCACCCACCATGTCTACATCGCGGAGCCTCATGCTACATCACGCCATTTGCCTCACTTTATCTTATTTCATATATGTCAGAGCATCTCACAGCATCACACAAAGGGAAAGTACAAAATGGTAAGATATTTTGATAAAGAGACACTACATGCTCATAACTTTTATTATAGTGTATTGTTAGAATTGTTCCATTTTGTTAGTTAGTTATGGTTGTTTATCTCTGTGTCTAATTTATAAATTAAAATTTGCCATAAGTAGTATGAATAGCAAAAATAATGTTATACATAAGGTTCGGTTCTACCCATGGTTTCAGACATCCACTGGAGGTCCTGGAACATAGACCCATGGAGAAGTTGGCAGTGACTTAAAATTAACTTAGGGTTTTACTGACACCTGGTGGTAAATACGGTTATCAATATAATCTAAAATGTTAGAAAGACAGCATAAACAATTATCATAAATAAAAATGTTCGTACTTATAAAATCTAGTGATAAAAATTTACCTATTAATTTTAAACTATTTTCAAAAAAATTGTTATTATTATTAAATTTCCAGAGCATGCACCCCTCAATGAGATGTGGTCATGTAGCAATCCCTTTTCCTCCATTTCCCCATCTGTTTGGAATTTTGGGCCTGTGTGCACACAATAGTATGTTTTTCAAGCCGCCAGAGCTGGGATTCAAACCATGGTCAGCCCTGTGGGATCTGGCTCCCTATGTGCAGGGCCTAACTGATATACACTTGGGCTGGTCCTAAAATTGTTTAAATGTTATTTTGTCTTTAAAATATGTTTATCCTGAAGTTGTAAACTCTTCAATCTTGAATAACTGATTTATAAACAAACCTTTATTGCCATCTTTTAACTCATATCTTTCAGATATCCTATTTTCTTGGTTTATGAAAAGCTATCTAAGTTACCAACTTACTAATTTTTTGACAGATTTTTGTTATAGGGCACATGTGCTCATGTGAGACACAGAGAGAAAGTGAGAAATCACATCCCAGGGGGGATGGCCCGCCGCAATTCCTCCTCTCAGGATTTATGGCATGCACGCACAGGTGCCTGGTATGAGTTTCAAACTACCAGGACCAGGACTGGAACTACAGTCAGCCATGTGGGAGTCCAGCACCATAACCACTACGTGACCTGCTGGCCCTAAGACAGTGTTTATCAAGTTGCAAAACTCCTGTCTCAGCCCCCTAGCTGTGACTACAGGTGTGTATCACCATGCCCAACTCTTTTTTGATAGGGGTTGGCTGAGTTGTCCAGGTCACCCTCGAGCTTTCAACTGTTCTGCCTTAGCCTTCCAAAGGGCTGGGATTCCAGGTGTATATCATCACTCCTGGCCTTCAGGTTGGACGAGGAATTGCATGAGCAAAGCACAGCATCTAAGCAACAAGCACCACCAGAGGTGGGCCTCAGTTTACTTATTACATTTTTATGATGTAACTCAGAATCACCAAATATGTTCTAATTGAAAGGGAGAAGTGCAGGCACCAATCTAACAACATTACTGCTATTTTTTTTCACAACAATTACACTTTACTTGTAACAGTCTTGTTTGAGTCTGTGTGAACAAAACTAGAGAAGGATGGTTCTGGTTAGACTGAGGCACTGTGACTGAGAGTATGTGCTAAGTGGTCAATTAATTTCAATTAATTTCATGGGAAATTAAGCCCATGTTTGGATCCTTCCAGAATGCCTTGATGCTAAATAAATTAAGTGAAGTAAATGGCCATGGCTGTTGAACTTTAAAACATCCTTTTTTTTTTCCCTTAAAAATTATTTAATTTTGGGACCAGCAGTTAGCATATTGGCTATGTCGCTGAGCTCCCATGTAGTCGCCTGTGGTTTGAGTCCTGGACCCGGTGGCTTAAAACACACCAGGCGCGTGTGCGTGCGTGCCCAAGATCCCGAGAGGAGAATGGAGAAGGGACTGCGGCATGGCCATCCCCCCTGGGGGGTGATTTCTTGCTTTCTGTCTGTCTGGTGAGTGCGCGTGCCCTATGGCAAAAACCTCTCAAAAATTATTTAATTTTATTTATCATTATTATTATTTTCAAATTTGCTACAGGGCACATGCACTCACGAGAAAGAGAGAGAGAGAAAGCCTCTGGGTCTAGGACTTGAACCGTGTTCAGCCATGTGAGAGTCCTAACTTTTACCACCATAGCACCTGCTGGCCCTCCATTCAAAATTGTTTATGCTAGATAATGTAGCAAGTTTTCTCAAAAGGACAATGCCCTCAATTACTTTGTTTCTCTCTAGAATGGAATAAGGACAACTAAGCTTAACTAGTTGCAAAGTAAAGTCTACAGACTTTCATATTTTCTAATGAACTGAATTAATTTATAAAATTATGGAGCATAGGCCTAGGTGTTCAGCAAAGCATCTACAAAGTCTTTAGAGAGATGGAGTACTGTAAGTGAGGATTAACACTGTAGAGGACATTAACAGTTACCTTCAAATTCATTTTAGGGCTGGCTCTGTAATGCGGCTATTAGGCACTGTGCAGGGGAAGCCAGAGCCTTCAGGGTGACCGGTGTTTGAGTCCTGATGCTGGCAGTTTGAAAAACATGATGGGAGCAAGCGTGTGTGGATCCTGACAGGAAGGAGAACTGGAAGGAAAATGATTATGCTATGAGTAGGCCCTGCTGAGGAGTGGCTTTTCTCTCATTTGCGCATATGCATGGGCCTGTAACATAAAAAATTCAATTTTACGGTTTCATGAAGATATCAAAAAGTTTGTGGAGGGCCAAGTAGTTAAGGGAGCTGGATCCCACAAGGCCGAACATGGTTTGAATCCCAGTGCCATTGGTTTGAAAAACACCCTAGTTACGTGCATGTGTGTCCCAAATTCTCACAAGATGCAGACATGGAGGCCAGGGGATGGTGGCATGACCATGCCCCATTAAGGGGTGCTCTCTCCCTATCTCTTTCTGTCTCTCTCTGGTAAGGGCACACATCTTATGGCAATGAAAGAAAACAGCACTGTATATTCCTAACTTAAAAAAAAAAAAGTTTGCAAGAAAAGCGAATTAAAAGCTAAAAGTAAACAACTCTATTTCTCGATATAAGCTCTGTTAAGTTCAAGGCTTTTGTAAGCGATGATACCAGCTATTTAGCCCATCCCTAAAGAACTGAAGGTACTAGGAATTAAACTGTGTTGATGCTGTCTTTTCTACATTATTAACTGAGGAAAATGGGTGCCCTTTAAAACCTCTTTAAGATTAGGAAGCAGGACCAGTAGATGGCATAATGCTTACATCACTGGACACTCACGCAGTCGACTGTGGTTTGAGTCCCAGACCCTGCGGCTTAAGACTCATGCCGGGTGTGTGCATGTCCAAAATTCCGAGAGGAGAGTGGAGGAGAAGGGACTGTGGTGTGCCTATCCCCTGAGGGGTAATTTCTCGCTTTCTCTTTGTCTCTCTGGTGAGTGCACACGCCTTACAGAAAAATTTCTCTTGAAAAATAAATGAGATTAGGAAACAAAAAGAAGTCAGAAGGAGCCAAATCAGAACTGGATGGATGCCTGTTAGGTGAATGCTCAGTGATTCCCCCTTGAACCCTGCTAAAATTGCCCTGTGGAGGGAGACATGAACAGGAGGATTGTCGTAGTGGAGAAGGACTCTCTGGTGAAGCTTTCCCAGGCATTTTTCTGCTAAAGCTTTAGCCGACTTTCAAAACATTCCCATAACACACTCTTTAGCCATGCAGAAGGGCGACGAGCAAAATGCCTTGAGCACCCCCAACCTGAGGGGATCACCTTTGTTACTGATCTGCTTCCGCTCTGACTGGACCACTTCCACCTCCTGGTAGCCATCGTTTTGACTGGGCTTTGTCTTCAGGGTAGAACTGGTAAAGTCACGTGTCATCTCCTGTCATAATTTTTTGAAGAAATGCTTGAGGATCTTGACTCCACCTGTTTAAAATTTCCACGGCAAGTTCTGCTCTTGCCTGCAGCTGATGCTGGGACCTATTCGGTAGAAACTTTGTTCAGCGTTTTTTCTGTAAGAACTGTGTGAGCTGGGGCCAGCAGGTGGCGTGGTGGGTAAGATGCTGGACTCCCACATGGCCAGCCACGGTCTGAATCCCTGATTTGGCAGCTGCTTTCTCACTTTCCCTTGCTGTCTCTCTCTGGTGAATGAAAATAAATAAAATAAAATAAAATAAAATAATTGTTAAAAAAAGTGTGTAAATTGCACCAACTTTTATTATTATTATTATTATTATTATTATTTTTACCATGAATCAAATTTCCCCGAAAGGGGAATTGTATTGATTACTTTATTCCCTCACAATAGACCAGCTGTAATCAAATGAGGTGAACATTCACCTCAAGATTTTGTCATCTTCGTAACAGAAAAGATGAGCGTAGAACTGGATCCTGTGACCCTTTCTCGTCTTATCTCCTCCCGGTTCAAAACGTTCCCACCTCTTACTCACCAGCATGCTCTCAGATCTGCAGTTGGGCTCAACACATTCAAGCCTCAGCACAACCTTCTTTGTGGTTTTTGCCTTTTTCCGGAAATAGGCTTAGTCTGTCCACCATAGCCACTCTGCTTCCTGTCACAACGCCGCCCTCCCTGAGCACACGGAGAATCCTTGCCCTTTTTGTACTGTCACTTTGTGAGGTTGGTGCTTGCCACACTTCTTACAGAAAGCTCGCTGGGCTTTAGGGACGTTCACAATGCTTGCGGGCTTGCTATCTGCACAGAACGTGTAAACTGCACCAATTAAATGTCTACTGTGTTGGCTACTTTTCCTATCGATTACTGGTACTCTTCAATTAGGGATTACTAAGACTGTTCTCACCACAAACTGATGTGGATGGTCAGCCGCTGTGAGTGTCGTCTCAACACTGTCTTCTCTCCTTGAAACAAGTTCTCCATTTGTAAACTACCGATGCCTTTGAGGCATTATCCCTATCATCTTTATATAAAGCATCAATAATTCCATCATTCTTCCACTCAAACCATCACCACAAATTTGGCTTGTTCTTGTTTCAATTTTAGCAGTGCCCTATCAGAGGTAGGGGCTCTTTTCAAACTGTCGTCTCATCCTTCTTAGTGTCTCAGACTAGATCTTGTTCAGACATGTTGTAACAATGTAGTATAAGTTAATTCTGGTGCGAAAAATAAATAAATAAATAAAATCCACGCATAGTTTTTCCATAATATTCATTTTCCATGAACATTTTAAATATTCCTCCTAGAGAGTGTAAAATTAGTAATAATAATAATCAGCAACAATCCTAATTAAAGAAAAATTTATTGGCTTTCTTGCCAAAATGAATATGTAACAAATTTTAGGATTATCATAAAGACTAATATTTAACAAGATGAAACTAACCTTGCAATGGATATCAGGGGACTCCAGTTAAAATGCTGTTAATGCAATAATTTATGAGAAGTTGTTCTTTGTATCTCACAAGGATGTGTTCAGAAGTACACACTGGAGAGGTTTGGGTTCTGGCTTCAGTCCTGTCACTTACCAGGCTCGTCACTCACTGTAAATGACTGGAACTCTAGCTAGGGTCCCTTTATTGACACCACTTATTTCCTTCATCTCCACCTCCATGCTGTCAAGGGTCCCTATCTGTTCAGTGCTGCATCTGTAGCCTCCTGCATTGTTCTGGACAGGTAGCAGGCATCCGGTGAATGTTTGCTGGCTGGCTGAACTAACGATTATAAAATATTATCATGCCTGTCTCAGAAGGCTCAGATGAGGTTTAAATGACAGTGATAGGATATATGGAAAATGAGTACATTCTTTCTATATTTTTAAAATGTGGGTCTGTTCCTGAACCTAACTCAAAAATAAATTAAGGTAAGTGAATTAGTTATTGTAAGCTATTTCAAAAATTGTAAGTTATTTCAAATCACTATAGGTTACATAACTATAACTATTCTGAGGAAAATAGGCTATATCTATTTAAAAGCTCAGAAGATTTCAGTTTTTGCTTAAGATTACAAAGACTAGAAATAAAATAATATGCGATTTCAATACTGCAGGTAAATTTTCCAAACAAGTTCAGATAAAAAAGTCAAATGTGGAGCCCAGCAGTTAGCGTAATGGCTATGTGGCTGAACTCCCATGTAGTTGACCATGGTTTGAATCCTGGACCCAGTGGCTTAAACTCACGCTGGGCGCATGTGTGTGCCCAAGATCCTGAGAGGAGAATGGAGAAGGGATTGTGGTGTGGCCATGCCCCCTGGGGGGTGATTCCTCGCTTTCTGTCACTCTGTCTTTCTGGCAAGTGCACGTGCCCTATGGCAAAAACTTCTCCACAAAAAGAAAAAAAAAGTCAAATGTGAATTGTCTGTAGTATACTGAAAGATCTAAGACATATTGTTAAAAGAAAATGAAATATACAAACAGTGTACCTATATTATAAAGAAAAATCAACCAATATATTTCTGTAAGTTTAAATACATAGACAAACACATAAACACCTTGGAAAAGGCATAGACAGTACACAAATAATGGGTAATAATGATTTACCTTTGAGGGGAGTGAGACTGCCTAAGAGCAAACAGGGAATTAATTTTTCTCTTTTTTTCTTCTTTTCTTTTTGCCTTAGGGCATGTGCACTGGCCAGAGAGACAGAGACAGTAAGAGGGAAAGTGAGAAATCACCCTCTGGAGGAATAGCCATGCTGCAATCCCTTCTCCTCCATTCTCCTCCCAGGATCTTGAGCACACATGCATATGCATGTGGCGTGATTCTCAAGCCACTGGTTCTGGGACTTGAACTGTGGTCAGCCATGTGGGAGTCCAGCAACAGTCCAGTCCATACACCATCTGCTGGCCCAGGGAATTTGGCTTTACTGACATTGTTTGAAATTTTTTAATAGTGAGAATGTGAAAACAAAACAAAACAAAACAAAAAACCACTGCCTTAAGCACTAGGCCACGGAGCTGATCTGAGAGCATATTACTTAAAATTTGTTTTTCTTTTTAGTTGCTAAAGGGTGCATGTGCTTGCCAGAGAAAGAAAGAAAGAAAGCATGTTCCAGTGGGGCATGGTCACACAGCAATTCTTTCTCCTAAACTTCTCCATCCCATCAGGATTTCGGGCATGCACACACATAGGCCCTGTGTATTTTTTGAGGCACTGTGCCAGGACTTGAACTAGTCAGCCATGTGGGATCCACCTCCCTCCATACAGTGCTTAGCCACAATGCTGTGGGGCCTGCCCAATGAGATGTTTTATTAATCCATGGACTCTTTTAAGCCTTACTGGAATATTGAAGACAGAAAGAGCAACTACCTGTTTAATTTTATATGAATAAGGGCATAGTTCTTGGTCCCTGTAGGGAGGGAATACTTTGAGTAACACATTTAGGTACTCGGTTTTTGTAAGTTTTTGCTATAGGGTGTGTGTGCTCTCAGGGGGGAAGAGTAAGTAGAGAGAGAAAGAGAAACTGAGAAATCACCCCTGGGGGCATGATTACAGTGTGTAATCCTCCTCCTTTCTCCTTCACCTTGAGATTCTGGGCCTCATGCGCATGCACCTAGTGTGTTTTTCAAGCTGCCAGATCTGGAACTTGAACCATGTAGTTGGCCATGTGGGATCTAGCACCTTAGCCATCATGCCACTGACTGGCCCGACACATTTAAGTATTCTTTCACAGAGTAAGTGAAATCCTTTTCCTAAAGAAAAGCTCAAAAGCATTTATATATAATATTAAATATCATACTTACTAAAAAAAAGAACCTATAAAATGAGAAGGAATAAGGAAAAATATACTTGGTAGTTATTAACAGTAATAATGGGAAGCTAATAATTAAACATAATTCTTATTAGAACTATAATATATGCTTTGACCATTCTATTAAAATAAATTAATTAAATTTAAGTCTCATTTTTTATCAGTTTTATTATTTTATCGCATTTGATGTGCACAGTCCATTAGACAAAAAGATGTGCTGATTAAAAACAACATAATTTCTATAACCTGAGGGGACTCATGCCTCATTACCTGCCTCTGGTGATGATGTGGCTGATGACTGATTTCATGGCTCCGAAGCTTCCCTCGGTTGTTGCAGTTCTTCCTTCCCAAAGGATTTCCTCATTTCTGTTTCGTCGTACAGGCCCAGGAGCTCTCCTTCCTCCATAAACTCCCTCTCCTGGAATAACTCTCCATTATATGGTGCTCTCTGCACTGGGTCTCTGTCTGAAAGTGGCCTCTGTATCTGTGATGCACTTTGCTCCTGGGATTCATAACTGGGCCCTGGATCGCTCACTGCTCCAGGACCACCAAGCCCACCCTCCGGTTTCAAGGATGGATGTCTGTCTTCCTTGAGTTCATACATGTTCAGTCTCTTTTCCACCACCTCACGGATCAGCACTGAAAGAGTTTACGTACAGAAGTCAGTATTTTTCATATTTTAGTAGCTACAATACTGACTTACAGAGAAAACATTCACCAGGGTTCATTTCTTCCCTATTGTCTTAACCTTTTATAAAGTTCAGTATACTTAACTTCTGTACCACCTAAAGCATGGACTGAGTTGTACTCTCTGTTTAACTGAATGTAATTTGCAAAGTAAGTATTAATTAAGACATTAATACTGGCCACGTTTTAGAAGAACCAAAAATAATATTCAGGGGAAAAATTGGCACCTCGGTTAATATAACTGATATTCTGTTAAGTACTAAAACTGTAACGTTAGTATCTTTCTTCAATTTATTTTTTCCACTGAAAATTTTAAAGATTATTTTTAAACAAAATAAAAGAACTTACTGTCGAGTACTGTTCTTCCCACCATGCTGTTTTCCATGGTTTTTTCAACCTCATTCAATAGCCATGGGAGGAATCCTATCTCGATATCTGTAGAGTAAAACAATTTTATTAAATTATTTTTATGAATCACAGGCCAGCAGATGGTGTGGTGGTGGAGGCTGAATTCCCACATGGTTGATCACAGTTCAAGTTCTCGACCTGGTGGCTCATTCTCTCACTTTCCCCCTTTCTCTCTGATTAAACTGGAAAGTAATAAAAATAAAAAATAACAAAAAATAATTCTTTGAAAATTATTTTTATGAATCATTAAAAACATAAAGAAAGTACTTTTCTCCTTACCCAGCACCAAACAGTGTCTGGGACAGTGTAAACACCTACTTCAGTGAGCAAATGCCTTCAGTAACTGCCCCCAGAAGGTCTGGATTGGAACAGGAAGCCAGCTGAGAAAACGAGAACTCATACCCAGTGCTTTATAAACAAAGTTTCGTATACTTTACGACATAACTCCTAAATAATCCTTATTTCACACATGAGAAAATCAGAGGTGATAAAAATAAAACTAGTTCATCAGGAGCTGGAATCCAAACCTGAGTATGATAGTAAGCCTTATTTCAATGCTGCTTCTCAGTAAAGAAATTCTATCACCCTAGGAATCAAGATCATCTCTTATTAACAACAGTACTTGCTTACAACAACTATAATAAAATTGACTTTTTAAAATCTGTTTTGAAGACCAATTCTGATGCAAAATAAACATGGGCATAAGATAAATCTAACTATTAAGAGGATGCTTTTTTTTTAAAGAGATTTTTGCTCTGGGTTGCGTGTGCTTGCTGGAGAGACAGAAAGCAAGAACTCGCCCCCCCCCCCCGCCCTCCCCTATCCCCCGAGGGGGATGGCCATGCCACAATTCCTTCTCCACTAGAGATTTTGGGCATGCACGCAGACAAGTGCCCGGCGTGAGTGTAAGCTGTCAGGTCCAGGACTCAAAACTGCAGTCGACTATGTGGAGGTCCAGTGACGTAACCATCACAGTATCTGCTAGTCACAAGAGGATGCTTATTATAACAGAGTTAATCTGACAAACCCCTCTACAGACCTCTTTCAATGGGATCATAAAAGTAGCCGCTATCCCTGAGACTGTCAAAAACAGACGGGAGAAGGTCGGCCAGGTAGCGCTGTGCGAACGCGCGGGCCGCGATCTTCTGGGATGTCTCGTTGTGCTTGTGGACTATTTCCCACTGCTGTTGCTTCCGACGCTCCTGCCACAAGAGAAACGTCATCTCAGATGGTTATTTAGCCACTATGTCCTGCCCAAATGTAAACCAGGGAAAGTGAAGGGGCTTATCGAAAACAGGACAGCAAACTGTCTATAAAAGGTTCATGTTTTATCAAGATTTCAATGCATTTCAACAACTAGGGGTCCTGAATTTAGAAGGTATAAAGGACAGCTAAAATTATTCTACTGATCCATTTCTTTTCTTTCTTTTTTAAATTTGCAAGATGGTCTATTAGCAGCCAAGTGGAGAAATTGAGAAAGTACCCCCAGGGAGCGTGGTCATGCCACAATCCTTTCTACTTCCTTTTCTACTTCTGTCAAGATTTTGGGCACACACACACACACACACACACACACACACACACACGTGCCAGGTATGTTTATCAAGCCGCTTAGTCTGGGACTTGAACTGCACAGTTAGCCAGGTGGGATCTAGCTTATGTAACTATCAGGGCATGAACTGGTCCTTCTGATCCATTTTCAAGTAAAATAATTTCAAGCTATACATGCTTGACTATATAGATAATATAAAAAAAATGATGATTATGTGTATTTCTGATTAGCATTATCATAAAGTATTAACTGATCTGAAAATTTTAATTGCTTAGATATCTTCAGTTAAAGAACTTGAACCAATGCCAGTCTTCTGTAATAATTTTTTTTTTTTGAAGAGGTTTTTGCTATAGGGTGAGTGCACTCGCCAGACAGACAGAGAGACAGAAAGAGAGAAATCACCCCCCAGGAGGGATGGCCACGCCGCAATCCCTTCTCCTCCATTCTCCTCTCGGGATCTTGGGCACGCACACACACGGGCCCGGCGTGAGTTTTAAGCAATCGGGTCTGGGACATGAACCGCAGTCGACTACATGGGAGTCCAGCAACATAGCCATTACACTAACTGCTGGTCCCTATAGTCTATTTCTTAACAGCAAATAAATGCTTTTTTGGGGGGGAGAGATTTTCGCTATAGGGCACGTGCGCTCGCCAGACAGAGAGATACATATAGATAGAAAGCGAGAAATCACCCCCCAGGGGAATGGCCATGCCGCAATCCCTTCTCCTCCATTCTCCTCTCGGGATCTTGGGCACGTACGCACAGGCGCCCGGCATGAGTTTTAAGCCACCAGGTCTGGGACACGAACCGCGGTCGACTACGTGGGAGTCCAGCGACATAGCCATTATGCTAAGTGCTGGTTCCCAACAGCAAATAAATTCTTACTGATAAAGATTTCACTGACTTATTTCAACAAAGCTTATTTTGTCAGTGTTTGTTTTATATTCATAAGCAAAATCTTGCCTTTATGTAATCCTTACTCTAAGTCCGATGCTCATTGCATAATTAATTATTAATTTTGGAAGAAAACTTAAAATTCACTTGATTAGGTATCGAGTAGAATTTCCCAACAACTAAGCTATTACTCATAGTAAGTTAGGCCCTTTAGGGAGTGATTTTAATTGTGTGGAGTGTTCTGAGACTACTTTATAATTTATTCATTTGGAGTAGTGAAAAGGGTGACAATTATTGCCAGAGCTGAAAAGAGCCCTCGAGATTACTATGTCTAATGTTTCCTAACTGAGGTCTACTGTCACATTTAAAACGGTTGGAATGTAAAAGTTTTTAAATTGAAGTTTCTCAAAATATATAACCTGAGAAGAATTCTGAAAGGACCCACTTAGTTCTAGTGTATCCCTAAGGGACAGAGAAAGACCTGGCCACTGAGAAGGAGACCCAGAACTCTACCCAGATCCTGTGCTTATGGCACATCAATGTTATTTCTTTCCTGAGGACCCTTGATATTTAAGATCTTCCAGATGGGACACAAGTCATTTAGCAACTATGAAGTGAGGCATTTAGAAATTTTTGGAGACTCAATTTGGATACACTTACGTAAGCTGGAATTTACGAAATGTAACTCGGTCCATAAAAGCTCTATGACATAAAGCTCTTTAACTTTATGACATACCACACGTAATTTTGCACCTGATATGCTAAGTAGCGGAAAGACTGCCTAAGAAAGAAAAACAGAATTCTATACCTTTTCTTCTCGGTGTCGTCTCTCTTGCTCTTCAAGTCGCTGAACTTCGGCAAGTTCAACATTCCTTATTTCTTCATAGGCGTACTGATTGGCTCGCAGGCTAGCCAGCTCTTCTTCTTCCATCACTTCCAGAAGGGACTGCTCGATTGTCTTCCCCACCAAAACTTCTAACATTGGTTTAACTTCGAGATCAAAGTCAAAGAGCTTAAACACACAAAATAGAGCAAACTCGACATTTCAATCATAAACCAAATGGTCAATAACAAATATAAAGAAGAGCAATAACAGGATATTATTTATTAAGTGTTCCGTCTCCCTGACACTGTGCTGGGGCTTTATTTATGCCTTTGAATCTCAAAAACAACCCTGCAAGATACACAGAATAGTGTTTTGTTTTAAGAATTTTTTTAATTGAACTTTATTTATTTATTTATTTTAATTTGACCAGAGAGGGACAGAATGAATGAGTGAGTGAGAGAGAGAGAAAGAAAGAGAGAAAGCAAGCCTCCAGGTCCGTGACTCAAACCATGGTTGGCCATGTAGGAGTCCAGCATCCTTAACCACCATGGCAGCTGCTGACCTTCAGAACAGTATTTTGTTTACAGGCAAAAATCTATTAAGCATAAAAAAGTACCCTAATATTCAATAATTTTAAGATCAAACAGGAACCCAAGGAATATTCTTATCTTTCTTAATTCTCCTCCATCTCTCCCTCTTTTTGAGATTTTCAGCATGCATGCACATGTGCCTGGCATGTTTTTCAAACCACTGGATCCAGGACTTGAATTATGTGGTTAGCCATGTGGGATCTAGTTGTTTTAACCAGGCCTTGGACTGGTCCTTACTGATTTTTTTTTAGAATTATTTTATTGAATTTTGTTTATTATTATTTTTCAACTTGGCCAGAGAGAGAGAACGAGCGAGAGAGGGAAAGTGAGAAAGCAAGCCGCCAGGTATGGGACTCAAACCACAGCTGGGCATGTGGGAGTCCAGTGTCTTAATACCATATCACCTGCTGGCCCCCTTACTGATTGTTTTTTAAAAATAGTTTTAAGGAATGAGAATAGGAGATATTTTGATGACTGATCCCTAGGATTTAGGGCCAAATATACTCTTTTCTCTAACTTCTCAAGACTTACTTTATTTTCCAATTTCAGTGACTGTTCTTCAGTTAAGTTCCTTCAACTCTTAAATCTCTTAAGTAGCTATATACACAGTCATTGCCTTTTCTTGTTTGTTTGTTTGTCTGTTTATTTATTTATTAGATTTTTGCCATAGGGCTTGTACACTCTCCAGAGAGAAACAGAGAGACGGAAAGTGAGAAATCACTCTCTGGGGGGATGGCCACACCCCTGTCCTTTCTCCTGTGGAGATCTGGGGCATGCATGCACATGCACCTGGCATGATTTTCAAGCCACTGGGATCACGGCTCAGATCAAGGCCAGCCATGTGGGAGTCCAGTGCCTTAGCTACTACACTACCTGCTGGCCCTTCTTCGGTTTTAGATACTGACCTATGTGTGCATTCCACATTGATATGAAAATGTAATTATTTTAATACTGTTTTTAACAGAGCAAGTATCTTTATAAAAGTTATAAAGTCCATAAGCAATAGAAAAATCTTTTATACCAGGGATATTATTTTTCCTTATTTGGTACAAATCTAACACACACACAGACAGACAGACAGACACACACACACACACATACACATTGTTAAACAAGTGACAGACAGACAGACACACACACACATACACATTGTTAAACAAGAATGTAAACAAAAACTAAATGTATAAATATTCTAAAAATATTTTCTAATTAGTTTACTTATTTATTTATTTTTTGGAGAGGTTTTTGCTATAGGGCGCATTTGCTCACCAGACAGAGAGACAGAGAGATGGAAAGCGAGAAATCACCCTCTGGGGGGATGGCCATGCCACAATCCCTTTTCCTCCATTCTCCTCTTGGGATCTTGGGCACGCATGTACACATGCCTGGCATGAGTTTTAAGCCACTGGGTTCGGGACGCGAACCGTGGTCGACTACATAGGAGTCCAGCGACATAGCCATTATGCTAACTGCTGGTCCCTAATTAGTTTATTTCTGATCAGTGAAGAGTGAAAATCAGAATATGGCATCTTCAAACATTTCTGGGTACTGTAAGATAAAACTTAGTTTATATCATTGATATATTTTATATTATCGATGCTATCTGTAAAGAAATAAAAAAAGTAGAATCTTTCTGACTATAGAGTGGTTATTGTCCAATTTAAGCTTTACCTAAACCTAACTTCATTTTCATTTATAAAGATAACAGAGGAGAGCCCAAAGAATATACTGTACCTCTCCTTCTAGTATTTGGGTAGCCACATCTTTGCCAGTTTTGGCAGGGATGAAAAGTGGTGTTGGTGGCCTATCCAAAAATGCATCTGTTTGGCATTCCATATCCACTTCTATTATGCGATCAGCAATTTCTTCAAGGTATAATTCTAAAAAGAATATCATATACAGGGAGTTTGAAATTCCTGTCTATTTTAAGCATGTACGTATATTTGCAAATTTCAGCTTCTTCAAAACAAAAATGAATGAATCAGAAAATAAGTCTTAGAATAAAAGTGCTCAAAGGTAGAGTTCGGTTCATCTAGTGAATTAAGCACAATCATATATTTAGAAGACCATAGTATCAATTAGTCTAGAGCATTTACTGAATGTCTAGAAAACACTGGGCTTTGTATATGAAAATGAAACTAAAGAATAACATGAGATCACAGATGTTTATAAAATGAAAAGCACAATAGGTGATGAAAAGTTAAATAGATACACATAACCCGTATGTGTGTAATTGAGTCTTAAGATAGTAAACATATAAAGATTTGAAAATTCCTGGATATTTAAAAGAATCATACACCAAATCACCATATTATTTGAAAATCACCCTATCCTATAAATTAAAAACAGATGTACAAAACCAAATTTCATGTCAGGAATGATTTACAAGATGCAGAGGCAATGTGGTAACCAGCAAAGAACATGGGCACTGGAGCCAGCGGCCAGGTGTGGTACACATACCTGTCTGCACATCCATATGCTTCCTGCCTTCCACGGGCTCGGGTGTTCGTGGTCTGATCTGGTCTTGGGCTCGCTGTCTGGCAAGAGCCTTCCTCCTAGCCTGCTTCAGTCTCTGAGCATCTAAAGGGTCAGGTTGTCCAGGCTAAGAGGGACAGAAAAGGCTTCAAAAATTTAGAAAATATTACTCAAAGTATATTGGAACTGTCATTCCAAAATAAATTTCTGGATAGTATGAAAGTATCTGTCATAATAATGCTTCCTGATCACCAGCAACTTGGTGAGAAAGAATTGCGGCATGGCAATCCTTCCTTGAGGGTAATTTCTTACTTTCCCTCTCTCTCTCTCTCTGGAGAGTGCACAACAACAACAAAAAAAAAAAAAAAAAAAAAGGTATACACACATGTGCACAATTATACATAGTAGTTCTGCAATATTTGGAGACCCTCAATTTGGTATCTGTATCTTATTTTTTTAAAAGAATTATTTACGGGACTAGCAGTTAGACTAATGGCTATGTCACTGGACTCCCATGTAGTCGATCGTGGTTCGAGTTCCGGACCCAGAGGTTTAAACTCACGCCGGGCGCGTGTGTGCCCAAGATCCCGAGAGGAGAATGGAGGAGAAGGGATTGCGGCGTGGCCATCCTCCCTGGGGGGTGATTTCTTGATTTCTGTCTCTCTCTGTCTTTCTGGTGAGCGCATGTGCCCTGTAGCAAAAACCTCTCAAAAAAAAAAAAGAATTATTTATTTAATTCCATTTGTTATTATAATTTTTAAATTTAACCAGAGAGAGAGAGAAAGGGAAAGCAAGAAAGTAAGCCACCAGGTCCGAGACTCAAACCATAGTCAGCCATGTGGGAACCCAGCGCCTTTAGCCACCATGCCATCTGCTGGCCCTGGTATCTGCATCTTATTTTGTAGTCATTATTTACAGCTGACCTGTCTTAAGATCAATATGAAAAGGGGAAATACAAAAGTATTTGTATGAAGTTTTTTTTTTTGGAGAGGTTTTTTTTTTTTGCTAGAGGGCGCGTGCGCTCACCATAAAGACAGAGACAGAAAGTGAGAAATCACCCCCCAGGGGGGATGGCTACACCTCAATCCCTTCTCGGGATCTTGGGGACGCACACACACGTGCCCGGTGTGAGTTTAAGCCACCAGGTCCGGGACTCGAACCGCAGGCGACTATGTGGGAGTCCAGCAATATAGCCATTACGCTAACTGCTGGTTCCTGTATGAAGATATTTTTAATAGTTAAAATTCTAAACATGCTGGGTCAGCAGGTAGCATGGTGGTTAAGGTAGCCAGATCCCACGTGGCTGACAGCATGGTTCCAGTACTGTGCATGCGTGCTCAGTCTCGAGAGAAGAATGGAAAAGGAACTGCAGCGTGGCCATTCCCCTCAGGGGCACTTACTTATTTCTCTCTGGCAAGCACACGCACCCTATAGAAAACTTATTTTTAAAAATCCTAAATATGCTTTAGCTGAAATGATAATGTAACAATATTAAAATTATTTTATTAAAGGAAAATCACCTATGATCGCACATCATTTGAATCCATGGTATTTTTGGAATTGTGAAGTTACTAACACGCTTTATATTGATTTTCTAATTGAACACTATCAGTCATAACCATTCTCCCATGTTGGCATTAAATAATGGAGGGTGTTAGCTTTGAAGCTCCAATTCCAACTCTTTAACTTGTGAATTGCCTGGATTAGTAAAACCTGGACTAAATGCCCTGGTTTGCAGGTGTCTATTTACAGTTTGGTTGCAAGGAACAAACCAGATGATAATGGAATGAGTCTAACACCATATCTAACATAAAATAGCTCTTCCCTACAGTCATACCTCTTATTATAAATAATATGATCACATTACCAAAAACAAAACAGGAAAGAGTTGCCTGTAATTCCATTTTTCTAATCAAACTTCTATTATTATTTTGGGGGCATTCAGTGAAGACTTTTTTTTTTTAAGAGAGATTTTTGCTATAGGGCACATGCGCTGCCAGAGACCCTAAGCAAAAAATCACCCCCCTGGGGGATGGCCACATGGCAATCCCTTTCCATTCTCCTCTCAGGATTTTGGGCATGCATGCATACACCCTGGCGTGAATTTAAGCTGCTGGGTTTGGGACTCAAACTGCGGATGACTATGTGAGAGTCCAGCAATGTATCCATTATGCCATCTGCTGGTCCTTAAGTGCAGACATTTTTCTTTGCATATTTTACACTATTATAAATATTCTTGATTTGTTCCCATTTTCTTCATAGAACAGAATTATAAATATCAGTTCTTGAAAGATTTGAGGTGTTAGCATAAGTGCAACAAGTTTATTTTAGAAATGCACTGCCCAATCTGTTTCAGTTAGATCTTTTTAAAAAATTTATTTTAAATAATTCATAGCATGTTGCAAAGAACAGTAGAGTCCTGTGTACCCTCCATCAAATGCAGACGTTTCAGCTAACAATAGCACAATATCGAAGTCAGGAAGTTAGCCCTGCTCAAATATTAATGGATTTAATCCTGTTTTCGCAACATTTAATAGGCACCGATTTACATTTGTCTGTACATGTAGTTCTGTGTGATTTTATTCCATGTACAGATTTGTGTAGTCACAACCACAGTTAAGATAGAGACCATCTCCACAAAGGAGAGCCATCAGGTATTTCTTTATATTCGATTCCAAGTTCCACTCCCATCACTGTCCCCAGGAATGGGAATATTGTTCTCTGTCTCTATTGTTTTGTCTTTAAAAAAAATTATTTTCCTTCATGAGAGGCAATGGGAAAGGTGGAGCAGTGCCCCTGACAGGGACTCCCTCCTGTGACTCTAGCTCCCTCCCTGCAGGTGGCTCCAGCATCACCCAGGAATGTCCGCACCACTGTGGCTGGGTCTCGTTTTGTCTTTTGAGAATGTTAAATACAAGGAATAATACAGCATGTAACTTCTGAGACTGGTTTTTTGCTTTTTCACTGAACATAATGCCCTTTGAGAGTCATCCAGGTTGCTGCATATATCACTAGTTCTTTTTCTTGACCGAGTAGACATTGATTGTATGGATGTACCAGGGTTTTTAAATTTTTATTTATTTTTTTAAAATCATACTTCTTGAAAGACACCTTAGTATTTGTTTCAAGCTTTTTGCCATTATAAATATTATACTATAAATGCTCGTGTACAAGTTTATGTGTAAACGTAAGTTCCATTTCTCTGAAATGCCTAAGACTGTAATTATGGGTTGAATGGTAAGTGTCTGTTTAGTTTTATGAGAAACTGTTGAACAATTTTCCAGAGTGGATGTACCATTTTACATCCCCATCAGCAATATCTGAGACTATAAAATATAATGTTCATTGACGATTTCTATCATGAGTAAAGGGAAAAAATAATAACGGAGTGTGTGAGCAAGTGCATGAAGGAAGGAGAGAGAAAGGCATTGTCAACTGGGTCTCATTACACCGTGGTCCTCTTTCCCCAGCCCTCCAGCTCATTAGGATCTTGGGCACGTGTGGACACACCTGACATGTTCTCAGCCAACCTGAGGATCTAAACCTGTAGTTGGCCAGCTGGCTTCCAGACAGGTCAGTTTGCTACCAACTGCGCAACCAGGTTGGACCTTTATACGGTATTTTAAATAATTCTGTGCATGTCGAGACTAGCTCAGTATGAACATGTTTTTTTTAGTGAGGAAGGCTATGGATTAGAAATAGATGCAGTAACAAAACACACAAAGGCATATAGGTATAGAAAAGTGAGGATTGGGTGGGCGCAGCTTCTCTGATAGAGAAGTTGTGACCAGAATTAGCCTTAGGTTTATTCTTTTAAAGGGCAGAGAATGGAGGAAGGGGAAAATGGGTTGTAAAAGGAATGGGGAAGAAGGAAGTGGAATGCAAAGAGAATAAGGGAGGAGAAATTGGGATGCAAAGCCAGTTGGGTTTGGATGTAAATCGACTGAAGATGTGAAAATGACTGGGGCCACGTAATTTCTCTGATCCTTTTGGGGGATAATTTGATAAAGGCTTGTGACTCCTTTAGCCTGATACTGGGTAGTATGGAGGTATTGGGTATCAACAACAACAGGAAGACAGCCATGGACAAGGCAGGTACTGCTTTTGTATGTAGATGCTTCTCAATAGCCCTGCTAGAGTAGCTTACGGAAGCAAGCGACTATCTGCCTGTGTCTTCAGGCCACATGTTTTAATCACGTGTTTTTAGATTGGCTGCTCTCCACGTGTGCATGAAACAAAGTTTGTATATATCAAACTATCAGAAAGTGAAGTGTTGCTATCTCTGCCCCCCACGTGGACAATCTCAGTTGCTCCGGCAGTACCATCATTCCTGATGATGAATTTACATGCTACCGATCAGCAATCATTCTCTTATACTTAGTCACACGAACTACGTAAAAGTAAAATATATGACATGTCATTAAGACAATGAAAAAACCGCGCAGCACAGCAGCTTCACCAGCATGGCCACCTCAGCTGTTAAACAACAGTGATGTAAAACAGTGTGATGCTGTGTTCTGACCAAAAGGCTACTGTACACTGTTTTGTTCAAAGGTGAGAATAAACATTAAAAATAGCTAAGAGAGGGACCAGCAGTTGGCGTAATGGCTATGCTGCTGGACTCTCATGTAATCGACCACGGGTCGAGTCCTGTACCCGGTGGCTTAATCTCGTGCCGGGCACATGTGCATGTGTGCCCGAGATCCCAAGAGAAGGGACTGCAGTGTGGCCATCCCCCCCGGAGGGTGATTTCTTGCTTTCTGTCTCTCTGTCTCTCTGGTGAGTGTATGCGCCCTATAGCAAAAAAAAAAAAAAAAAAAAAAAATGCTTAAAAAAAAAGAAAAGAAAGTTTATTGGGAACCAGCAGTTAGCGTAATGGCTGTGTCGCTGGACTCCCACGTAGTCGACCGCAGTTCAAGTCCCGGACCCGGTGGCTTGGAACTCATGCCGGGCGTGTGTGCGTGCGTGCCCAAGAGAAGGGAGGAGAAGGGATTGCAGCGTGACCATCCCCCCGGGGGGTGATTTCTCGCTTTCTGTCTCTATGTCTCTCTCTGTCTGTCTGGTGAGCGCACGTGCCCTATAGCGAAAAAAACCTCTCCAAAAAAAAAAAGTTTATTGTGTACCGGGCACCATCTTCAAGGTATTATTTATTTAGGCTTAACAATAGTACATTAGGTATATAGTAAGAGTATTGAGTCATTGGAAAAGTCATGATGCAGTTTTGCATAGAAAATCAAAAACATACAGGGACCAGCAGATGGTGGAATGGCTACGTTGCTGGACTCTTAAGTAGTCGGCCACAGTTCAAGTCATGGACTCGGTGGCTTAAACTCATGCTGGGTGCGTGTGTGTGCGTGCCCAAGATTCCAAGAGGAGAATAGAGGAGAAGGGATTGTGGCATGGCCATCCTCCCTGGGGGGTGATTTCTCACTTCCTGTCTCTCTGTCTCTCTCTGACTTTCTGGCGAGCACACACGCCCTATAACAAAAACCTCCTCCCCCCCAAAAAAAAGCTAAGAGATCAGGAAGTGGGTCTTTTAGATGGGGAAGCATTTTGCTAGATGACTTTTATTTTTATAGGATAAGAGAGAGAAAAGGCATCTCTTAGTAGGGCATGGTCACACCACAATCCTTCCTCCTCCATCTGTCCATCCTGTTGGGATCTTGGGGCAAGCACACACATGCACCAGTGTGTTTTTCAAACGGAGGCCTTCCCGCAAAACACAGTTGGTCACGTGAGGTCCTGGCTTCTCTGTACAGGCTTACCCACTGTGCTCCAAGGCCCACATACCACTGAAGAGATGGCATTTTAAAATGTTTCCTCTGGGGTCATCTGCCTCCTTTAACGATGGCTTTTGTTTTAGAAGCCTCTTGCTGGTTTATCAAAAAACTGACATGATTTCTTGTTCTCTTATGAATGCTCCAGGCCTTTGATAAGCCCACCACACATTCTCGCCATGTTTTGAATAGGCACTTTTGCTGCAGTTAATGTCACCTTCACCACTCTTATCACGATTACTTAGACTACTTCACTTTCACTATTTCAGAATCATTTTGGTTATTTCACTATCAACTGATAAATGAACAACTGGGGCCTATTACCAATGCTAAATCTTTTTTTTTTTTTTTTTGAGAGGTTTTCACTATAGGGTGCGTGCACTCGCCAGACAGAGAGAGACATAGAGACAGAAAGCGAGAAATCACCCCCCATGGGGGATGGTCATGCCGCAGTCCCTTCTCCTCCATTCTCCTCTAGGGATCTTGGGCACGCAAGCACACGTGCCCGGCGTGAGTTTTAAGCCACCGGGTCCGGGATGTGAACCATGGTCGACTACATGGGAGTCCAGCGACATAGCCATTATGCTAACTGCTGGTTCCCAATGCTAAAATCTTTGATATCCACTTCTTTCAGCTTACTGACAAACTCTTAAGGTATATTTGTTGCATATGTAAAAAGATCAGACGTGAATTTTTTTTCTCACTTGAGTCCTTCAAAGTTGCCATCTAACCCATCATCATCCCTGAACAGTCACGGGCCAGAGCTGTGTCAAGCACGCATAACTGTCTCTCGTCTCTGTGCTCCAAGTGCGGGCGGCAGCCTCTGTGGCATCCTTCCTGGGAGCTCCAGCAGGAGGATGAGCGAACAGCTGTTGAGGAATAACAAGATCCTGCAGTCCTCATCCAGTCCAGCTTCCCTGCAGTGAGCACAAGCCGCGGGTACAAAATGTTTGTCAAGTCAGTCAGGAAAGACATCCCAGGTGATCCATGCCTTTTTGTTAGCACAATTGATGGGCCAGTGAAGAATTTGCTACTTTAAAATAGCAAGGATACAAGCTTTTGCTGATTCCAAGAAGTCTACACCTTAGTGTACCTGCTGCTTTGCACATCCCAACAGTTATTCTGCCCAGGAATCCCTAATTCCTGGACGAGCTGTGTCATCAGCCACAGTCTGTGACTTTCTGGGGCAATAACACCAATACAGTGCTGTTCCGTCAGCATCAGATTTGTTCTGGCATCAGATTTTCATCAGCAACGACTTCGGCAAACTTGCTGATGAATTTCCTACTGCTTCATGATCAAATGCTTTATCATCACAAATCTGACAGATCTACTCTTTCAATTCATGATCAAGGTCTTCAATTAGCTTTATACAGTACCTCTTCTCGTTCTCATTAACTTCTGCTTATCCTATTCAGCACAGAACTTCAACAGTCGACTCTTCCATTTCAAGTCATACATGTCATTCCAACACCATGCTCTGCTGCGAAACTTCACACGTCCTCGCTGTCCAGTTTCTCCAACAGCCTGACCTTCTGTTGTATGAACAAACATAAATGCTTTCTCTTATGGCCATTACCCACAGAGGTATCTGCAGGCCTTTTTGACATTTTCAACCGCATCTTTATTCCACGGGAGCAAAACATTAAGCAAAAAAACAGTAACGCACTCAGGTCCTGGCCCCATATGGGACATAGCGGGGAACCTGTTGCTGGCACACTTGACCTGCACACTGGCTCTTTTATTACCCTTCCTAGGAATACACAGAAAAGATCAACCTGTAATTTTTACCTTATAAATCTTGTACCTGTTCTGGTAGATTTATACCTAGGTATTTTGTTCTTTTAGAATTCATTGCAAATGATGTGCTTTCAATTGTGTTTTCCACATATTCCTTTTACTACACAGAGATGAAACTGGATTTTTTAATGTCAATATTGTGCCCTGCAATGTTGCTGAACTCACTCATCAGTTCTGGAGTTTTCTGGTACATTCCTTGGGATTTTCTATGTAGAGGATCATCATTGCCAACCTCTTTTAATTGGTCTATTTAGACTATTTAAATTTAACGTAATTATTGATTTATTACACAACAGTCAGCGACCCTATGATCTTTTTATTTAATTTCCTTTTTTTTAAATTATTTTTTCTTTTTGCATTGTCACAGGAGAATTCTTCATGTTGTGACATGGTCACAACACGATCCTTCTTCCTCCATTTCTTCTTTCTATAAGGATTTTGGGCATGTACAGATATGTGCCTGGTGTGTTTTCAAACCACTGGAGCCAGGATTTGATTTGATGGTCAGCTATGGGGGATCTGGTTTCTGTAACCACTGTACGACATGCTCATCCCCAAGTTTCACATCTTGCATTTTTATATTGTATTTTTTTCTTGACTGTTTTGTATTGCTTTTTTCTTTTTCAGTTCTATAATTCTATTTGGTTTATTTTTGTACCTTTTATTTCTTTGCACAGATTTTGTTTTCATTTAAGAGTTCTCTATCTCTCTCTCTCTTTTTCAAGAGGTTTTTGCCTTAGGATGCATGTGCTTGCTGGAGAAAGAGCTAGTGAGAGGGAAAGTGAGAAATCACCCGGGGGATGTGGTCACACCACAGTCCCTTCTCCTCCATTCTTCTTCTGAGATCAGGACACATTACCAGTGTGATTATCAAGCCACTGAGTCTGGGACCCAAACTGCAGTTGGCCATGTGGGAACCAGCAATGTAACCACTACACCATCTGCTGGTCCCAAGAGTTTTTTTTTTTTTAAAGAGAGAGATTTTTGCTTTAGGGCTTGTGCACTTGCAGGAGAGACAGAGAGAAAGAAAGCGAGAAATCCCTTTTCCTACAATCTCCAATTGGGACTTTGGGCATGCACATACATGCACCCGGTGTGAGTTTTAAGCCACCGGGTCTGGGACTCAAACCACGGTCAACATGGGAATGCAGTGACACAACCATTACGCCATCTGCTGGTCCCATCCAAGAGTTATTAACTGTTTGCTTTGACTGAAATGCTTCTATGATTGTTGCTTTAAAATCCTTGTCAGATAATTCCTACATCTGACTCGTCTTGGTGTCATCTGACTGTTTTTCTCACACAAGTTGTTACTGTGCTGGATCTTGTATAAGTGTTTTTGGTTATAATCTGGATATTTTGGGTACTGTGTTATGAGACACTGAATCCTACTTAATCTCTTTAGCAGAAAGATCCCCTTTTTGTTTCAGTGTGTAAGTCTGGGTAGGGTTAGAAGTGCAACTCCCTACTGGGCCTCACTGACATCATCTCAGCAAAAGCAGAGAGTCAACTTGTACACCTTATTGGTGCCAGAAGGGAAAGGTTGATAAGCTTTTTGCTTGGCTTTACTAACGCTGGTGTTTGGTAGGCATGAACGGAACACTGATTAGCACTGCCTGATAACACCTTGTCTTTCCTTGTTATTGCAAAAAAGATTGGAAATTCAGCTCCACACTGGCTTTGCTAATACCACCCTGGGAAAAGTGCAATACTTTACACCCTTTTTTTTTGTTTTTGTTTTTGAGAGTTTTTTGCTATAGGGAGCATGCGCTCGCCAGAAAGACAGAGAAAGACAGACAGACAGAAAGTGAGAAATCACCTCCCAGGGGGGATGGCTAGGCTGCAATCCCTTCTCCTCCATTCTCCTCTCGGGATCTTGGGCACACATGCACATGTGCCCGGTGTGAGTTTAAGCCACCAGGTCCAGGACTTGAACCAAGGTTGACTACATGGGAGTCCAGTGACATAGCCATTACGCCAACTGCTAGGCCCCCAACCCTTTCCAACACCTCATGGGTGAGGGTGAAGTTCTGCTTCCTGTTCCACCCTTGTTGATACCACTTGGGGGGGGGGAGTGGAAGGAGCATTGTCTTGGTACTCCCACATGGGGATACAAGTCCACCTCCCCACTTCAGCCTCACTGACACTGTAGGGAGGAACAGGGCAGTTTTTCTATCAGTTTCTCTGTAGTAGGGGTAGTTGTAAAAAATGGTTTGCATTCTGTTAGGTTGCCTCTTTCTCAGTCGTTTGGTCAGAGAGAATTTTTTTTGGGGACTGTGACTGTTGGTGGCTCTCCAATGCCCTGAACAGGGTATGTGGGAGACAAAAAGAAAACCCAGGGAACTCATGGCTGTGCCTTCCCTCAGGTTCTGAGGTCCTCAGTTTGCCGCCTTCTTTCTCTTCAGAGTCTTCCTGTTGTTGCTTGTGTTATTTCCAGGTTTTTGTTGTTGTTGTTGTTGTTGTTGAAAAAGGAAGGAATGGGTGAATGGCTGTCTGTAGGGAACTGGAGATCTCGGTGCAGACTTTTAAGGTCGGAAGCTGATTAACTGACTATGGAACTGAAAGAAGGAGGATTCTTCTTTCTACTTCTGTTCTAAGTACGTCAATGTTCATCAGTACTGCTATAAGAAAACGCTGCAACACGTGTCTACATCACGTCTGAGCTACTATTTCCTAGTAACAGCCCTGACATGGCTGTACCAGAATTGCCTAGAAGTGTATTAAACACGCACATTCCTGTGTCCAACCCCGAGATGTGCTAATGCAGAACAGGGCTGAGGTACACATATTTCTCCTAAATTTTCTAGGTGATTCTGATGTACACCCAGGTTTGGGAACCACTGCTTCAGACTAGCTAGTATTTCATATATCACCACCTTGTGCTAGGCACTTGTAATATCATACACTGTTTAGAGAGTCACTATATTTCATTTCTGTGCCTAGAAATCACCACCCTTACTATCAGACTGGTCTTACTCATCTCCATATCCTAGGTAGCCAGCACAGGACCTAAAACTAAAAAATATTTGTGAATGAATTAAAGAAAAGAAGCATAATACATACTTTTTGATTGAAGAGTAATAGAGTTAGAGTATATATGTAACACATTTAAAAAATATTTGTTTAATTTTATTTATTATTTTTTAATATTTACTATTATCTTTTTTTAAAAAAAATTTAATATAAGGCACATGCATTCACCAGAGAGATAAGAGAGAGAGAGACAGAGAAGAGAGAGAGAGGAAAGAGAGAAAGCAAGCCACCAGGTCTGGGACTCGAACCATGGTCAACCATGTGGGAATTCACACCATCTGCTGGTCCCTATTATTATTATTTTACATTTTGCTATAGGACACATGGGTTCACCAGCAGAGAGAGAAAGGGAAAGTGAGAAAGTAAGCCACCAGGCCTGGGACTCCAACTGAGGTTCATCAAGCTATCCGATATGTAACAAATTTAATGAAAAAGATCAAGAGTAAAACTTTAGAAACTTTATAGCAGGTTGCCAGAGTTCTACTGACTCTAATTTAAAAAACTGGGGCCTGGGTTTTTTTTCTTTTCTTCCAGATATTCGTCGTTGTCATTTATTTATTTATTTAAGTTTTTGCCATAGGGCACATACACTTGATGGAGAGAAACAGAGAGATGGAAAGTGAGGTCATCCCCAGGAGGATAGCCACATGGCAATCTCCCTCCTCCATTCTCCTCTCAGAATCTTGGGCATGCACGCATAGGTGCCTGGCATGATTTTCAAACTTGAACCACAGTAAGTCACGTGGGAGTCCAGCAGCTTAACCACCATGCCACCTGTCTGCTCCAAGGTATTGTTTTTAACTGTGGCAAAGTACTCATAATATAAAACTGACCCTTTGAGCATGTTTAAGTGTACTAGTCAGTAGCACTAAGTACACTCACATTGTTCTGTAACCATCACCACCATCCATCTCCAGAACTCTTCTCATCTTGCAAAACTGAACCTCTGTGCCCCCTAAGTAGTAACTCCCTATCTCTCCTCTCCCACTCCCTGGCAACCACTCCTAGCTTGTATTTATATGTCTTCTTAAATTTCATTTTCCAGTAATTCATCTTCATTTTGTTTTTATAAATGTTTACTCTGCAATGGATTAGAAATGAACACAAACGGATGATTCTTCACCACAGATAGTGTGAGCTCTGTGTTAGACCATTTAAACCACTTACTGGTGGCCCTGTCTGCAGTGCGTAAGTATTGCCTCGAATCACCCTTCGGTCGTACATTATATTTCCATAAGGCATAGGTTCTTCATCCCTGTAAAAGAGCAAATTCTAAGTAACTAACAGAGCATTGGTATTTATGAAGTAAATTTCATTTTCACTTTCTTTCTTTTTTTTTTTTTTTTTTTTTGGAGAGATTTTTGCTATAGGGCGTGTGCGTTCACCAGAAAGACAGACAGAGACAGAGAGACAGAAAGCGAGAAATCATCCCCCAGGGGGGATGGCCATGCCGCAATCCCTTCTCCTCCATTCTCTCAGGATCTTGGGCATGCATGCACACATGTCCGGCGTGAGTTTAAGCAGCCGGGTCCGGGATGTGAACCGTGGTCAACTACATGGGAGTCCAGCGACATAGCCATTACTCTAACTGCTGGTCCCTCATTTTCGTTTTCAGCAGCATTTGTTTTGGTGTCTTTCATAATACACGTCTATGCCTTAACCATAACCATCTGCTAGCCCCCAAATCAAAAATTTTCCTCATTATTACTTTAATTACCACCAGGAGACTTAAACTAAGTTAAGCATTATGTTTGGATTACTCCACTCTGAAGAAAACCTGACTTTAACATATAGAACAGGTTGAGAGAGAAATGTTGTTTTAGACAGTTGAGTGATTTTTTTCAGTAGTTCAGGTAAAAAATAGTGCCGGCAGTAAGCAGTCAATGGAAGCCGGACAGATTGTGGGGTGGGGGTGGAATCAATAGGCCTTGCTAGGTGTAGGGGGTGAGGAAGAGGAGAGAACAAGGTTTCTGGATGCCAACTGTATGGTTAGTGGTACTGAATGAAATGGGAAGCACTGAAGAAGAGAGTTGGACTGGGTGAGAGAGAATTAATTCAACACTGAAGTCACCTTCCAGACATCCTAATGAAACGGGTTATTAGATATGCCTAGAGTTGAGAATTCTGAACTAAAAATAAAATTGGGAGTTTGGAGTAGATGGATCATAATTGAAGCCTTGAAAATGGGTGAGGTCAATTCAAGACAGAGAAGACTGGGGAATCTCTGAGGAAGTCCTCCAGGATGGAAGGAGCTACAGACAAACACCTAGAGAAGCAGCAGAACAATCAGGGATATGGTGAAATCAGAGGCCTGGAAAAGAGGGCTGCAGCAAAGAAGTGACCAGCTGAGCTGAACACTGCAGAGGTCAAGTAAGGTGAGCAGTGACCTGTCAGGATGGTCAACAGCGGCTTCAGTATATGATAAATAAGCACTTCATATTCCACTCAGGCATTTCCAGTAGAGAACCATGACCTACAGGTGAATTGAATGGGAATAAAATTGAGTTCCGAGAGGTAAGGAAAGAGAAATACCACGAAACTGGTACAAAGATGTCAAACACAGTGAGTTGTCCAAAGAAATACATAAAAGATGTATTATATTGTCTTGTTTGAGGACGAGATAACTGGTATTCGAATGTTCTCTTTCAGTTTTGAGATTTATGACTATGAAAAGTTAGAAGTCCTCAACTCATATTAGACTGCATTGTATATCTAGGTCCCTCCAAACGGAAAATCAGGTATTTTCATTTCTGTATTGGTGTAACTGATTTTTCATATGGAACTATAGAACCTATGGCTGTCCAATCAAATTTCATCTTTTGGTTTTAGCCCAATTACGGACCTAGTCAAGACCAGTCAGAACTTTGACTCTCTCTATTGTCGCTAAGTTATCTATTCTAGCCATGTGTCATCTGAGATTTAACCAGGTATACATAAAATTTTCAACAAGATAGGCCCAAGGACCTCAGAGGATAAAGAAAGACTGACATAGCGCATACTCTCTTTGGATATGGTCATCTGGGCCTCACTTGGCAAACCATAAGTTTAGCTGTAAGTAAAAAAGTGTCCTCTCCTGGACACTTTTTCCATATTTCATCCACAGGATATCAGGGGAGGTGGTCTCAATTACTTTCCTGAAACTGAGATTTTACTGGATCTTCTGCATTACCTTGACCTATTAATCAACAAATTACTTTCAATACTAGTCAACTACTTCTATAAAAAAAAAAAAATAAGTTCCTTGAGACCAGCAGATAGCAAATGGCTATGTCACTGGACTCCCATGTATTCCACCTTGGTTCGAGTCCTGGATCTGGTGGCTTAAACTCACGCCAGGCACGTGTGTGTGCGTGCCCAAGATCCCAAGAGGAGGACGGAGGAGAAGAGATTGCGGCATGGCTATCCCCCTGGGGGGTGATTTTTTCGCTTTCTGTCTCTGTCTCTCTCTCTCTGGTGAGCGCAGGCACCCTATAGCAAAAACCCCTCAAAAATAAAAAGACAGACAGTGAGAGACAAAGTGAAAAATCAATCCTGAAGGGAAATGGCAATCCCTTCTCCTCCATTCTCCTCTCAGGATTTTGGGCATGCACCCAACATGCCTGGTTTGATTTTCAAGCTGCAGAGTCTGGGAATTGAACTGTGGCTGGCCATGTGGGATCCAGTCACCTTAACATCCATGCCTCTTGCTGGCCCATCTACTTTGTTATTTTTTTAAGTTATACATACCACTTATGAACAAAAAATATCAGAAAAGTCTTTCTGAATTTAGACTTGGTGTTTGAAATTCGTATCAGGAGTTATGCTGCAGATATTTAATCACCACGTCAAAAGATCGTAGTGAGTGTTCTTACAATGCACCAGGTACAGTCTTAGGTGAACAAAAGTGCAAAGTTTCCTGCTTCCATGGAGCATGCATTCTCCATGAAGTTCTGCTGACTCCACAACTGGATGCTTACAGAAAGAACCTTAGGAAAACCACAGTTTCTGAATAAGGATGTCTGAATACTTGCAAATGTTCATCAATGTGAAAACACAACTTGAGGTCCAGCATGGAGGGATAACCTAATTCCTGCCCAAAAGCTAGTGTGATAAGAGCTTTAGGGGCTTACACTTTGGATAAGTCATTGTGTTCGACACCACTACACCAATATCCTCACTCGCATAATGGAGTTAAAAAAGCAGCCTCACAGCACGGTGGATTAAGGGGGAAAACGCACGTGAACGCCCCAGCAAAGTCCAGGCACATAGGATGCAACTCCGCATCACTGACAGCAAACTACAGTACAGGGGCCACTCCACAGGAGCAGTCTATGGGGCAGAAACTTGACTCCAGAGGCGTGCTGACCAGGGAAAGCGGTACCGGCAGCTTTCGCCAGGCAGAGGGGCCTGGATCCGGAATGCACGGGGAGGCCACAGAGGTCCCGTCTGTCACTCACCGCTGCATCAGGTAGTCGCGGTAACGGCGGCGCTGGCAGGGCAGGGCCCGGGGCCGGCTGGTGTAGGTGTAGGTGCCGGTGCTCATGGCCCGAGCCGCACCTGGAGGCCATGTCGGGGGACGGCCCGCCTCGCTTTCGGTGGAGCTTGGCTTTGGTGCAAGTGGGCGCTAAGGTGTCGAGGGAGCCGGAGAGGGGTAAATAGTGCCACGGACAGCGATTCCGCGACGCGAGGACAGGCTGCGGGCAGCACGGGAAGCTGCCGGCGCTGGGGCCGGGAGCTACACTCGGCTCGCTGCAGGGCGCGCAAAGCCCGCCAGCCGCGCACGCTCTGGTTGCCAGGCAACGCGAGGTTCCGCCTTGGAGCGGCGCCCCCCGGCAGTTCCGGCGGACAGGTTTCCCCGGAAGGCCGACAGCGCGGGGCACTTCCGGCACTTGACTCGGGTCCCCCACGCCCGCTCCGGCGTCGCGGGGCC
>NW_006159977.1:90399-123595 GCF_000334495.1 Tupaia belangeri chinensis | reverse complement strand
TCTCCGGCCCGGCTTTGGAGTGTAGCCTTGCAGCGCTGGTGTCCGCGCCATTCTTGCGGTTTCACGTGCTCCTGCTGTCAGGCGTCCTCTGCTGTGTCTCCGCCGCCCGGCTCCCGGCCCGCCTGCGATGACACGCCCAGGGCAGCTGGCACCCAGCTCTGTTACGTGCGGGCGCCGGGGCCGCCAGGGCTTCCTCGGGTCTCCGGCGCCCGCACTGCGCCGGCCCGCCCCAGTCCTTCCGGCGCTAGGCCACAGGGCCACCCCACAAACTCCTGATTTTGGGAAAGGGCTGAGCGGTTTATTAAGTCTCAGGCTTAGTCCCTATCCCCTAATCCATCTGGCCCCGGGCGCTGGAGGAACAAGCATCTCTGGGTAGATCAGCGCCTAGAAACGCAGTGGTTTGTGTAACTGGTGTGTGTCCCCTGCGATCAGTTATTTGCATTCGCAGTTACACTTTCAATTCGGTTAGCTGCTGCCTCGATTTGAATCCAGGTTCTACAGTGTATATGGCACACAATTTCTGGACAAGTTAAGTGTTTTGTGGTTCATTTTCCTAATCTGCAAAATGTGGATAGAATAATATTTATCTCTGGGATTTGTTGTGAGGAGTAAAAGCACTAATAAATGTAACGACAACCAGATCTCACATGGCAACTGCTGGTACAGTCTTGGACCCAGCTGCTTGAGAAACGTACTGGGTGCATATATGTGGGGCCCTCAAATCTGGCAGGATGAAGTGGAGGAGAAGGGGATTGCAGCCTGCCTATGTATGTCCCTTTGGGGAGCATGAGCCCTCTGGGAAAGTAAGTGAAATGCTTAGAACTCTGCCTAGCAAATGTTAAGCCTTTATGCTAAGATCTGGATTTAGAAACTGATGGTCTGAAGCAGCCATAGTTGTAAAAGTAATATGGACAGAGATGTATGGTAAGTGCTTCACAAAGAGTTTAGATCTGATCACTTTTTAAAAAAAATTCATGTTTATTCATATTTTTCAAAATATATGTACATAAAAAAGGGAAGGTTTAGAACAGGAAAGATAGCCTTACATGCAACACAGATCCCAATGAACTCATGATGGGATCACACTTCAAGCCAATCTTAACAAGCCCATTTCTCAGCCACACTTCAGGCTGCAGAAGGGATCCCAGGAGACAGTGCAAGTCAATGAATGTGAAATAAGTATCTTGCTTCTGGCAGCATTCAAGGGCCCAGATGTACACCAGAAGCTTCAAGGTCATTCTGAAAGTTCTAGAGGAGAAATTGGCAATTAAATTGTGTTTGATGAACTAGGTTTGTATTTGGAGTGGCTAGTATCCTGGAGGAAGAGTATTAAGAGTGGCCTTTGACCAATTGCAGTTCTAGTCCCAGACCCAGAGGCTTGAAACACACTGGGCATGTGTGCGTGTGTGCCCCAAATCCTAAGAATGGAGAAGGGATTGCAGTGTGGCCATCCCCCTGGGGTGATATTTCCCTTTTTGTCTCTCTGGAAAGTGCATGGCTCTATAGCAAAAATCTCTCCCCCCCAAAAACAAACAAACAAACAAAAATAAATAAATAAATAAAATGGCCTTTGATCAAAGTCTCAAAGGCTCAAGGTGTACTTAGTGGACTCTAAGCATATGTGTAGACTAGTTTTTCCACATCATGGAAGCATTGAACATTAGCTTATTGATTAGTGTTTTTTACCTTCAGGTAACAGAAAATTAATTCCAAGTGACTGAAACAAAAAGAAATTTATTATTTAACGTAAGTTCAAAGGTAGAGCGTATCTCCACTTGGTTAACTTGGAGGCTTAGCACATTATCAACAGCACATTTTTATCCACCTTTCCTCTATTATTGGGTTGTTGGCTTCAACAAGATAAGAGTAGAAGTACCACATTCTAGAAGATTGCAGGAGATTCCCCCCCCCCCCAGTGTGTGCACTGGCCAACAGAGGGCCAGACAGAGAGGGGGGGAAGGGGAAAGCACTCTCCAATAGGGTGTGCTTATATCTTTCTAGCTTCTGGGGTCATGTGGGATCTGGTTCCTGTAACTACCAGGCCATTGGGCTGACCCAAGAGTCTCTGGTCTTAATTGGAAGTGCAGAAACCACCATAGACTCTAAAGTGACCAGAATTTTGTTCTTTTGTTGCTTTAAATTTGGGACCTGTATAGGACTACCATATTTGAATTGGACCTGAGCCACAGGCCTTACGGCTCCCCAGAGAGCAATTGGCAAGGAGGAAGAGAAGAGCAAATCCTGCTAGAAGGGTGTAGGGACAGGGGACAATGGTATTGAGTTGGGTAACCAATAATGAGTACCGTAGCAGCCATGGTTAGCATCCTGTTTCTTGCCTTTAAACATTTTTTTTCTTTCATGATAAAGAGTGTGTGTTCTTGTATGAGAGAGAGAAAGAAAGTATGCAAGCATCCTCAATAGCAAGGGTCCTCAACCCTCCCCTGCCCTAGACTGATCTGTGGCCTGTTGGACACCCCTACCGAATCCCCGCCACTCAGAGGGGGTGGGCGGCAGGTGACTGTGTTTGCAGCTGCTCCCTATCACCCTCATTGCCACCTGGACTCCTCCTCTTGTCAGATCAGCAGCAGTACTGGATTGTCACTGGAGAGGGACCACATCGTTGCGTGACTGTTTCATTGTATGTAGCAATGTGATGGTGGGAATGGGGTGCACGGTGGATGTGGTGTACTTGGGTCATCCGGGGACCAACCCACCCAGCAACCCTCCACCTGGTCGTGGAGGGATTGTTCTCCAGGAGCCGGTCCCTGGTGCTGGGAAGGTTGGGGACTGCTGTTCAAGAGGGTCTCATCACGTTGTGATGCAGTTTGCTCTTGGAGTGAGTAGTTCTGTCCAGAGTTTGGGACATGTTAATTTTGAGATGTTATTGGACATTCAAATGCATGTGTTAGGTAGGATAAGGATGTGAGTCTGGAGTTCATAGAAAAGTCAAAGCTAGACATAATTTTAAAAATTTGTTTAAGGTTTTTGTCATAGGGTGAGTGCATTCACCAGAGAGAGACAAGGAGACAGTGAGAGGGAAAGTGAGAAATCACCCCCCAGGGGGATGGCCACACCACAGTTGATTCTCCTCTGTTTGCCTCCTGGGATTTTTTTTTTTTTTTCCTTGGGGGAGAGAAACTGGCTATAGGGTATGTGTGCTCACCAGAGAGACAGAAACAGAAAGACAAAAGTGAGACCCCTCCCCCCCAGGGGGATGGTCACACTGCAATCCCTTCACCATTCTCTTCTCAGTATTTTGAGCATGCATAGACACGCACCCAGTGTGAGTTTCAAGCCGCCAGGTCCAGACTTGAACCGCAGTTGACCATGTGGGAGTTCAGCACTTTACTATGCCACAAGCTGGCCCCAAGGTAAATTTGTTATTCATGAGCATTTAGGGACTTTTAAAGACATTAAAGGCTCTGGGAAGCTGTGTGGTCTTGCTGAAACTGAGGGTTTCAGGAACAGTATGGTTAGCCTGGTCAGACATTACTGAGAGTTAAGTAAGATATGAGAATTCAGAAGTGACCTTTGGGTGTACCGACATGGAAGTCATCTGGGAACCTGGCAGTCATAGCCATTTCTGTGCTAGGTGGGGACTGGAGCCCACTTAGAGCCATCGAGAAGAGAATGTAGTTAGAGGCAGTCCGCAGTTGGAGGTGGTTCTTTCTGCACTCTGGCACTTAGCCCCAATGTGCAGCAGTAGTGCATGAGTCAGTACGGTTTTGCCACAAGGTGTCGCCCATTCTCGACAGGCTTTTAGTAAGCAAAATAGTTGCAGCACAGGTTTGCCTTGCATCAGGAAATATAATTTTAGAAAATCACATTAACAAAAGCAGCCAATTAGAAGGTGGTTATTTACACGTGGAAAGACTTCCTGTCAAGAGCCAGTCCCTGACCTGACAGCTGTGTTCAAGTGTTGCATTGAGCCCTAGCTTGCAACCAGAAGACCAAGGGCCCCGAGTTTAGAGTACTGGATTTGGATTTGGAAAACCAGAGTTTAACTCCAGCTTTGCACTTAATAGCTGTGACCTCTCAGGCAAAATCTAAGTTAATCTTTGTCTTATTTTATTGCGGTTTTTGTTGTTGTTGTTGTTGTTGTTATTTTAAAACCAGAGATATTGATAGTAAATGCAGCCCTACTCATCTCAATCACCTTTCCATATCAGAAGAGAAACTTTGTGTAACAGTGTTTAGAAAACAGAAATCTGTGAATAGAAGATTTAAAAAATTCTTGTACGAATTACTTATGCCCAACTTCACAGTAATACAGCTATTACATAGCACAGTTGTATCAGTGAGGACTTTTCTTTACATATGGTGGAAATCCAGTTTGAACTTACATGGCAGAGGAGAATGCTGTGGAGTTTATGGGTAGCTTCTGTCAATTCAGGAATGGCAGTGTTGTGGGGTACTTCAGAATCACTGGGATCAAGGATCGAGATGGTGGATCGTGTGCACCCCTTCCCTCTGTGTTTCTATGCGATGCCTTTGTTCTCTTTGGCTCCCACTCCCTTCCTCTGACTATGGAGGACATTTTTATATTCTGAAGGTTAGAGTACAGCTATGTGACAATATGCCAGGGTGAGAAGGTCAGACGATGAGGCTGAAGAAGTAAATGCTATAGAATCGCCTTAGTTGGTTGGAGAGAATCTGAGTTTTGAATTTATGCAAGGCATTGTCAGTTAATACTAACCTCAAGTTTTAGAAAAATAAAACCCAAATGCTCTGAAACAGCCTAATATTCTCGTGCCTACATGTATTTTCTTAAATTAGATAGTATTATTGTCTTTTTCTTCAAAAGGTTGATGTTGTAAAGGATTTGGATAAAGAGATAGATGTACCTAATTTTATAAAAGATTATAAAATGAAAATTAATTTTAAAAAGACCTAGGTGTGTGTGTATTTCATATATAAATATACACACACACACACACACACACACACACATGCATATATATATATATAACGCCGCAATCCCTTCTCCTCCATTCTCCTCTTGGGATCTTAGGCACGCACGCACACACGCCCAGCGTGAGTTTTAAGCCACCGGGTCCGGGACGTGAACCGCAGTCGACTACGTGGGAGTCCAGCGACATAGCCATTACGCTAACTGCTGGTTCCCTATATATGTATTTTTTTTAAGAGAGATTTTTGCTATAGGGTGTGTGCATTTACTTGCTGGAGGAACAGAGAGACAAAAAGCAAGAACTCATCCTGCAGAGGAGATGGCCACTCTGCAATCCCTTCTCCTCCGTTCTCCTTTCAGGATCTTGGGCACCTATGTGCTTGTGCCCGGTGTGAGTTTTAAGCTACCAGATCCAGGACTTACACTGCTGTTGACTACGTGAGAGTCCAGGGACATAACTATTACACTATCTGCTGTTCCCATAGGTATAATTTTTTTTTTTTAACAAAAGAAACCTAATTCAAAATTTTTCTTTTACTATATTTCTTTAAAGCATATTCTGATATGAAATGTGTTAATTTTTAAAACCTTCAATTTTTATATGACTTCTAAGTAGCATGTGTTGTTATTGTGAGGCACACTTGCTGATTATATATGCCTTATTTAACTTTTTAACTCCCAACAAATATGCTAATTGCTTTTAACCAAGCCAAAAATCTTTAAGTAGAACTACTAATAAACTTTTTTTCTTGCAAATGTTAGGTTGTCAAAAAGTCATGACATATTTTTCTGTTTTTCTATGCACTCCTCCATTCTCCTCTTGGGATCTTAGGCACGCACGCACACACGCCCAGCGTGAGTTTTAAGCCACCGGGTCCGGGACGTGAACCGCAGTCGACTACGTGGGAGTCCAGCGACATAGCCATTACGCTAACTGCTGGTTCCCTATATATGTATTTTTTTTAAGAGAGATTTTTGCTATAGGGTGTGTGCATTTACTTGCTGGAGGAACAGAGAGACAAAAAGCAAGAACTCATCCTGCAGAGGAGATGGCCACTCTGCAATCCCTTCTCCTCCGTTCTCCTTTCAGGATCTTGGGCACCTATGTGCTTGTGCCCGGTGTGAGTTTTAAGCTACCAGATCCAGGACTTACACTGCTGTTGACTACGTGAGAGTCCAGGGACATAACTATTACACTATCTGCTGTTCCCATAGGTATAATTTTTTTTTTTTAACAAAAGAAACCTAATTCAAAATTTTTCTTTTACTATATTTCTTTAAAGCATATTCTGATATGAAATGTGTTAATTTTTAAAACCTTCAATTTTTATATGACTTCTAAGTAGCATGTGTTGTTATTGTGAGGCACACTTGCTGATTATATATGCCTTATTTAACTTTTTAACTCCCAACAAATATGCTAATTGCTTTTAACCAAGCCAAAAATCTTTAAGTAGAACTACTAATAAACTTTTTTTCTTGCAAATGTTAGGTTGTCAAAAAGTCATGACATATTTTTCTGTTTTTCTATGCAAAAATACATCATGACTTTTCTGATAACCCAGAAAAGTATGTCACGACTTTTCCAGCAACCCAATACATTAATTAATGATAAGTTGCTTTAGATATCTGTGAGATTGTACCTGAAAATAAATTCTCCTAATTCAAACTTCCTCAGCAGGGAGCAGAAGTAGGCTTTCAGAAACTGTTTGTATTGAATGCATGGAATCTCTGCTCTCAGCTCTGAGATCATATCAAAATCCAGGTGGTGGGGGCACTCTGGCAGTAAATGGCTGCCTGTCCAAAGGGAAATGTCAATAGCATAGGCTATTCCCTGACCTGGGAGATTGGTGTCCCTCTTCTATACCCTTCTGGCAGCTTACCTGAAAATATAAGTTAACACTGGTAGAATTGTGCGTTAGTGTAGATGACTGAATCTTCTTAAGTGTCTCCTATCTCTTCAGTAAGAAATTCTGATTATAGGACATACATAATGAAGACTTCTAAAATATGTTCAAGGAAACTTGCTGAAATTACTTAATATGTCCTCATCTTTGGGATTTATTCTAAAAGGGGGCCTGGGGACTCTTGATTTAAAATGACATCACCTTGGCCAGTGTGGTGGCCAGGGACAGTGCAGTGCTCCAGGTCTGAGCCTCTGATTCTCCATGTACATGCCAGGCACATGTGTGTCTGTGATCCTCGTTGGCTAAGGCTCTGGGTTGATTGAGAAGAGAAGACCATGGTGGGGTTGCCTCTCTCTCACTGTCTGTCTGCTTCTGTTGGAATAAATAAATTTTAAAAAGTTAAAATGGCATCAACTGAAGTTGAAACAATGCCCCTGGCAGCAGGGAGAGGGTGTCTCCCCTTTCTGTCTAGAAGAGCATAGTAGATGAAAACAAAGGGAGGTGGGTGGGAGGAGTACATGGTTGACTATTTTTTGAGCTGGAAAAGAAAATTGACAGTGCACCCAGGTAGACAGGGAGGCCAAGGACAATTATTATAATTATTGTTTTTTAAAAGAGATTTTTGCTATAGGGCATATGTGCTTCCTGGAGAGACAGGTAGAGGCAGAGAGAGAGAAAGTGAGAAATCACCCCTCAGGGGGATGGCCACACCACAATCCCTTCTCCTCTATCCTCTTGGGATTTTGGGCGTACAAGCACACGTGCATGGTGTGGATTTCAAGCTGCTGGGTCCATGAATTGAACTACTATAGGCCATGTGGGAGTCTAGCACCTTAACCACTAAGCCACCTCCTGTCCCCCTATTATTTTAATTGCCAGAAAGTGCATGTTTTCTCCACAGAGAGACAAAGATAAGAAAGAAGGACAAAGCACTGCTCTTCCCCCTCCCCCTCCCTCCTCAGTGGGGACTAGTCATGCCACAATCCCTTCTCCTTTTCTCCATCCTATTGGGATTTTTGGGCTCACACACACACGTATCTGGTGTGTTTTTTAAACCCCTGGGCTGGGGTTTGAACTGGCCATGTAGGCTCTGGCTCCAGCAGCAATGATTACATATGCCTATTGGCAAGCATTAAGTCTAGATTTCCCTCACTAGAGGCTAAGGAGAAGGAAGATAAGAAACCAGAAAACCTATGAAAAAATGCCGTTGAACAGAGAGCAGAGGCAGAGAGAGCTCCTGAAAGAGCCTCATTTTCAGAACAGTCCGTTCTTCTGCAAAGTCATTATTTGAATCTGATGCTACTATTTAGAATGGGAGGTCCTCCGCTTTTCCATTTCCTGCAAAAGAACTCAGAAGCAGAGAGGCTATTACCAGTCATTCCTTTTGATCTAAGAAGTTTCAGTGACTCTCTCTAGCAAGGGGCTGAGCATACTCAGTTTAGTCAGAGTGAAACTGTGATTCAGAGTATGAGACAACGGCCCTCATTTTCCTAGGAAGTTTTCAATATAAAAACATGCTCTGCTCTTGAATAAAAAGTAAAATTTATAACCAAAGGATGGAAATTTCTTGTAAGAAGATATAAAAACCCCCTAACCCTTCTTATTTTTAAAAAATAAGAGTTATTTTTGTCAAGGAGCTGAGACCTGAATGCACATTTTTTTTTTTTTCAGTGAATCGGCCAGGTTGGGGTGGGCCTCGGTTTTTATGATTTTTTTCCCTTGATTTTGTCAAGGAGCTGAGACCTGAATGCACATTTTTTTTTTTTTCAGTGAATCGGACAGGTTGTGGTAGGCCTCTGATTTTATGATTTTTATTCCTTGGAAAACCCCTTAGCTATCCACTTTGCACTCACTATGCTTTGGTGTTTTATAGTCTAAAACAGAAGAAATGGTCTTCAGTAGTAAAATAATTTTTGCAGTTTTATTGGGGTTTAAGTTTAAAGCCAGAAATATCTTTTCCTTTATCTCTGATCAAAGATAAGCTTCACTCATTTTGACAGAAATTGTCTGTGATTTAAAAACCATTTCAAGCCTGTGAAAGGAAACAGATTTATTACAAAAAGAACTTGAAACCAGTGTCCAGCCAAGAATACTTGTCCTCTCCCTGCATCCTGGGACAGAAGAGAAGAGCGTGTCTTCAGAATATGGGAGCCCCATGTTCAAGTTCCAGCTTCATCTCTTATTAACTATGTGGCCTTGGGCAAGTTTTTCAGTTTTTTTCATTGATCAAAACCTGGCTATTAATATTCGCCTCAAGTTGTTGCAAAAGTTAAATGAATTAGCAGTAAATTGAAAGTAAAGACTTCTCTAGTTGTAACAGCAGGTGCAAAGACAGAACCAAGTAAATGCTTAAAAGTGAAAGAAAGATAAGACTTTTTTTTTTTCTTTAATTTGCTCTAGGGCATATGTCTTAAACCTGCTCCCAAGGAGTGTGGAATCTGGAATGTAGCAGAAAAGAGGGACCGAGGACAAAAGGTTATGTTATGGAGCCTGTGAAGTTGGCAACTTTGAAAGGAAATAGAAGATGAGTGATTCCAATTTTGAGAAATTCTAGTTCAGAGAAAGTTTTATTAAAAAGTGGAGGTGTAAGTCTGAATTAATGTCGTATTTTCTTGGTTGAATTAAAAAGTACATATTCATTTTCCTTTCATTAATTCAGTAAACACATAATGAACATTTAACACATGTCAAGAAGTCCTGTGGACTGAGGAATATAGAGAAGAATGAGACCCATTTCCAGCCCTCAAAGATTTCACAGTCTATCAGGGGAAGAAAACCAGGAAAAAGTAATGATATTAGAATGTGGAGTAGAAAAGGAGGAAGGCGGGAAAAGAAGATCAGTGACACTTTAGAGGTCAGGTGTGTCCCTGTGGCAGAGAAGATGGGAGTTGTGGACCGTGTGGCTGTGCCGGGAGGGAACTAGAATGAATGAAACCTCAGGCGTGCACCTGTTTTACAGTGTGTGGGAGCTGCAGTAGGGTAACATGTTGGGCCAGATGAGGCAGGGCCAGGCCTGCCATGTTTCAGCAAATTGGGAATAATGTGATTGGCAGTGCCTCTAAGAGCAAACGGGTGTCCTGTAGGGGAAGGCCTAGAAGGCTAGGCCAAAGGTTGGGTTCTGAGAATTTTGAAAACATGAAAGTGGGATTTGGAAGACGAAGCCTCCAGTCATTCTATATTATATAAATCGCATGGGGAAGATAACAGGCCAGGATATGAAGTAAGGCATTTTACAAGCCTGGGAGTGATGATGTGGGCTTGGATGGGAAGGTTTGGAGTTTACGGTTTATTTTTCTATCTTTCTGCTCTTCAATCTCTAAGAATGGCCAGAGATTTTGTCAAGTGACTATCCGTGCTATGAGAAAGGATTGTCAGTGTAGAACACCCATGGGCACCAATGTTGACAAATTAGACTTGAAACCGGACTCAAATAACTTATTCAAAAACTGATGTAACAGGAGGAATTTCACACATGCAAATGAACACCTGTGAAAATTTTTGGGAAAGAACTGCTAGATTTGGCAACACTAGTTCAGCAGTTTGAGAAGGGATCTTTCTGGGGCTCCATGCTCAGAGCTACAGCACTTTGCCACTCACATCTGCTGAAATGTTTGTTGATTAGACAAACAATCCTAATCTTCAAAAGAAGTTATTGAACTCCTTTTATAATAAAACATCCTGAAAGGAATGATCTTACTGTGTATGTATCTCAGCGTGCAGAGGCCTATGGGTGTTTGCTGTCTTTTAGATTTAGACACCTAAGTGTTGTGTAAAATTATTCCTGGGCACTATTTGCATGCTCAAGAGTCATACTGTCAACTTATTTTGTCAGAAACCAGAGGATTTTTTTTTCTCATTTCCAGTCTTATTGAAAAACCCTATGACTTCTTGCTGCAGATCCACAGATAAGAACAACTGGAGTCATTAAGGAAATGACCACATGGCTTTCCTATGACTTACCAATGAAGCCCTTACCCCTACGTGACATGTTTCTGGTTTCTTAAGACTTTATTTTTCTTAACTCCTGTTTGGGTCAGATACGCATATTTGGAAACTGACCAGTTTCTACATGTATCTCAATGGCATATACTTAATGGCACATTTAAGGCCAAAATAATTTTCCTTGATACAATCACATTTTATCCTTCTAGTAAGCCTGTTAGTGGTCGAAGACACCAGCTCGTTTTAAAAAACTCTTAACTAGGTGTTGCAGATACGGAGATGAAGGAGATAGATAACCAGTAGTATGGTGGTGAGGGTCCCTACACACTGATTCTCCCACAAATAACTATAAACTCTGGACAAACTCTTGGCATTGACAGAACAGAAATGAACTCAGGAATGCAGGTGAAGAAGTCCAGGTAAGGCTTTATTGGGCTTTATTTCTGAGCACAAGAGAGTTGGATAGGGTGTTCTAGCTATCTCAGTGAAGCCCGGGATTCTGGGATTTTGTCAGGATAGGGGACAGGAAGCTTTGAGGTCACTGCATGTACAGGAGGGATTTACTACCACGTCCATAGTGTCTGTTAAAAAGTCTTCATACTTTACATGTATCATTAGCATCTTAAATCTCTGACAAGAGGAGTGTTTTTCTTTTTAAAAAAATTATTTAGTTTTATTTATCATCATCATCATTGTCATTTTTTAATTTGATACAAGCACTCACCAGAGAGAGACAGAGAGAGAGAGAAAGCTGCCAGGCTCAGGACTTGAACTGCTGTCAGCCATGTGGGAGTTCAGCATCCCGACCACCATGCCACCTGCTGGCCCCCAGAGGAGGTTGTTTTTTTTTGTTTTGTTTTTTTTTTTAGAGAGATTTTTGCTATGGTTTTTCATATGGAAGCGAGGCATAGTTCATCTTTAGGTCAATTTTGGCCCTTCATCTTGACTGCTACTGGTTCTGACTGGTTGTCGGTGCTTGTGGTCAAGTTCATAATTGAGTATATCTTTCAAAAAGAAAGCTGAAAAGGTACTTGATTCTGAGAGGGCTCTTATTTTTCATGTCTCAAGACTACAAAAAAACTCTGCCTAAGAGATTTGGGGAGTGAACAAAAGCAGGCAGAAGGGAGTTGGATTTTGGAGGAGAGTGTGAGTTTCCTCTTTTGTAGCTTTGGCCAGAGAATGGGGCTTGGTCACAAAGCATGTGTTTTGTGGCTAAATCTCCAGGTCTGTGTGTACATGTGTGTACATGGGTAAATCTCTCAGGTCTGCCATATTTCTTGTCTAAGGAGTCAGGAGCTGGAACCTGGGGTAGTCATGGCCATGAGAGTGATGGACGAGTCCCAGAAGGGCAGAGCCAGAAACAAGGTGACCTGTTTAGTATCTGAACTCTGCTCAACTCTCGAGCTGACCTGTGAACCACATGAGCACAAGGCTAATTTAAAATAGCGTGTAGAGGGCCAGCAGGTGGCACGGAGGGCCAGCTGGGCAGCTGGAGTCCCGGACCCAGCAGCTTGAAAAGCACTCCAGGTGTGTGTGTGTGTGTGTGTGTGTGTTCGCCTAAAATTTCTAAAGGAGACTGGAGGAGATGAGATTGCATGTGGCCATACCCCCAGGGGCCAGGAAGTGATTTCTTCCTTTCCCTCTCTTTGCCTCTCTCTGGCCAGTGCACACACCCTATAGCAAAAACCTAACAAACAAACAAACAAGAAGCAACAGCTTGTAGATAAGGTTTACAGATCTGAACTGAGAATTGAATTGCTGTTCACCATGGGAATTTGCAACTCGAGTCTAAGCAAGCCCAAACAAAATATTAACAGTCTTGGGATGAATACAACTGAATTCAGAGTCTTGACTACATATGCCCACCATGTCCAGGATATAATCCAATACTGCTCAAAATATGAAGAACCAAGAAGATGCGACCTATGTCAAGGGAAGACAATCAGCAGAGGTCAATCTGAGATGACTGATAGGTTGAAACTATTAGTCAAGGGCTTAACATTTACTATTATGCTCAATGGGGGAAAACAAAAAAAGTGCCTCTATAAATGAGAAGATAGGGATAGGAGAAGAACTGAAAATATGAAGAGAAGCAATGGAAAATTTTAGACCTGAAGAATATAATATATAAAAGTTCCCATAGCATAGTTGTTAAGGGAGCCAGATCCCACATGGCCAATTGCAATTTGAATCTGGGCCCTGCAGCTTGAGAAACACGCCAGGCATGTGTGACCCAAATCCTGATAGGATGGGTAAATGGAGGAGAAGGGATTGAGCCATACCTCATTGGGAGAGGTTTTCTCTGTTTCCCCTCATGTCTTTGTCTTTCTCTGGTAAACACATGCACCCTGTGGCAATTAAAAAAGAAAAATGTTTCAATGGTCAGAGGGTGTGTGTACTCATGAGAGAGAGAGAAAGAAATTGCTGGTGAGCAGCAATTCAATTCTCAATTCTTTTATTTCTTTCTCTCTCCCTTTTTTTTTTTTTTTTTTTAAAGATTTTTGCCTTAGTGCATGTGTGCTCACCAGAGAGTGACAGAAAAAGAGAAGGAAATGAAAAATCACTACCCAGGAGGGATGGCTACACCGCAATCCCATCTCCATTTTCTTCTTCAGATTTTGGGTATGCATGCACATATATCTGCTGTAATTTTTAGGTCATTGAGTCCAGGGACTCAAACAGTGGTCAGCCATGTGGAAACTCAGTATCTTAAGCACCACATGGCTGCTAGCCCCTCTAGCATGTTTTCCAAGCCATTAGGTCCAGGGCTTGAACACTGGTTGGCCATGTGGATCTGGCTCCCTATGCACAGGGCTTAACTACTGCACTGCAGAGCTGGCCCATGAAATAAAATGTAATTTTATGGACTCTAATAGCATAATGGAGATAACAGGAAAGAACCAGTGAAGATCAAGTAATAGAAATGACCCAGTGTGAAGGAGGAAGAGGATTAGGAGGAGAAAAAGAAGTGAAAAACATAGTGTTAGGAATGTGAAACTATATTTAAAATGTTGACATATGGGTAGTCAGGTTCTTGGAAGGAGAGAAGAAAAAGATGGGATGAAAAACATTCAAAGAGGGGTTGGCAGGTGGTGTGGTGGTTAAGGTGCTGGACTTCTACATGGTTAACTGGTTTGAGTCCTGGACCTGGCAGCTTGCTTTCTCACTTTCCATCTCTCTCTTTGTCTCTCTCTGGTCAAGTTAAAAAAAAATAATAGTGATAATAATAATAAATGAAAATGAAAAAATAATTAAAAATAGAAAAACATTTAAAGAAACAGTGAATGAAAACACCCTGAATTTATTAACATACTTGACTTTTCTGATTTAATAAGCTTGGTGAATCTAAAACAGGGTAAATACAAAGAAAAACAAACTTAGACACAGCATAAACCAACTGCTGGAAGCCAAAAGCAAATCTTGAAAGCAGCCAGAGAAAAATGACACATTATGACAGAGAAACAACGATTTGACTGGTTGATGGCTTGAAAGTCTGGTGAAATGAAATGTTTGAAGTGCTTTACAAAAAAAATAAACAAACCTGTTAGCCTAGAATTCTATAGCTAGGAAATATATCTTTCAAGAATAAAAGCAAAATGGGACCAGTAGATGGCATAGTAAGTTACGTTGTTGGACTCCCACGTGGTTGACACAAAAGTTGAAAATAAATGAGTGGACAAGGACACATCAGGTACACAAGATGAGGGGAGTGAAGTGGCTCTATTAATATTCGGTAAATAGACTTCCAAACAAAGAGTTACCAGAGATGCAAGAAACATTGCATAACAAAAAAGGAGCAATTAACCAGAAGTATATGACAGCCATAAATGTGTATGTGCTAAAAACAGAGAGTCAAACCGGTGGGGAAGGTAAAGACAGTTGACTAAGTGGCATTGGTATAATGGTTGGCCATAGGGGAAAATAACAAACATGGGAACCACAAATCACAATATAAATTCTATATAAGTCAAAGATTTAAATGGGGTCGGGGGGGGGGGGAAAGAAATAAGGAAAAACTCATAAATATTCCGAGAGTAGGGAAGACCTCTATGTCATGAATTGAAATCCAAAATCCATGGAATAAAATAATGACAAGTTAAAAATATAATCAGGGAACAGTCCCATTACCTAGTGGTTAAGGGAGTTGGGTGCCACATGGCTGACCTTGTGATTCAAATCTCATCACTGGCAGCCTGAAAAACACCAGGCATGTGTGTGCCATGCTGATAATCCAGCAGGGTGGAAAAATAGAGACAAAGAGATCGCCTCTGACCACACCCCACTGCGGTGCTCCCCTCTCCCTCTTTCTCTGTCACTTTCTGATGAGTACAAATACCCTCTGAACAAAAATATTGGGTTGTCGGGAAAGTCAAGATGCATTTTTGTATAGAAAACTAGAAAAATATATCATGACTTTCTTGACAACCTAATATAAACATCAGAAACATCTGCATGAGTAAACCAGCATAAACCAAATTAAAAGACATTGACAAGCTTGGAAGTACATTTGCATCTCATCTAACAGAAAAAGGGCTAGTTTCATGACACCTACAGCTCCTGTAAAATGATAAGGGAAAGGACAAAACCATTCATTGTTCGGGAGATGAACGGCTAATATGTATAAAGAGAAAACAAATGGCCCTTAAACTTCTGAGGATACGCAAAACTCACTTCTTTTTTTCAAACAAAACAGAAAAAAACATTGAGACACCATTCCTAGACCAGCAGATGGTGTGGCGGTAAAAGCAGCTGGATCCCATGTGGCCAACTGTACCGTCTGAGTCCTAGACCCAGTGGCTTGAAAAACATGCCAGGTGTGTGTGCATGCATACCCCAAATCCCGAGAGCAGAATGGAGACACCATTCTGCCCATCAGAAAACATCAGTCTAAATGTTTAATAATGCACTGTGCTGACCAGACTGTGGGAAAACATTGATCTCATTCATTTCTGTTGGAAATGGATGTTTACGTGTGGGGTGAGAATGAGCACTGTGTGCACAGATATAAGCAAAGACCCCAGTCTTAGGAGCGTAGTGAGGTGTTCAGGGTGAGGCTCCAGGGACAGGCTGTCTGGGTGTAAATCTTAAATCTACCACTTTGCTGGAGTCAGCAGGTGGTGAGTGGTTAGGGCAGTGGGACTCCCCGTGGCCCACAGTGGTTTGAGCCGTGGACTCCTTGGCTTGGACTCCATTGGACCAGCAAATGGCATAATTATGTCACCAGACTCACACGTAGTCGACTGCAGTTCAGGTCCTGGATCAAGCAGCTTAAAACTCAAGCCAGGTGCCTGCGTGTGCATGCCCAAAATCCTGAGAGGAGAAGGGAGGTGAAGGGATTATGGCATGGCCATTCCCCTAGAGGGTAATTTCTCGCTTTCTGTTTCTCTGTCTCTCTGGTGAACACAAGTGCAAAAATCTCTCTTAAAAACAAAAAACAAAAACCCCAGGTGTTTGTGTGTGTGTGTGCCCAAAAATCCTGAGAGGAGGATGAAGGAGACGAGATGGCAGCTGTGTGGTCACTCCCTCAGAGGTCATTTCTCACTTCCCTCTCTCTGTCCCTCTCCCTCCTGTGAGTGCATGCTTATGCCCTATGACAAAAACCTAAAAAGAAACAAAGCACTAAAACCAAAATCTACCACTTGCCATCTGACCTCGGACAAATTACTTAATCCTTTTGTGCCTTCATTTTCCCACTTGTAAAATGGGGATGCTGATATACCTATGTCATGGGCTGACTGTAGGACTAAATGAGATAACACGCTTAAAGCACTTCAAGGTACCTGGGACCACCAGGGCTTCAATAAAAGCAAGTTCTCTGAGCATAAAATTTAGATGGTTTCTCATAAAATTGTTACATGATTCATTTTCATAAATTACCTTTATGAAAGTTAAAGGTATCCCTTTATGAAGTGCTTCTATGAACTCAAGGAAAGTAGTTTATCCAAATTCAAGTTTATATTCACAGAGAAAAGTGCTAAATTTCTCCAACCATGTGATTATTTGGTAAAATACATTGCTTTTCAGAAACCTTTACATAAGATTGTCTAGAAAAGTCATGGGACCAGCAGTTAGCATAATGGCTATGTCGCTGGACTCCCATGTAGTTGACTGTGGTTTGTGTCCCAGACCTGGTGGCTTGAAACTCACGCCGGGCGCATGTGTGTGCGTGCCCAAGATCCCAAGAGGAGAATGGAGGAGAAGGGACTGCGGCATGGCCATCCCCCTGGGGGGTGATTTCTCGCTTTCTGTTTCTCTGTCTTTCTGGCAAGCGCATGGCCCTATAGCGAAAACCTATCAAAACAAACAAACAAACAAAAAAACAGAAAACTTATGACGTATTTTTCTATACAAAAATATGTCATGACTTTCCTGATGACCCAATAGTTCAGCCCTTAATGCACATAGTTAAGAATTAGAGGAACTGGCAGGTGGGGTGGTGATTAAGTCCCTGGACTCCCACATGGCTGACTGCAGTTCGAGTCCTGGAGCTGGTAGCTTGCTTTCTCTCTCTCTCTCTCTCTGTTTTCCTCTATTCAAACTGAAAAATAGTAAGAAAAAATAAAATTAAAGTGAATAATTCTTTTAAAAATTTTTAAAAAGGGACCAGGGTGACTAAAGTTATGCTCTAAACCTTATCTCCTAGACTCCCAAGACACTCAGACAAGGTAGGGCAGCCTCTGTCCTCTCTCTTCTGTCCTCTCTCTGTCTGTCTGTCTCTCTCTTTAAATTATTTATTTATTTATTAAAAACATTTTTTTAAACCACTTCTTCTCACTTTGGGACTTTTCTTTCTCTTGCTAATTTCAGAAGCCATTTTAAATCTGAGGTGTGTCCTGGTGCTTAGCAAGCTGCGTGGTTTTCATTTTTTTACATTTTAAAAATATTTTTTTTCTCTTTTTTGGTTGTTTTTGTCTAGTTTTTCCTCTTTCCTTTTGTTGTTATTTTATTTTTTTAACCTTACTTTCCTACTCTACTCTTTAGTCTCCACACACCAAGTGTTTAGACAGGCCTAGGTACACAGTAGTCAAGCATCTGAATACTTTTAAGGTAATTGAAATCCTCAATGTTTATCGAACCTCTTGCTTTAAGGAAGAAACTTCATTTTATTAATCTGAACTCATAATCTCTTTCTGTGGACACTGCATTGCAAAACACAGTAAAGGAGAGTTTTTTTTTTTCACAGAATGACCGAAAAGCACCACAGAGGCACAAAAATATGAGAAACCAACAATATCCTTCCTCTGAGTGAAAAGGACAGTCCTTCATCACCCACAGACAGTAAGTGGAACTCCTGGAAATGTCTGATGGAGAATTCAGAATACTCATAGTGAAGAAACTAAACAAGATGCAAGAGCTGAGAGACAATGAACTAGATGAGATGCAGGAGAAAAGAGATGATGAGTTACAGGATGTGAGGAAGTTCTTGCACGATCTGAGAAATAAACACTATTAAAAAAAGAATCAAATGGATCTGTTAGAGATGAAGGCTGCAATATAGGAAATCAAAAACCTTCCTCGAAAGTATTAAAAGCAGATTAGTCCATGCAGAAGATCGAATCTCAGATGGTGAAGGTAAAACCTTTGATCTATAAAAAAACAACCAAGAAAACTGAGACAATAACCCCACAAAGTGAAAATACTATCCAAGAAATACTAGATACCATTAAGCACCCAAACATCCAGATCATTAGTATCCCAGAAGGTGAAGAAACTAATAAGGGCATTAATAATCTATTCCATGAAGTCCTAGAAGAAAACTTTCCAAATCTAGAGAGGCATTTTAAATATCTAGACCCAATAAATACAAAGGACCCAAATAGAATCAACCCAAGAAGATTTTCTCTAAGGCACATCATAGCCAGATTGGCCAAAACCGCAGACAGAGACAAGATACTAAAATTGGCAAGAGAGAAATGTCAGTTACTTATAAAGATTATCCCACCAGGCTAACATCAGACTTTTCAGCAGAAACAATGGAAACAAGGGAAGAATGGGAAAATATATTCAAAATGTTAAGTGAAAAAACAATTTTAACCAAGAATACTATACCCAGCAAGATTATCGGTCAGTACAGAGTTTTAAGAGTACTCCATATATCCTAAAATCCTTTGTTGGGGGATACTTTTTCAATTTCTCTCTGGTAAATGCTCCCTGGCAAATTTAAATAGCAAAAAGGAAGCATTGATATTTTAAAATTATTGATTTTTTCACAGTATAACTCAGAGTTGATTTATTTTCCTAAGTTTTTCAAAGAGCGAGCTTTCAGTTTTGGCTTTGTTTTCTGTCCTTTTCATTCAGAGGAGAGATATTGTCTTGGTTTCTCATATTTTTGTGCCTCTGTGGTGCTTTTCGCTCATTCTGTGAAAAAATCTTCCATTCCAGGGACCAGCAGTTAGCGTAATGGCTATGTCACTGGACTCCCACATAGTCGACTGCGGTTCGAGTCCCGGACCCAGTGGCTTAAACTCACGCCAGGCGCATGTGTGCCCAAGATCCGGAGAGGAGAATGGAGGAGAAGGGATTGCGGCATGGCCAACCCCTCTGGGGGGTGATTTCTTGCTTTCTCTCTCTCTATCTCTCTATCTATGGGCAAGCGCACGCACCCCATAGCAAAAACCTCTCCAAAAAAAGAAAAAAAAACCTTCCATTCCATGAAATGATATATTTGTTCACTCATTAGGCCTGTGACATTCAGTATAAAGTTTATATCTGTTATTTAATTTATTCCTAAGTAGTCAATGAATTAACCTATTATAATCAGATATTTTCCTTTTTCCAGTTATTTTCTGCTAGAATATAAAAATAAAATTGATTTCTATATTTAACCTATATACTTTGCCATAGTCACTTATTATTTCTAGTTTTGTAGATTCTCAGGAATTCTTATGTAAATGATCATATTACCTGCAAATAAGAGCAAGTTTGTTTTCTCTGTTCCTATCATATCATTTTATTACTTTTTCTCCCTTTATTGCTAAGTCTAGGACTGCCAACTCAATATTGAATAGAATTAGCAAAATAAGCACATTTGCCTTTCCCTGATTTTAGTATAATATCATTTAATGTTTCATCATTAAGTATGATGTCAGTAGTAAGATTTTTTTCATAAATGCTCTTCGTAAATATGAAGGACTCTTATATTCTTAGTTTTATGAGAATTTTTCTTACAAGTGGTTGTTGGGTTTTGTTGTATTTTTTTCTCCACATATAAAAATGGACATACGATTTTTCTCCTTTATCCTATTAATATGGTGAGTCATTAATTTCTGGGATAAACTCTAATTGGTTATGATGTATTGTTTTTAAAAATTGTTTTATGTATTTTAGGGTTTGATTTGCTAATATTTTGTTAAGTATTTTAATGTCTACATTAAGGAGGGATATTAGTTCATAATTTCCCTTTTTGTAAAGTTTGTCAGATTTTAATATTAAGGTCTTGCTGGTGTCATTAAAACAGTTAGAAAGTATTCTTTGTTTAGTATTTTCTAAAAAAAAAGCTTATGTAAATTTTATTTCTACCTTATATGTTTGATAGAATTCATCAGTGAAACTTTCTGAGCCTGGAGTTTTCTTTGTATGAAGGCTTCTGATAGTTATAGAGTTACTATTGGTTTCCTAGTCTATCTTGGGTCACTTTTGGTAAATTGTATTTTTCAAAGAACTCGTCCAGTTTATCATAGTTATCATGTTTGTTGAAACCAAGTTGTTTATAATATTTTCTTATGATGCTTTAAATATACACAAGATTTTTAGTCTTTTATTTTCTTGACAGCATAACTCAGCGTTGATTTATTTTCCTAAGTTTTTCAAAGAGCGAGCTTTCAGTTTTGTCTATGTTTTCTGTTTCTTTAATTTCCACTAATACTTGCTTTCTATCTTCTTATGTATGTTCACTTTCCTTTGATTTTCTTTTCCTAGCTTCTTGTTGTAAGCACTTATGTGATTAAATTTAGGCTGTTCCTTGTTTCCCATATAAGCAATTAGAGCTGTAGACTTCTGTCTAAGCATTCATTTAGCTGCACCTTAGTTTTTTTTTTTTTGTTTGTTTGTTTTGTTTTTAAAGTTTTTTGTCATAGGGCACATGCTCTTGCTGAAAAGAGAGAGAGGGAAAATGAGAAGTCATCCCCTAGGGTGATGGCCACACTGCAGTCCCTTCTCCTCCATTCTCCTCTCAGGATTTTGGGGATGCATGCACACGTGTCTGGTGTGATTTTCAAGCAGCAGTGTCTGGGGCCAGAACTGTGGTCAGCCATGTGGGAGTCCAGTGCCCCAGTTGCTATGCCATCTGCTGGCACCACATCCTATATTTTTGATAAGTTGCATTTTCATTACTTTTCAGCAGAAAATATTTCCCAGATTCTATGGGGTTTCTGTTTTGGCCCATGGGAACACTCCATGTGGTTGCAAATCTTTTAAATTTAGTTAAGACTTCTTATATGGTACAGCATAAGGTTTATCTTGGTGAATGGACCAAGTACACTTGGGAAAAAAAATGTGTATTCTACCATTGTTAGGTATTGTATTCTATCAAAATCAGTTATATCAGGGTGATTGTTTTGTGTTTTAGATCTGTACTTCTACTGCTATTTTGTCTAGTAGTTATATTAATTGCTGAGTAGGGAATGTTAAATTATCCCACAGTGATTTTGTTAGGGCCTATTTCGTCTTTCTTTCTCTCTCTCGTTCTCCCTTTTTTCTTTCTTTTCCTTTCTCTCTCTCTCTCTTTCTTTCTTTTGTGTGTGTGCACACCAGAGGGAGTGTGCACTTACCAAAGAGAGACAGAGAGAGAGGGAAAGTGAGAAAATTCCCTCCATGGGGAATGGTCACGCTGCAATCCCTTCTCCTCCACTTCTCCTAGCTTTTGGGACTTTGGGCACACACGTGCATGTGCTCAGTGTGATTTTCAAGCCATTGGGTCTGAGACTTGAACTGCACGGTCATGTGGGATCCAGCTGCTCCAACCACCACACCACCAGCTGGCCCTCTTTCGTTCATTTTTGTTTAGTCTCCAGAAGTGGAGACAAGAAATTTCTGTGGTTCAAGCCATCTGATCTGTGGTACTTTTTTTTCTTTTTGGAGAGATTTTTGCTATAGGGCGCGTGCGCTCGCCAGAGAGAGACAGAGGAACAGAAAGCAAGAAATCACCCCCCAGGGGGGATGGCCACGCCACAATCCCTTCTCCTCCATTCTCCTCTTGGGATCTTGGGCATGCACGCACACGCGCCTGGCGTGAGTTTAAGCCACGGGGTCCGGGACTCGAACCACGGTCGACTACGTGGGAGTCCAGCGACATAGCCATTACGCTAACTGCTGGTCCCTGATCTGTGGTACTTTTTACAGCAGTCCTCGGGAATGAAATGCACTTGGGGACCAGCCTGGGATGTCCTATTGGAAAAGGCCAGTGGGCTACACAGGTGGACCCGAAAGGCCGACAGCGCGAGATCTGCAATAGCCAGGTGCTCTGTCCTCTACTGCTGGAAGGAGGCGACGGTGACGACGCTGGCGTGTCTCAAGGACCTTACCAGTGTTTGTCAGCGAGCTGCTGCTCACATGTGCTGAAGGACTTTTCGTCTCAGTCCTACTTTTGACAAAAGAGGAAGTGTGGGTAAGGTTTTCATGACACAAGTCGGGTCACATGGCGGTCTGGTCGGTAAAGTAGGAAGAACTTTGAAGCTTCCTAGCTTATGGTCTTAGTGACTTGCTGATGGGAATTCTCTGGTTCTCAGTAAGATGTTAGTAAGAATATGGTTGGGTGACTGGCGTGTGGTAGAAGCCAACATTGTGTCTATTACTGTCAGCATTTAACTCTGGAAAGAGATTGTTTTCCTTAAGTTAGTAGTGAGAGAGAGAGTCTGGCTCTTGACATTTACATATTTGTGGTACTTAATAAAGTGTTTTTGTTTATTTTTAAATTTTTTTTCTTTTTTCCTATAGGGCGCCTGTGCTCTCTGGAGAGAGACCAGAAAGAGAGAGAAAGTGAGAAGTCAACCCCCCACCCCCAAACACACAGGGAGAATGGTCATACCACAGTCCCTTCTCCATTCTCCTCTTGGGATTTTGGTACACAAGCACACACACCCAGCATGATTTTCAAGCCACTGGGTCTAGGACTTGAACCTCAAAGATGTCCATGTGGGATCTAGTGCTTTAACCTCTGCCCCACATGTGGGTCCTAATTTTTCTTTTTTTAAGAATTATTTATTTATTCATTAATTTATTTTAATTTGACCACACACACACAGACAGGGAAAGTGAGAAATCACACCACCAGGTCCGAGACTCCAATCGTGGTCAGCCATGTGGGAGTGTCCAGCACTTTAACCACCACGCCACCTGCTGGTCCCAATGGCCCAAGTATTTTTAATGTTAGGGCTGAGCATGCTGCCTCTGGCAATTTAGTCAATATTATTAATAAATCACCACTGAAAAGAATACGTCTTCACTATCTGGTGGCAAGGCCACACAAAAATATTTCTACAACAAATCAAAAGCGGGGACCTAGTTGGTGGCAATATGGCTAAATGCACCAAGAAGGCCGGCATCGTCGGTAAATACTGGACCCACTATGGTGCCTCCCTCCGGAAAATGGTGAAGAAAATTGAAACCAGCCTGCATGCTTTGCTCCTTCTGTGGCAAAACTAGGATGAAGAGACGGGCTGTGGGGACCTGGCCCTGTGGTTCCTGCATGAACACGGTAGCCGGTGGTGCCTGGACCTGCACCACCACTTCGGCCGTCACAGTGAAGTCTGCCATCAGAAGACTAAAGAGCTGAAAGACCAGGAGAAGCTCCACAGACATTTGGAATATCACTAGCCTGCAGTAAGTGGGTTAATTTATGTAACAACAACAACAAAGAAGTGTGCACCATGTTTTTATAGAAAAAAATTAAGGAAGATTGAAGTTTGATATCGCTAGGATACTGGAGGTTTATATATATATACTTTTTTTTTTTAAGAGGTTTTTGCTATAGGGTGCGTGCACTCACCAGAAAGACAGAGACAGAGAGAGACAGAAAGCGAGAAATCGCCCCCCAGGAGGAATGGCCATGCTGCAATCCCTTCTCCTCCATTCTCCTCTTAGAATCTTGGGCATGCATGCACACATGCCCAGTGTGAGTTTAAGCCACTGGGTCCAGGACTCGAACTGTGGTTGACTCCATGGGAGTCCAGCAACGTAGCCATTACACTATCTGTTGGTCCCATGGATAAATATCTTAACATTGAACAGTCAAGTTCTAACATATTGCAAACAGTTTAACATGCACTTACTAATTTCCAAGCAAACTAAGAATTATAAGACATGTAAATGTGCTGAAAAATTTAATTCACCAGGAATGGGAACTATAATGCTTTGCCGTATTACCTTGTATTTGCATACTATATAAGACATGTAAATGTGCTGAAAAGTTTAACTCACCAGGAATGGGAACTATAATGTTTTGCCGTATTATCTTGTATTTGCATACTTAATTTTTCTGGCCTCTGAATGATGACTACTTGCTGAAAAAATAGCTTAAAGTGAGTACTTTTTTTTTAAAGTAAATTAAATTTAATAATTTATTTTTTTTAATGAATAAGAGAGAAGGAGAGCACCCCCCATTGAGAGAGTCTTTCTGCTCTGGTCCACCACAGCCCCAGCCAGCCCTGAAGTGTGTACATGCCTGGCATATTCAGGAAGGTCTCTGGACACGAACCTGCAGTCCTCCCACGTGGGTCAATTGTGCCTTCATATGGCCCCAAGTGTTGTCTTTGTTAAGGTTTTGCGAACTTCCGGAAAACAAGGACTGTCTCTACCTAAACACAGGATCCCCAATCTTATCTATTAGTGTGGCGAGATGAACATATGTTTGAATAAATGCTTGCTGAATTTAACAATGTATGAATAATTTTCTTGGTGGATTTTTATTAATGGAAAGAAATGAGGTAACATGTCACTAAAGAACGAACATTTCTACTTTCAAATAAGGAAGGGAATTTATTGTAGTGAAATTACATTCAAATTTTACATATGGCCCCTCAATGCACATAGATTGTTTATCCCCACACTGCTGGATAAGAAGTCGTGTGACCGCAGGCAGACCCCCAAAGTGCTCTCCATGAGTTAATGTGGATGTAATGCATTGTCACCAGTCTACTCACATTCAATTTGATGATTGAAAGGGTGCGTTTAAGTACTTTATATATTTTTTCATCATGGAGTTTGCAGTGCCTTTGATAACTCCCAACACTGAACTTTATTCCTTGCGATCTCTTTCCTTCTTCCCCTGTGAGGTCTGTTATTACTAGGGTGCTTAGAAAACTTACAGCACAGATTTAAGCGTTTTTTCTTAAATGGAGTTTGTGGGAAAAGGTGAAAATTGGTATGACATTTGAGCAACATTTAACAAAGCGAAGATGACTTTGGGACACTAACCAGTAGAAAAGTGCTCCAAGAGGCGCACGGCGTGGGGAGGGTTTCTGTGGACCCTCTCGGCACCTGCACCTCGGCTATCGTACACTTTGTACATTCTACATATTGCACAGACACACTGAGTCTCTCCTCACTGAGGAGGCTCGACACGGCTTTCTAAAGGAGCTTATTCACGACTTTTTTGAAAACGGAATCTAACAGCAGTGCTTTGCACAGTCAACGTATTTACAAGACGCCACAGCTGTCATGCTGTCTGGCCTGTCCTAGATATAGGATTCTTTGGCATAGCGCAGCTGGTCGGCATCGAAGACCGGCTGGCTGCGCCTCCGCGTCAGAGAGTCCCACTTGCTCTTTTGCATGGCCTCCGACATGGTCCTCTGCCGGGGCAGCTCAGGTCTCCCTGGTACTGTCACGTGCCACAGAGCTTCCATGGAAGCGTGGCCAGCCCTGCTCTGTTCCCCGTGTTCAGCCTGCGGCGAGAGTCCGTGCCCTAGCAGCAGCTCTCGACTGCGTGGATTCCTTGAGTCCTCTCCCTGGTGAGGAGGTGGAAGAGGTGGCACCATGGTGTCCCCACTGCACATCCTGGCCCGCACACTGCCCACTGTTTGGCTTCCGTAGGCAGCGAGCTCAAAGGCCTGGTGCTGAATGGCCTCTTCATAGGACGGTGGACTGCTGGGCCCTCTGTGGTTGGCCTTCTGGAACACATCGTCTGTCCGGAGGGTGCAGGAGCCCAAGCCTGAGCCCAAGCCCAGGCCTGCTGGACCGTGGATTTCAGACCCGTTCTCCTGGATGATTCGGCCAGCAAGCTGAGTTTCTCTTTTAAAACCCTTCTTGCTGTGGTCCCTGGGAGAGCCTTTGGATTTCCCAGACCCAAAGCTGGGCGTCTTGGCCAGCACTCTTTTGTGAGAGGTAAAGGAGAACGACATGGAGTGCTTCTTAATGTCTCTGCTGGGCTTGCCTTTGTCAGCCTTCGTGGTGAAGGACTGATGTCTGGTGAAGATGTTTCTTTTGGGACTGGAAGGAGAATCAATGGGCGAGCTCTCAGAGGACCCGTCCAGCGAGCTGCTGGAGAAGGCTTTGGGGACCAGTCCCCGGGGTAACAGCAAGCCCTGGGTCACATGCCTGATTTTCAGGTCCCCTGGTCTCTTGCTCTTGCCTTGACCTTCAGGGAAGACCTCCTCTGGAAACGGGTCTTCGGCTTCCTCGCTTTCTAAACGGGCACCTGCCCGGGCCATGGTGAAGTCATCCTCGCTTTTGGTTAGTTTTTGACTTGCCACCCGGCTCTCGAGGCACACTTGGGAGGACAACATGCTGGGTTCTGAGTACCGCCGGTCTGGCTGGCTGAGCGAGCTCTTCAGCCTGGAGAGGGCACTCGTGGTGGGCTCCCGGAGGAAGTCACAAGTGTCCAGCTGGTCCTGGTGGTCCAAGCCCGCGGCCTTGCTGGGCAGTGGAGGCTGGCCACAGGGCGAGGTGATGGCACCGTGGAATTCAGAGTCAGGATCGGTGCTGTCGTAGGCTGAGTCGTTCTGCAGGGTGGACACGTCTGGGGGAAATTAAGGAACACTTGAACTTTTGTTCACTTCCTTTTAGAAGTGAACTTAGTACAATTCACCCAACTCATACAATTCACCCAGCTCTAGGTATGTTGGTGGAACGACTTTGGGGCTTGCTATGACAAGACATGTATCACATTAAAATTTTGCTTCTTTCTAAATTTATTTTGAGATAAAGAAAGTAGGAAAGGAAAATGAGTGAAGAGAGAGGAGGGAGAGGGAAGAACAAGAAAAGAAAAGACAGTATTTCACTGAAATGTATTGATCTTAGATTTTAAAACTACTCTTTTTGATGGTTCTTTTATTGGATCCATTTCCATTTTAATAGGCCCATATTCCATTATGCAGAAGTAAGTTCCTCTTTTTTTTTTTTTCTGATTGCCAGAGAAAGAAAAGGGTAAAGTGCCCTCCCGCCCTTTTTCTTTATCTCCTCCATCCTGTCGGGATGCGGGGCACACACACACACACACACATGCACCCAGCATGTTTTTCAAGCTGCCAGAGCTAAGGTTCAAACTTTGGTCAGCCATGTGGGATCCGCTCTCTTAACCACTAGGCTAAATGGCCAGTCCAAGGAAACAAGCCCCTTACTATAACTCTATCGCTAAGGTTACTTAAAATAAGCAGTTGTTTGTGACAGAACAGGAAGGGGGAAAGTCTGAGGAGGTATTGTAGGAAAATTCGAGAGCAAGTTTTTCGTGTTTAATGACTTCCTTACAGACCTGAGTCTGACTCGGTTTGTGGTGGTAACTGGTATACCGGAAATACTTCACGTGGTGGGCACGGCTGGCAGGCTAGCAGTCGCACTCAGTCACACTCAGTCACACTCAGTCACACTCCCCACAGTCACACTCCGTCCCTGGAGTGTTCTGTACCTGAGCTGTCGGTGTGTACTAAGGAGTCGTCAGAAGCGACGCTGGAATGTACTGGAATGTTCTCCCCGAATATTTCAAAGCAGTTATCGATGAGGAATTCCACCAATGTCTTCACCTGTGAAGAAAAATAAGCAAATTGTCACCTTAAGGAGGGGGAGAAGAATGGGGAAATAATGGGATCAGCTGCTTGGGAGGTGTCCAAAATGGGAATTAGAGATTTTTAGTGTCTGAAGAGAGCACGTGGGAATTTGATAACAATCATCTCTGTTACAGTTAGATATTATTTGGTGTTTTTGAGACACAATTTTTAATGGAAAAAAATTTAAAATCTCTTTTTGCGTGTGTGTGAAGAGAGAGTTTTGCTGTAGGAAATGTGTGCTCACTAGAGAGACAGAGAGATAGAAAGTGAGAAATCACCCCTTCCCCCACCCCTGGAGTAATGGCCATGCTGTAATCCCTTCTCCATTTTTGGTTTTGGGCATACATGCACATGTGCTTGGCATGAGTTTTAAGCCGCTGGGTCCGGGACTTGAACTGTGGTCGACTACATGAGAGTCCAGCAATGTAACCATTGTGCTAACTGCTGGTCCTAAACTATCTTTCACTTTAAAGTAATTGAATTTTTTGCTTAAGTAAGTAGTTTCCTAAGTTGGATAGTTTGTCTAATGAAGGGTGATGCACAGAAAGAAAAAACAAAAGGACTTTTCTGTCCCAGGAGATGGTGATGTGAAAGTCCGTAGCACTTAGAGGACAGATTCACTCGTTCTGTTAAATGCATGTATCTCAGAGCAGAACTGCAGCATCCGACACTCTGTATTTCGTTGCTGGAGCAATTCAGGAGGATTTTACGGCTCGGTTTCACACACAGGCGGTGAGGTCACCGCTGGGATGTCCCATAAATAAGCAGAGCGTACCTTACTGTTCAAGTCTTTCTGGGCTTCGAATGACAAGCTTTGGTCGTTCTCTGGGCAGAGCACGTTCGGTCCGATGCAGATGGCCAGATTGCTGGAGTCCATTTTATTGATCTCTGAGTTCTTGCTGATCAGATACAACACGTAGACTAAGTGCTTCAGCAACAGGAGGTTGGGCCGGGGGAGTTTATCTGCAACTCTGGAATAAAGTTAAGGGGTTCAGTTTCAACAGAGGCAGATGGTCCGTCTAGCTTTAGTGTAGTGAGCTCAGAGTTTCTGCCAAAACCAGACTTCCTTTGAAATGAGGAAGATGTATCTTCCTAAGTTATGTTGTAAAATGTCCACTCAGACAGTTCCAGTGGCAGCTGACATGTACTGAAACTGGCTAACCACGGGTCTCAGAGAGCTAAGAGACCCATCATAATCGGGCACCAAAAACACAGCTCTGTACTTATACAGACTTAGAACTGCGAATCGGAGCCTTCGTCAAACACTAGCGTTCACCTTTACATTAGAAAATCATTTTGTTGAGTAATCATTTCGCCATGTAGAATTTCATTCTGTTTCTAACACTGTGAGACTGAGTCTGTGATCATTTTTATAACCACCGTGAGGAATTTTATGGAGAATAAATCAGTTTATAAGGGCATGTTCATAAGTACAGTCAAGGCAGTGCTTAAAAAGCAACACTGTTACTACTAATAATAAATTAGGTTTTTAAAAGTCTCACTTTCTCCAAAAATAGAATGTTAAAAGCCCAATTTATGGATCATTTTCACTTAATAGGAGATACTATTATAAAAAAACTTTATGTTGAAGTAGACATTTTATTGATTTATTTATTGTTTTTAGGTTTTTGCCATAGGGTGCATGCACCTGCAGGAGAGGAGAGAGAGAGACAGAGAGAGGGAAAGTGAGAAATCACCCCCCAGGGGGTCGGCCACACTGCAATCCCTTCTCCTCCATTCTCAGGATTTTTGACAAACACATACATGTGCCCAATGTGATTTTCAAGCCACCAGTTCCAGGATTCAAAGCATGGCTGGCCATGTGAGAATCCAGCTGCCCTCACCGCCATGCCACCCGCTAGCCCCAAGGTGGACACTGATTATGAGGACCCTAGGATTTTCACTTTGGTACAGACAACTCTGTAAATATTACAGACAGTTCTGCAAATATTTCATAAAAAATATTGACCCAAGGGGACAATGACAACACACAGACAGGCTTTCTTACAGGGTGGCAAGAGTGCTGATAGGGTAAAGCTAGGTGTTTAAGATCTCTAGTCACAAGCAGGTCACACTTTCTCCTTACACATATAATTACTTTTGCTCTCACTGGGATTTGTTTTGATATAGTTTCCATTTTGCTTAATGATAATATAAAATGTACTATGGAATTTTATGCACAAAACAATGCCTTCCAGGTTCCTTGGCTATACTTTAAGGGGTATTTTATGGGAGAACCATTGCCTTGTACAACACCCATCAATGCAAATTGGGAGTCACCCCAAACTCCTCACTTTGCTGGTTGGCCTCTGTTAATGTTTTCAGGTCTGATCTGATTTTGTCTGCCCCTTTTTGAACTCATATTTGTAGATATCTCCACCTCCTAGGATTTGCGGATATTCAAACTTATTTCCCACTTTTGAGAGAAGTACTTCCTTTCATTTGACTAAAACTTCTTTTAAGCATCCAGGGCACCTTCTGATTTTTATTCTGGGAGAGGATGGGCGATTCCACCCTATTCCCTAACTGTCGCAGTTTTCTGGAACACCAGTCACAAATTGTGAAGCACTGGGACAGTTCGGTGAAGACCCAGAAGGTGATGTGGGGGTGGGTGGCGGGGTGGGGGTTGGGGCGGAGCCTCCCGGAATCTGCTGACTTACTGTTTCAGGGCCTCGATTCTGTCCTCCTCGTCCTGCTCCTCCAGCGCGCCCATCCACTCCTCGAAGAGGTCACAGGAGAGCAGCTTCTGGGGGATGCTTCTGAGGAAGTCCTGGAGGGGGAAGGTGAATGTGAGCTGGTTTATATCATGGACTGTGCGTCTGCATTTCCACCTGGCTTCCGTGCTTGCTGCGTCCCACACTGTGCCCGTCACTCCTGCACTGATTAGTTCTGGGAAACCCCTCTGAACTTGCAGTGTCTCTCAGCAACCTCCTTACTCAGGCATGGCAAGAAGCACCATCCCTACTGGGCAAGTTTTTAGGGATCACCGGATTAGGGGTGTGGACTTGGCCACAGGATATTGGACAGCATTTTCTTGTCAACATTTTGGGGAAACTTAGTGCATCATTTGCTGCTGGAATCTGGGATCACAGGAACAGAGATGTGTATGTAATGAATTAAAAGTTTAACTAAAAAGTTTGACTTCAGTATACGAGGCCAGCTTGGCCTCGCCGGGAGAAGAGCCCATTTCCTGTCTCTCAGAACAAGTGTGCAGGGAATGTCTGAGCTCACCTTGAAGACCACAGCCAGCAGGTGCACAGGGAGGCCGTCCAGGTCCACCTCACCCCCGGAGCTCAGCTCCTCCTTCAGTTCTTTGCGGGCTTTCTCATTGGCCGCTTTCCTGAAGATCCCTTCAGTTGAAGGGCCTTTAAGGCATAGAACGGTGAGAATATCCTGTGGGAAACAGGTGTGAGGAATGCTTAGCCTTGGCTTGAAGACACAACTTGCTGCTACTAATACATGAAAATGTGTTAGGTTGGAGAAAGACAATTCGAATAATGTGTAAAAACAGTCCCTGACTTCACTTGTCATACGATACCCTCTCTATGAAAGTCCCCAGTACTGAGACAGTCTTAGCAAGAGCATGAGGGCCAGGTTTTGCTTCAATCCAGTTGCTGTCAGCTGTCTCCCTCAACCCTGCCATTTTTCTTTCTTTCTTTCTTTTTTCTTTTTTTGAGAGATTTTTGCTTTAGGGCATATGTGCTCGTCAGAGAGAGAGGGAGACAGAGAGACAGAAAGAGAGGGAGGATCTCCAGGGGGATGGCCATTCTGCAATCCCTTCTCCTCCATACTCCTCTTGGGATTTTGGGCATGCACATGCACCGGGCTTGAGTTTTAAGACACCAGGTCTGGGACTTGATCTGTGGTCAACTATGTGGGGGTCTAGTAATGTAACCATTATACCATCTGCTGGACCCAACCCTGCCATTTTTCTAAGAGCAGGTAAATTGAGAAAACTAATTGTGCACATTCAAAAATTACTTTGTTCCTCCATCTTTTCAAATACTTCCATGTAACTACTGGATTTCTGGTCACATACTCTATATTCCATTTCTGTCTGCTGAGTTTTGAGAAGCTACACGTTTTCAGCGTCCTTAACTCTGACGTCAGAGCAGAGGGCCCTTCACTCCGAGCCCACTGGCAGGTACAGCCAGTTCCTAGAGCGTAAGCCGTCAGAGGCCCTGACTGCCCTCGTTTGTGAGAGCCCTCTTTCTGAGAGTGGCAGAGAGGAAAGATCACATCCAGATTTCCCAGGGATTGTTCTCATCTAATGGAAACTGAAGTGGGTTCACAGTAAGTGTGCACCTACCTGAATGGGTCTGGGAAGCGTGTCGTTCTCGCCGCAGAGAATGGACAGGGGCTGGTCAAAAAGCGATGCATGGCAGGTACAGCCAGTTCCTAGAGCGTAAGCCGTCAGAGGCCCTGACTGCCCTCGTTTGTGAGAGCCCTCTTTCTGAGAGTGGCAGATAGGAAAGATCAGCCCCTACCAGTTTAGTATGAAGATCACATCCAGATTTCCCAGGGATTGTTCTCATCTAATGGAAACTGAAGTGGGTTCACAGTAAGTGTGCACCTACCTGAATGGGTCTGGGAAGCGTGTCGTTCTCGCCGCAGAGAATGGACAGGGGCTGGTCAAAAAGCGATGCTTTCAATTCTGGCTCCAAAGCCCCAGGGAGATCTGATGAAGGGGAGAGCCTTCTCGAGAGAAAGGGCCAGGGCAGCACCTTCTTTCTCTTCTTAACTTCTACGGCCAAAAAAACAGGGCGAAAAGAAGAGTTAGTAAGCACAGATCCAGATAAGAAAGTGGGTACTTGGCCTCATAATGTCACCTCTGGTATGCCGTGTGGGGGAAAAGCTGTGAAACGCTGAGACAGCAAAGGGTGTGAGTTTTAATCTAGAAAAAACAACCAAAACCAACCACACTGTTACCAGGGCAACTGGCCCCTAAACACCAACACCATGGTTCCTCAAAGTCTCCACCTTTCCTGTTTTTACCAGTTGTTTGCTTCAGAAAATTATTATAGCAAAACCTAACTGCAGGTCGTAAGCAACCATCTTAATGTATTGGTCTCAATAAATGTAGCGAATATTCTGATACGAAATAGGCTATTTTAATTTCCTCCTTTGACTGGTGAACAAAATGAAACTTAGAAGGAGAGGAAGTCATTTGCTCAAGATCCTTTCGAAGATCCTTTTGAAGGTGCCATTAACCGGACCCACACCTGCAGCAAGCAACCACCAGAGGGCACTCCAAACCTCGGTGGGTCCCCTGGCAGTCACCTGGGTTCGCAGGTGCAGCCTTAGGACAGGGCCAGCATGGATTGCAGAAGGCCTGCACCTGGACCTGTCAGCTGGGTACTGGCAGTAAAACATCACCATGATATTTTATTTTGCCAAAATCCAGGGATGTGTGTACTTAGAAACTTCCTTCCTTCTTTTCTCTTTTTTTTTTTTTTTTTTTT
>NW_006159977.1:83901-90246 GCF_000334495.1 Tupaia belangeri chinensis | reverse complement strand
CATGGCAGGTACAGCCAGTTCCTAGAGCGTAAGCCGTCAGAGGCCCTGACTGCCCTCGTTTGTGAGAGCCCTCTTTCTGAGAGTGGCAGATAGGAAAGATCAGCCCCTACCAGTTTAGTATGAAGATCACATCCAGATTTCCCAGGGATTGTTCTCATCTAATGGAAACTGAAGTGGGTTCACAGTAAGTGTGCACCTACCTGAATGGGTCTGGGAAGCGTGTCGTTCTCGCCGCAGAGAATGGACAGGGGCTGGTCAAAAAGCGATGCTTTCAATTCTGGCTCCAAAGCCCCAGGGAGATCTGATGAAGGGGAGAGCCTTCTCGAGAGAAAGGGCCAGGGCAGCACCTTCTTTCTCTTCTTAACTTCTACGGCCAAAAAAACAGGGCGAAAAGAAGAGTTAGTAAGCACAGATCCAGATAAGAAAGTGGGTACTTGGCCTCATAATGTCACCTCTGGTATGCCGTGTGGGGGAAAAGCTGTGAAACGCTGAGACAGCAAAGGGTGTGAGTTTTAATCTAGAAAAAACAACCAAAACCAACCACACTGTTACCAGGGCAACTGGCCCCTAAACACCAACACCATGGTTCCTCAAAGTCTCCACCTTTCCTGTTTTTACCAGTTGTTTGCTTCAGAAAATTATTATAGCAAAACCTAACTGCAGGTCGTAAGCAACCATCTTAATGTATTGGTCTCAATAAATGTAGCGAATATTCTGATACGAAATAGGCTATTTTAATTTCCTCCTTTGACTGGTGAACAAAATGAAACTTAGAAGGAGAGGAAGTCATTTGCTCAAGATCCTTTCGAAGATCCTTTTGAAGGTGCCATTAACCGGACCCACACCTGCAGCAAGCAACCACCAGAGGGCACTCCAAACCTCGGTGGGTCCCCTGGCAGTCACCTGGGTTCGCAGGTGCAGCCTTAGGACAGGGCCAGCATGGATTGCAGAAGGCCTGCACCTGGACCTGTCAGCTGGGTACTGGCAGTAAAACATCACCATGATATTTTATTTTGCCAAAATCCAGGGATGTGTGTACTTAGAAACTTCCTTCCTTCTTTTCTCTTTTTTTTTTTTTTTTTTTGAGATTTTTGCTAAAGGGTACATACACTTGCTGGAGAGACAGAGAGCGACAGAGAGAGCTCAAGTAAGAAATCATCCCTCAGGGAGATGGCCACACCACAGTCCTTTCTCCTCCATTCTCCTCTTGGGATTTTGGGCACGCAGGCACACGTGCCCAGTGTAAGTGTCAAGCCACCGGGCCTGGGAATCGAGCCATAGTTGGCCATGTGGGAGTACAGCACCTTAACCACTATGCCACCTGCTGTCCCAAAGGCTGTATTTCCTAAATGGGTCGCCACATGTTCCTATATGTTCTATACTGGCAAGTGGAAGAAGGATGAGAGAGAAGTGGCCTGTCCTCATACAGGTCAGGAAAAGTGGATCAGGGGTGTGCTATAATGAGATGCATTATGAAAAAAAATCAAAAGTAAACAGTGGGTTCTTTGGGATTTGAGGCGGGCAATGATTGCTTCATGGGCTCTCTGGTGCATTCTCCATTAGACAGGGAAGAAAATGAAAAGGCATGATGTATTTTTCAAATGTACTCATGCTTTAATTGTCAAAATATTCATGGCCAGGAGATTGGTCAGACCCCCTAAAAGCCCTTCGTAGAGCTGGGGGCTTGGCTTAGAGAGGATGAGCACTCTCTGTTCTAGTGAGCTGGAACATGCCTGCCATGTAAGAGTTAATGTTCTGTGGTCTTTAAAAGAATACTTAGAAAAAAAATTCCTGGTAGAGTAAGAGCACTGTGGTTTTGCAAACCGAGAACACAGGCTGTGAGCGCTTACATAAAGGATCAGTATGTTTTCAACACTCACCAATTAGCTGGCAAAGGCTGTCTTCGCTCTCACATGATACCAACAGGGGCTGGTCCTTGATATCACCCTACAAATACATTTATTTCAGTGAAAATAATGGCTGGAGAAGCCCAGCATTTCCCCCAAAACTACACTCGCATTTCGTTCATTCTTAAGAAATCTGTAAGAATTAAGTCACTAGAGTGCATTGATAGTTTTTCTAGCTTCTAGAATCAATAGTAAAGTCTTAGTTGTCATATAAGACCCCAGCTAATGTGTTTAATTTACCACGTTTATGACATTAATTTTCTACTTTGATATTAAGCAATCCAAATAATGTTCAATGAAAACAGAACATTTTCTAGCTTCTCATACAGTACAGATGAAAGTTTTAAAAATTGCTTTTTTAATGAAAAGGGCATTAGTGCCAGGCATATAGTAGGTACTCCACAAGGAAGGCACTCAAACACTTCTGAGTAAGTACGTTTACTTAGAAAATAGTCACACACTAATTTTAGGTGCCCTCCGTTCTCGAGTATCCTGTGTGGGTGCTGTCTTCCCTCCTTACCTCTGATTGACACCCGATCAATGTCTCCATAGTACTGTCATTTAGTGTTTTGGACTAAAAGAGAAAGAAGTAAGATTAGGTCAACCTCCTCGGACTCTTCCCCAGAGAGAACAGGAATGACTGAAGGCAGAAGGGACACCTACGGCATTGCAGCTGCTTATCAGCTTCATGGACGTTCGTGCCGACTGTCCGGTGCAGAATTTCACTCCCGTGTGGCTTCGGGTCTGTCTACGACAAGTCACATGGAACACAGTTAGGAGGCACACGCACAGTAAATTGCCAATTTCAGTGCCACTTGGCCAAAACGCAGAGTTTGAAACTTCGATAGAAAGTTCTCAAGTCAGTTCTACATTGCCAAAGGTCTTACGCTATTAAGAGCAGCATCTGGACTTACTTATTCTGAAATTACTTAAGCCAGATGCCTTTACCAGCCCGGACTTTGTTATTCTCATTTACATTCCCATCAGCAGGTCATCGGAATATTTGCAATATTATGATTAATAATTTATTAATATTATAATTCACCAAGAGCAGTGAACTTTTTCTGGAGTGCTCACTCTGCCAGTGCTTTGCATGGATTTGCTCATCTGAGCCGAAAAGGAGAAAACCTATTCCCACAATGCTATCTACAGCAGGCATAAAAGAAAAATGACATTTACAAAGAAAGTGCAGCCTTTACGCTGAAGCCAAGCCTCCCGTCTTAGTCTGACGCTGGTGAGCGTCCCCCGGGACGGCAGCTTCTTCTCTAGTCCTGTTCGTTCACTCACCCAAGCAGGGCTTCTAGTCGGAGTTCTTTTCCCGCTGGTGGACTGTGGAGAACGGGAGGGACAGCATGACACTGCTGCTGCCAATCCAGGGCGGAGAGGAGACCGAACTGCGCTCGCTTCACGTGTTCCGCGTTATATTCGGGAGGGGGCGGGCAGGTGGAAATTCAGAATATTACTGAGACCGGAAAGCACATCATGGGCTGTCACACAGACAGAGCCGGCCAGACGCCGGAGAGCTCTCATTTCCTCATTCCTTTTAGGGCAGCCACAGGGCTTTTTTCTCCCCCCACCCCCTTCCACTTCAAAGTGAAGAAATCTATAAACTCCGAGGGGTGGAAAAGATGACATACCGTCAACCTATAGGTAAGGCTCTGATTAATGTCATAGGTGGGATGTGTGAATAAGAAATTCTTATTCTGAGCATAAACATCTTTTTATTTTCTAAAGTGGTAATTTTAGGTGCCCTCTGTTCTCGAGTGCCCTGTGTGGGTGCTGTTTTCCCTCCCACCCGCCTCTGCTCTGTCCACAGCTGCCATACACTGATGAGCCCCTTGTGTGCAGGACCCCGTCTTAGGGCCAACATGACAAAACATGTCCCGGCCTTTGGAAAATAATCACCATCAAAATTCAGGTCCGGGGCTGGACAGCAGCCCAACGGTACCGCACCACTCTGCGAGGCCCGGCCGCAAGCTTCCCAGTTCATACCTAGGGAGCTCCCTGAACATCCCAGGCACACATGTACACACGGCCCTGGTCTGGCTGAGGCGGGGGTGGGCTGCAGTTTGGGGGTATCCATCTCACACATAGAAGTGTCAACATATTAACTCCCTTCTCCTTTCTGTCCCTCCTAGTTAAAAGTAGTAATGCTTTATTTAAAGTCAGATTAGTTCTGATTCTGACATCAAAAGGAAAACAAAACAATTCTTTGGATTAGAACAACTTAAAGTAGAAAGGAGAGGGTGAGTTCTATCTGTGGATCCCTCCTTCTGCATGAGAGAGAATTCCTCGTCTTTTCTGTAGATACAAGGCTACAGTAAACGCCTGAAAGACCTCCACAGTGGGATGGATACACGAGATGTAGGTGTACACGGTGGAGCGTGAGCCCCTGACTGTGCCTCGTAACACGGTTGATTCTCACAACACAGTGTCCAGCAGGGAAGCCAGGCACGTGAGTATACCCTGTGTGCTTCCATTAACGCGAAACCAAACGACAAAAGCCGTCTATGCTGTTAGGGCCAGAATAGCGGTTTCCCAAAGCGGGTGGTCAGTGACTTAGGGGGCCGGAGAGAAGCTTTGTAGGTCCAGTTCTTGATCTGGGTGCTCCTGGGCTTGTGCACACATTTCTGTAGGTAGGTTTTTCTTCAGTGACACATTTAACATAACCTGGCTTCATCCGACATCAGCACCTTTAATTCGAAGATGTTTTGTACAGATAGCTGTTGTTTTTGTACTCAAAGGAGGTCCATAAGAGGCATGTTTGGGAAGCTGCTGGCTGCCCTGGGAGTCTCCTCTCGTGGGTGACAAGGACAGAGCCTCATTTTCAGGCTTCTAGCTCGAGGCTCCTTCTCCCGGAACTGCCCTAGTGCCAGAGTGCACCCAGCATCCCTAAGGGGCTGAAGTGCTCCTACCCTTTCATTATCCCTCTCTCGCCTTTCTCAGCCTCCAAAATGAGCTCCTGATTTTTCTTAACTAAAAAGGGCATTAGTGCCAGGCACATATGTAGGCACAAAAAAGGTACTCAAAAAATTCTGAATAAATCTATTTCCTTATAAAATAGTCACACTAGAATATTCCTATGATGTTCTATCTATTTTGCAATATATTATAATATATTCTTTGTCAATATGTGTTTTATAAACTTTTTTTCACTTGACAAACTTACTTTTGGTCTTCTAAGGAGCTTCATATTTGTACTGTTTACAATGAAAACATCAATCCTCAACTGAAATATTTTCCTCTTTTTAAAAAATGAAGATAATATTATTTATAATTCTTAGTTTACTTCTCTCCATTATATAAAATGTAAAGAAAAAAAAAGATTTTTTTAAAAGTATGTTTCAGAACCAGCAGGTGGCATGGTGACAGCAGTTCGAGTCTTGGACTTGGTGGCTTGAAACTCTCACCAGGCGTGTGTGTGCGTGCCCGAAATCCTGAGAGGAGAATGGAGAAGGGATTGTGGCATGGCCACCTCCCCTGGGGGGTGACTTCTTACTTTCTCCCTCTCCATCTCTTCCTGTCTCTCTGGCAAGTGCACATGTCCTATAGCAAACATTTCTCCAGAAAACGGATGCTTCTCTGGTGGGAGGAAGATGGGGGCATCACGAGCTTCTGCACTTGCCTCTTCTTACGAGCCCGAGCTGGCGAGCCTTGAGGAGAGTCCAGAACGCTACAGTCTGTGTCGTGTTTTCAAAGTGCACTTCAGGGATCCCTGGGAGTCCTCGAAGCTCTTCTTAGGGGCAAATCTATGTGATCAAAGTGCTTTCTCTAATAATGCTAAGATGCTATTTGTCTTTAAAAAAATGGCTACAGGGTGCATGCCAGAGACAGGGAGAGGGGTGATGGGGAAGTGAGAGAGCTCCCGCCGGGGAAGGATGGCCACACCACAATTCCTTCTCCCCCATTCTCTCTCAGGATTTTGGACATACACACACACACACACACAGCAGGCTTTCAGGCCACTGGATCTGGGGCTTGAACCGCCAGTCCGTCGTGTGTAACCCAGCTGCCTCAACCACCCTGCCGCCAGCTGGTATTTGCCTTTTAAGCACCTGTTCTTTCACATACACAGTGACGTTTTCAGAGGCTAAGGACACAGTCTTTGTGTGTGTGTGTGTGTGTGTGTGTGTGTGTGTGTGTTTGGTTTTTGCTGTAGGGCGTGGACAATGGCTGGAGACACAAAGAGAGGCAGTGGGAGAGAAAGTGAGAAATCACCCCCCAGGGAAATTGCACACCCTAATCCCTTCTCCTCCATTTTCCTCTTGGGATTTTGGGCACATACACACATGTGCCCAGTGTGTTTCAAGCCGCCCGGTCCAGGTCTCAAACTGCTGCTGGCCATGTGGGAGTCCAGCGCCTTAACAACTATGCTACCTGCTGGGCCAGGGTCCTATACTTTTTTTTTTTTTTTTTTTTTAGTATTTTCACTCTCAGT
>NW_006159977.1:62491-83651 GCF_000334495.1 Tupaia belangeri chinensis | reverse complement strand
CAGGAATGTGTTTTTCTCCCTTTATAGTCCTGACCATTCATGGGGGATCTCAGATGGAGGTGGCATCTCTGATGCCCCGGGGGTTTTGAGTCAGTGCCCATTGAGCAGGTGGGCTCTGACCGATGGAAAGTCACATGGGCAGCTGGTCCTGGAGGGTGACTGAGGAGGCGTCCTCCTGTTATTGGTGTGGCTACATCTAAACATGGTCCCTCCTATGGAAGTGGAATTGTGGGGGACAGGTCCTGCACCCCAACTCTGAAAATCTCACAGTAATTTTGATTGCAGCTCTCTGAATAGTAGAAACATTTGTAAATATAGTGTGAAATTTGGAAACCATCATGTCCCAAACAACAAAAAGTGGGAAGATTGGTTTCACTTTTTCCATGTTGTTGTCTCCCACAAATGTCTTTGAGAAGGAAATTTCTATCATCCCGTGTGACTAGAGTCTTCAGAACATAAAAAGCTCATCAATGCTTTTGCAGGGTCAGGTTGAAGGAACCCTAATGAAACTCACGCCCATGAAGACGCTTCTTACACCAGGACTTCATTGCTTGGCTCTGGATCAAAACCGAGTTTTCTCTCCGGAAGTGGCTTTTTCTCACTGTGGTGTCTCCAAGGATGGCTAGCTCAGCTCCAGGGCACTGGTTCTGTCCTGCAAGGGCGTGTCTGGAAGTGCTCCTTCTGCTTCCAGGCTCAGCGTGCCTGGGAAACACCAGCTCCATTCTGGCTCGCTCTCCTTTTCTCGCCCCGGGAGCGCAGTGACGGAGTCCTGCAGTCCTCCGTTACACTCCTGTCAGTGGCCTCCTGCACAGTGATTCCTTCCCCAAAGAGTTTATGGTTTCCTCAAAGGCTGCTACATCACCTCGATGTCTGGTACCTTATGATGGATTTTTTTTTTTCTTTAGAGAGATTTTTGCTATAGGGCACATGTGCTCACCAGAAAAGAGAGACAGAGAGACAGAAAGCAGAAAAATCACCCTCTCCCAGTGGGGGATGGCCACGCTGCAATCCCTTCTCCTCCATTCTCCTCTCGGGATTTTGGGCATGCACGCACACATGCCTGGTGTGAATTTTAAGCTGCCAGGTCCAGGACTTGAACCGTGGTCAATTATGTGGGCGTCCAGTGACGTAACCTTTACACCATTTGCTGATCCCAAGTCATGGACTTTTTTTTTTTTTTTTTGAGAATTTTTTGCTAGAGGATGCGTGCGCTCGCCAGAAAGACAGAGAGAGACCAAGAGACAGAAAGTGAGAAATCACCCCCCGGGGTGATGGCCACACCATAATCCCTTCTCCTCCATTCTCCTCTTGTGATCTTGGGCATGCACATACACCTGGTGTGAGTTTAAGCCACTGGGTCCAGGACTCGAACCGCAGTCGACTACATGGGAGTCCAGCAACATAGCATTATGCCAACTGCTGGTCCTGGTCATGGATTTTTTTGAAAATTGGGAGATCTAGCCTTCCTCTGACTATACCTTCTCTCCTCCCACACTTCTCACATGTTTTAGCCACGTGGTCTCTTGTTCCCTAAAAGTGTGCTTTGATCCACTGCTCATGTCAACATCTGCCTTCGGGAATCCAACTCATGGAAGCCTCCAAGTTCAGTTTGAGTCCCTTCTTCTCTAAGAAGAGAATCTTCCAGATTGAACAAAACTCCCTTCCTTGGCCTCGAGATAGCAACCTCAGTCTGTGAGTCGCCAGCAAGCAGGAATCAATTTTCGTCTTTTATCCTACTATTGTTACTTCAACGGTTTCTGTTACATTGAGGAAACCCTTCTCTTCATCACAGCAACTGTCCATGCAGAATGTGACCAGGGCTGAGGTGGCTGCTGTCCCCAGCAGCCTCACCCTGAGGTCAGCAGGTCCTTAGAACGAGGTGCATGGACCCAGTGCTGCGCTGCCGGGAGGCCGCACCTGCAGGACTGCAGACTACAGGACCGCGCTGGGAGTCTCAGACGGCGACTTCTGTCGGTAAGCTGGCGGGTGCGACCATGCCTGTTGCCTGTCCTGTCTCGCCTCCTGCCCTCTGTGGGACCAGCTGCACCATCTGTCAAGGGGTGGGGAGACCCCATTACTCCTGTCCTGAGCTCAGTAGCCCTCTATGCCTTGAGAGGTCTGGAAGCCTGGCGTCCCTGGGTGGTGTGTGCTGCAAGGAGAATGACAAGGTCCTGGAAACTGGGACTGGGAGCAGGGAGGTGGCCTGGCCTCTGGGTAAACAGGTCTTCTAGCCAGACCGGGCCTCAGTTCTCACCTCTGAAGAAGGAAGGCCTGGGGTTTGGAACTCGGCCACATACTCGGCCCCACTAAGTTTCTTTTATATGGTGACTTTGGTTACAGGGAATTAGCAGTACAACTCCTGGTCTGTCTCTCCTCCTAGAAACTTCTAGGAAAGTCTGTGGGAGGGCAGGATGCAGCTGGAAGACTGTTCCAACCTCTCCCTGCCCCAGGGTTAGCAAAGGGCATAAGAGGTGGAAGGCCCGTCGGGGCTGGGACTGGCTGCAGTAATGCAGGCGCTGCCCGTTAAGGTCACTTTCTGTCCTCCTGGCAGGAAAAGGACTATCTTCCAGACCACTTGTTTTATTGCCAGAAGGCACATGTACTCTCCAGAGAGGGAGAAAGAGAGAGAGCGAGACCCGCAATGGGGTGTGGCCATGCTGTAGTCTTTTCTCCTCCATTTCTTTACCCCCTCAGGATTGTGGGTGCACACGCAATGTGCCCAGCATGTCTATCAAGCCACCCTTGGGATTGGAGCCACAGTTAGCCTCTTGGGATCCGGCTCCCGCCACACAGGGCTTAACTCCAGCGCTTTGGGGCTGCCCGTCAGCCAAATGTCAATGCCCTTGACTGAACGAGGGTCACCTGAACCTCTCTGAGGCGCACCAGGATGGCAGTGTTCCTGAGACAGTGCAGTGTCACAGTGTCTTGCAGAATAAGCCACATACCCACAAATGGCTGCATTTCTGCAGGGCTGGGTGCTGGGCATTTGAAATCTGCTGCATAGATCTTTGTGATCATTTATTTATCTTTGTGTTGGAATACAAAATGGCCTGGGCATATAATAATATTTGAAAAACTCCATGTTTTCAGAAAGTTGGCTTGAAGACTAAGAAAAGCTAGAACAAAATGTTCTTTTTAAACTGTCTTCCTTGCTTATTGAGATCAAGATGAAGAATTAAAAATAAAACATCCTCAGATGGGGTGATTAGGCTCTGTCCTGCTGTGACACCAGCTACCGCGGTGCCACTCTATGCCTCCACTTAGGTGTGTTTCTCTTTAATAACTAAAGAATCCCTTCTTTCTGATGATATTCTGGCTTGAAAAGTTGCTCAAAGACACGAAGTCAAAAAAGTGTTGTTAGCCACCCTGAGCACCAATTAACTTAATGTAGTACTTTTTTTTTTTAGAAGGAAAAGAGAAAGCTATGAAAACTGAGGTCTTTGTTAGTGGTCTACAAAACTCATGTGTGGCATTTGTAAAAATCGGAACCAAAAAAGAGAAAGGATGGAAAAAATGTTTAGCTAGCCCCAGGCTATTAAAATGCCTTTTAAAGATATATTTACTGTCGTTTACTTTGATTTTTTCACTTGGCACTTTTTTCATTCGTCATATGAAAAAAATTATCCAGGGTTTTTACCTCCCTTTTTAAACTTTCAAAAAGAAAAGCATTTGTTATTTTGAATGTGTGTGGTCCTGGGTGTCTTTGGGGAAAATCTCTTCATAATGCCTCAGAAGGCTGCCCCTGCTCCCAGGGGCTGAGGCAGTGGCCCGCACACTCAGCCTGGCTCAGGGGCAAGGGGTGGGGGCCCCAGCCTGAAGGCCAACGCCAACTTGACTGGAATGGCTTACCAGGGGTTAGGGTGCTGTGCTTGCCGGTGGCTTTATCTTCTCATGTTCACTTTTCTTTTTTTTTTTTTTTTTTTTTTAATTTTGCTATGGGGCACATGCCCACATTTTTTTTTAATTTTGCTATGGGGCACATGCCCACGTGGGAGAGAGACAGAAAGACACAGAGAGAGGGAAAATGAGAAATTTGGATTATAGCCACACCATAATCCCTTCTTCTCCATTATCCTCTCAGGATTTTGGGTGGGCTTGCACAAGTGCCTGGTTTTTTTCTTTTCCTTCTTTTTGGGGTGGATGGGATGCCATAAGGCACATGCCCTTGCTGGAGAGAAACAGAGAGAGACAGTGAAAAGTCACCCCCTGGGGGACAATCACGCCACCATCCCATCTACATTCTCCTCCTGGGATTTTTTGGGGCATTTTTTGGGTATGTGGGATTTTCAAGCCTCCAGGTCCAGGACTTGAACGGCGGTTGACCGGGTAAGATACAGTGTCTTAACCACCGTGCCACTTGCTGGCCCCTTCCTTCCCTTTTTTAGCTCAGGTTTAGCTTCCACAATTCCTTACCCTTGAGTGGGGGGCCCTGCCAGTCCTTTCTCTTCTTGGCAACGTGGCCTTCTGATCCGCTCGTCCAGGCTGGTTCTGATGTGGACTCGAGGACCCATCCTGGGAATCGTGTAGAGCTGGCGTCAGTGTCTATGTGAAGACTGGTCAGCAGGGCCAGGGGAAGCCACCCTGGTCTGATACAGCCTCTCTTAGAAGCGGACGAGTGGGAATGACGTGCAGAGGCTCAGCCACGGGAGAGTGTCTTGTCCTCTGTGCTCATGCGCTCAGCCCTCCCCTTCCAGGGAGTCCTCTCAGAGTGGCAGGAGTAGGCACAGTGGGGTTCTCTGCAGCCCACGAGTCCTGGGCTCCCTATAGGTGAGAGAATCCCAAGAGTTCTCCTCTCGACTGGGCGTTACACATGTGGAACACTAGGAGTCATGAAACAGATTTCTGAAATTTGTGTATCTTTCCTAAATTTTACTTTAGTTTACTGAAAACTGAGCCTACATGCTATTTCTCTGAGAATGTCAGTAAATCTCAAGTAGAAACCATTTTTCAGTCACCTGGACGCTCATTCAAAAACAGATTGTGGGCCAGCCCTCTGGTGCAGCGCTAAGTGCTGTGCACAGGAAGCTGGACCCGGTGTGGCTGACTGCAGTTCAAATCCTGCCTGGACGCTTGAAAAACACCCCGGGCACATCTGCGTGTGGGCCCAAAGTCCAGAAAGTGCATGTGATCTCTGTCAATAAAATAAACCAAAACCCCAAACAGACTGTAGGTCTCACCCCAGCTTCTAGGTAGAGAGGGTGTATGTACTTACCAGAGACAGAGAGAGGGAGAGGAAGAAGGCACCCCAATGGTATGTGGCCTTGCTGCAATCCTTTCTCCTCCATTTTTCTATCCTATTGGGACCTTGGCCACGCACATGCATGCCAGCTGTGTTTTTCAAGTTGCCAGGGCTGGGGCTTGAACAGTGCAGCCAGCCATGAGGGAGCTGCCTCTCTTAACCATCAGGCTATAGCATTGGCCCTGAACATTTGCATTTCTAAGAAGCTCCCAGTGATGCTGGTGCAGTGGTCTGAAGGCCACACTTCGAAAGACTGTTCTTGCAGTGTCATAAAAAGGCAAAATGTTGGACCAGCCCCATAGTGCAGTGGTTGAGCCCTGTGTAGGGGGAGTCGGATCCCCATGGCTGCATGTGGTTCAATCCTGGCCCCTACGTGGTTTTACATGTGCATGCCCCAAATGCTGATAAGCTAGGGAAATGGAGGAAGTGATTGTGGTATGACTATGCCCCATTGGGGATGCTTTCTCTCTCCCTCTTCATCTGGTGAGTGCATGCACCCTTAGGTAATTAAAAGTAAAAACAAAAACAAAAATTAAACACATTTACTCCTACTTCCTGGGCTTTGGAGTGGTTTGTTGAGCTGCATTTTAATAACTGAGTAATTGTTGGCCTTCACAAGTATGTCTTGACCCTGAAATTAGACTGTAGGCTCGAAAATGGAGACATTCATTCCTACACCCCGACACGAGCCCTGGGACCCCAGTATGAAGTTCCCAAATGTTTGTTTTTGAGAATGAGTAAAATGACAGGTTCCCCAGACAGAAGTTACACTTCTGCTTTCAGTGGCTCTTTGGACATTTTTTGGGCTCCAATTGCTCCGTTCAACCTGCTTTCCCAGACGAAACGCTGGAGCTGTGTGGAGGAACTGCCCACACCTTTATGAGCAGCACTATCCCATACTTCCACAGGATGCTACACAGAGGCCCGGCATCCACTGCTTCCCTTATTTAGTTTGCATCCCAGGACCTAACCAACTGGAGACTTTGCCAATGTCATTTTTTTTTTTTTTCAAATAAATGTGGTATTTCTTTGTTGGTGACTCATTTCCAGGAGCCCTGGGTGAAGGAAGCTGGGCGGACCACAAGCTGTTCTAGCTTGTTCTGAATCCAGGCGTCTGTGCGTGCCCATGGGGTCCCCTCTTCATCCAAGGGGATCTGCTCCTCACAGAGGAGACACGTGGAAGCAATCTTCCTTCATTATCATCTGCAAGAATACGGTGTTCCTGGAAACTCTACCTTTTTTATTTTATTTATTTATTTTTTTGATTTGCTACAGGGTGTGTGTGCTCTCCAGAGACACAGAGAGTGAGAAAAAGAGAAAGAGAGAAGGAAGAGAAAAATATCATCCCCCAGGGGGATGGACAACCTGCAATCCCTCCCTTCTCCGGTCTCATCATCTCAGGATTTGGGGCATGCATGCACATGCACCTGGCTTGATTTTCAAGTCGCTGGACTGGAATTTGAACCACATTGTCAGTCATGTGGGATCCAGTGCCCTAACCTCTGTGCCACTGTTGGTCCAGAACACCCTTTTACTCTACACGTTTACCACATCACAAAGGTTCAGATGGAAAGAAGAGATAAGGCATTTGTAGAATTTTCTTGCCGAATGAGAAAAAGTGGCTTAAAGTTTAATGCTGGTCCTTCTCAAACTTTGTGGCATGTTAGAATCTCTTGGGGAAGCTTTTAAAAAAAATCCCCAGTGCCCAGGTTGCATCATATACCAATAAAATTGCACATTTCTGGAGATGAGACCCGGACATTGGTATTCTTAAGAATTCTCCAGAGAATTCCAATATACAGCCCAGTTTGAGAATCAGTGATCTCATCAGCAGTGTTTGGGTAAACTGATCTGCCAGTTTCATAACTGGGTTCATCCCACTGCAGCCGTGGGCACTGGGCAATCTGAGAAGCCGCACTATGGTCTCCATCTGGTTGGGAGGCTGAGCCTCAGCTCCCCTCCACTGAGGAGCACAATCTTAGAGGTACTTCTGTCCTAGCTCACCCCTTTTTTGCTCATAAAGTTATAAGATTGGGGCGACATTGAATCTTGCGACATTGAATTTTGTCTTGCAACTGAGTAAATGTGGCCATAATTCTTTGCAGCTGCTTCTATTAGGAGATGGAGTCTACTTCTCTTGAAGCCAGACTGACCTCATGGCCTGGAGAATGTGGCTAGAGAGATGCTGTGCAAGCCTGGGAGCCTGGCTCTCATAGCCCCTCAACTTCCTCCTGTGTTGTCTCAAATGCAGCCCCAAGATGGCCACACGGGAAACCAGTCCAGCCTCCTGGAGGATGAGAGACCATGTGGAGGAGAGGCAAGGAGCTCCAGCCTGAGCCAGCACCAGCTCTCAGATGTGGGCAGAAGGCCGTCTTGGACTTTCCACTTCAGCAGCTCTCTGCTGAATGCAGTCATCCAAGCAAGCCCACGTGAAACCATCAGAGGACAGGATTTGGGGCATGCATGCACATGCACCTGGCTTGATTTTCAAGTCGCTGGACTGGAATTTGAACCACATTGTCAGTCATGTGGGATCCAGTGCCCTAACCTCTGTGCCACTGTTGGTCCAGAACACCCTTTTACTCTACACGTTTACCACATCACAAAGGTTCAGATGGAAAGAAGAGATAAGGCATTTGTAGAATTTTCTTGCCGAATGAGAAAAAGTGGCTTAAAGTTTAATGCTGGTCCTTCTCAAACTTTGTGGCATGTTAGAATCTCTTGGGGAAGCTTTTAAAAAAAATCCCCAGTGCCCAGGTTGCATCATATACCAATAAAATTGCACATTTCTGGAGATGAGACCCGGACATTGGTATTCTTAAGAATTCTCCAGAGAATTCCAATATACAGCCCAGTTTGAGAATCAGTGATCTCATCAGCAGTGTTTGGGTAAACTGATCTGCCAGTTTCATAACTGGGTTCATCCCACTGCAGCCGTGGGCACTGGGCAATCTGAGAAGCCGCACTATGGTCTCCATCTGGTTGGGAGGCTGAGCCTCAGCTCCCCTCCACTGAGGAGCACAATCTTAGAGGTACTTCTGTCCTAGCTCACCCCTTTTTTGCTCATAAAGTTATAAGATTGGGGCGACATTGAATCTTGCGACATTGAATTTTGTCTTGCAACTGAGTAAATGTGGCCATAATTCTTTGCAGCTGCTTCTATTAGGAGATGGAGTCTACTTCTCTTGAAGCCAGACTGACCTCATGGCCTGGAGAATGTGGCTAGAGAGATGCTGTGCAAGCCTGGGAGCCTGGCTCTCATAGCCCCTCAACTTCCTCCTGTGTTGTCTCAAATGCAGCCCCAAGATGGCCACACGGGAAACCAGTCCAGCCTCCTGGAGGATGAGAGACCATGTGGAGGAGAGGCAAGGAGCTCCAGCCTGAGCCAGCACCAGCTCTCAGATGTGGGCAGAAGGCCGTCTTGGACTTTCCACTTCAGCAGCTCTCTGCTGAATGCAGTCATCCAAGCAAGCCCACGTGAAACCATCAGAGGACCTGCTCTGCCAGCTCATAGAATCATGATAAATCAGAAGGAGCCGTTCTTGGGACCAGCAGATGCGTAATGGTTACGTTGCTGGGCTCCCATGTAATCAACCACAGTTCGAGTCGTGGAGGCAGTGGCTTAAAATTCACCTCAGGTGCATGTGCATGCATGCCCAAAATCCCAAGAGGAGAATGGAGGAGAAGGGATTGTGGTGTGGCCATCCCCTCAGGGGTAGGGGGGATAATTTCTTATTTTCTGTCTCTCTAGCTCTCTCTGGCAAGTGCATGTGCCCTATGGCAAAAATCTCTCTCTCTCTCTTTTTTTTTGAGAGGTTTTCGCTGTAGGGCGTGTGTGCTCGCCAGACAGACAGAGAGAGACAGAGAGACAGAAAGCGAGAAATCACCCCCCGGGGGTATGGCCACACCACAATCCCTTCTCCTCCATTCTCCTCTCGAGATCTTGGGCACGCACACACACACACGCCTGGCGTGAGTTTAAAGCCACTGGGTCCAGGACGTGAACCACGGTAGACTACGTGGGAGTCCAGTGACATAGCCATTACACTAACTGCTGGTTCTCCAAAAATGTCTCTTTAAAAAAAAAAGAAAAGAAAGAAAAGTAGCTGTTCTTTTATGAGACTGAGTTTTGGGGTGGCTATTATTTGGCCACAGATCCCCCGAACAAATCATAACTCCATAAATTCTTATGACTTTTTTTTTTTTTTTGAGAGGTTTTTGCTAGAGGGTGCGTGCGCTCGCCAGACAGACAGAAAGAGACATAGAGACAGAAAGCGAGAAATCACCCCCCAGGGGGGATGGTCATGCCACAATCCCTTCTCCTCCATTCTCCTCTTGGGATCTTGGGCATGCACGCACACGCGCCTGGCGTGAGTTTTAAGCCACCGGGTCCGGGACGTGAACCGCGGTCGACTACGTGGGAGTCCAGTGACATAGCCATTACGCTAACTGCTAGTTCCTAATCCTTATGACTTTTGCATATGTGCTACAAAGATAGCCCTGCAAATGCCAAATTAAAAGTGCTCATTTCATTTCTCTGTGGAAGCAATTCACTTTTCTTTTAAAGGAGCTTAATGAACTGTTGACAAAATATTTCTCACTGAGAGTACCTGATATATATTTTTAATATGTTTAATATAATGAAGTTTAAATTAGATTATAGAGATAGGAAAACCAATAGGTGGATGCTTAAAAAAAAATCAGTACTTATGGATACAAATTACATACAAGGGAATGGTCAGGATGGAGTTGAAGGTGGAGGATCTAAAGCTTGAGTAAGACTTTCACAAATCAAGGGAGAATAACTGTGTTTGGGTGCTCCAGGAGCAAACCGGGACTCTCTGGGACATTTAACTTTGTATTATGTGTATTTGTTCAGACAATACATGTTGTCTTGAGTCCCTACAGTGTGCAGAGTGCTTTACTGAGTGCTAAGGGAGTGGAAAAGAATATAGCTCCCGAACTCAAGGAGTGTGGATCGTCTTCCTATTTCATTGTTTCAATTTACCAAGTTACTAACTGCTGCCCACATGCACACCCCAATCCTAACTGTTGGAATCAAATTTGGCTCTTCTGGAAAGAGTCAATGGTTCTTTGGTGTGAAGAGGGGAGCCAATGTTCCCAGAAGGGTTCCATGGGTGAAAAATCTCACTGCAGGTTGACGCTCACCGGCAAGGACCCTGTTACACAGTGAAGAATGGAGTAGGGGCTGGTGCATAGAGCTGCAGGTCAGCCCTGTGCACAGGGAACTGGGTCTCACATGGCTGATGGCAGTTTGAATCCTGGCCCTGGTGGCTTAAAAAACACTCTGGATACGTGTGTGTGCATGCTTAAAATCCTGGCACGATGAAGAAATGGAGGAAAAGTGTTTGCGACATGACTGCCTCACTGGGGAATGCCTCCTCTCTCTCCCTGGTGAGTTGGGGCAATTAAAACAACATAAGGAGCAGAGCAGGGAGAATTGGGATAGATACGGGCTCTTTTAATTGGCTGGAAGTGTGCCTGCAGTTGCTTCTTATCAGGGGCTGGTATCAGTGCTCTGCTTTGTGGGCTACTTCATATTTTACAGATAAGAACAAAGGGAAGAGGAAAACAGTTTTGAAGCCGGGACCCCTCAAGTCTGAATCACTGAGGCAGAGGCTGGCCAAGCTGCAGGAAGTCCGGAGAGCACAGTGTGGGGAGAATGAACTCAGACCCCCTGTGCCCAGCCATGGCCTAGCCCCACACTGCGTTGTGCACGTCTGAGCAAGTCAGTTGGGACAAAAACCCCACCTTCCTGAGTGTGATTGCTCAAGTTCCTATTCAGAAATAATGGCCAAAGAGGAAATTACAATTTTTTGGCGGTTCTTTTCTTCCTTCTCATTTTTAAACTCTTCTTAATGTGACAGGCAGAGGGGAGTTTTGCTTCCTTAAATGAAAGTCACTCAGTTCCTGTTTTCTCTAATTAGAGGCTTTTCAAATAAAAAAAGCCAGGTTAGCAGATACACATAAAACCCCTCACTTCTCCACTGGAGGGGAATTCTGTAGATAATTAGGAAATCTGAGAGCAGGAATCGAGAGTGTTTGCTGAAGTCCAACCACATGTACTAATTTCCAGACTCCACAGAGTTGGAGTCCACTCGGTACTCGGGTCAGAGGAACCTCTGTCCAAAGGAGTCCCACACAGACCTTTGCTCAGCTTCCACGGTGGAAGGTGGAAGCGGTGGAAGCGTTTGAAGCCAGCCAGATGAGAGCCTTCCCACAACCTCCCCTAAGAAGAGCTGGAGCCAGCACGGCAGGAGGTGAAGGCCTCCTGCCGGCTGAGCATGAGAGAAGACAGGGTTTCAAAAAGGAAATAGAAAAAATCGACCGAGGAGCAGACAGTGAGACAGACCAGCAGCATCGTGGCCCTAAAATTGGAACTGTCAACAAAACGGCCAGATGAAAACATCCGACCCACAGACATGGATCTCAGGGCGGAAGTGACCGTGAGGGGATGGCGGGAGTGCTGCCACGTCCCCTCCAGGCCCAGGGAGGACCCTTCCCGCAGGTGTTCGGGTTCGCGGTGGTTTGTCTTCCTGCACACGCTTGGTTGTTTGTCCTGCGTGGCGCTTGATGGGCTGAAGACAGCGGAGGGAGCCCGGAAGCCTGCCCAGCTCGCCAGTGGGCCCGGGACAGAGTTAGATGTTTTACTCAGAGCTCAGTAAATGAGTGAAATATGCAGATATTTCCGTAGCTTTTTCTTGCCGGGGAAACCACGTTTTCCCTCACAAAGAAGCCTCATCTGTGCCGTGTCCTCACACAGGCGGCCGAGTCTCTCCTGGGGCCACGAAGGGACCTGCTCGGCTTGGCGTGAGTGTGGAAGAGCCCCGGGGCATGCCCGTGCCTTCCTGGGAGGCCGGCCTGGTGTCCCTCACTGGCAGCAGTGTCCCATTGCTGCAGAAGAAGGGTGGTCTTTGCCTAATCCACAGACAAACGTGGATGACACGAGATAAAACTCGCTTCTCCCCATATTTAGTACAAATTTGCCACTAATGTTTGTCTGTGTTGGAATCTCCTCTGTGGGGACCAGCAGTTAGCGTAATGGCTATGTCGCTGGAATCCCACGTAGTCGACCGCGGTTTGCGTCCCGGACCCGGTGGCTTAAAACTCATGCCGGGCGCGTGTGCGTGCGTGCCCAAGATCCAGAGAGGAGAATGGAGGAGAAGGGATTGTGGTGTGGCCATCCCCCCTGGGGTGATTTCTTGCTTTCTATCTCTCTGTCTCTCTCTGTCTGTCTGGTGAGCACACGTGCCCTATAGCAAAAACCTCTCCAAAAAAAAAAAAAAGGAATCTCCTCTGTGAGGCTACGTGATCTGATACACAATGATGTCGTTATTTTATTGTTGATATATTAAACTTTCATGGTGATTAAAAAAATAAAAAAGCTGCTGACTTTGTGGTTTGAGTCCTGGACCTGGCAGCTTGAAAAATTACACCAGGTGCGTATTGTGTGTGCCCCAAATCCTGAGAATGGAGGAGAAGGGATTGCGGTATACCCCCCACACCCGGGAGGGGGTGATTTCTTACTTTCCCTCTCTGTCTGTCTCTCTCTCTCTCTAGCAAGCTGAGTGCTCACAAGCCCTATAGCCGAAAACAAACCAAAACAAGAAACCCAAAAAGCAGTCCTCTAACTTTCAGGCACTCTGACACATCAACAGGCTGGGAAGGAAGCCCTGGGGAGGGCTCATGTCGGGGCTTGTTGTTTGTCTCTTTATGAGGCAGGGGCTGCCTCTCATTCCACTGAGACTCTCTCCGTAGTGCCTGGCATGTAGCTGGCATCTGGTAAAGGTTCGTTCAATCAGTGACCCCCTGCACGGATCGTCTGTGAGCCTGAAGCATGCTTGGCCACCACTCTGCAGCTAATGGCGATGCAGTGCCCTCAGATGGCTGTGGGTTCCCGAGATGGCTCACCCAGGTGTTGGGGAGGAGGCAGAGCCTTCTTCAGTTTCCTGAGACTTTATGCCACCAGTCCTACCCAGATGGGAGAAGAGGACACATTTCGTATGGGCTACTTTGTCTGCTTTTCTCCGGGTCCAACTTGGAACTCAGTGTAACCAGAGGAGAGCACTCCTCCCAGCTGGCCCAGGAGAGAGGCTTCTTAGAAAACCTTTATGAGAGCTCAGGAAAGACCCCGGATGATGGGAAAAGGTGGCCACAGAACCAGGAAGGTAGCTGATGCCCTGGGTCCCTCTCTGATGACCATGAACATCAAGCCAACTACTTGTCCTGAAGCTGACGAGGGGCTCCCTCCCTATTAGCAGTCACGAAGAGTCACCCTCTCCCTAGGGGACAGGGAATGAGGTGCCTGTGCTAGCTCCGGACATGGCCGGCTGTGCACGGAGCCTCAAAGACTTGAGAGTCACTGTCCTTCACATTGTTCTCAGAGCCACATGCTCCATGACAAGCATACCAACTTTTCTTTAACAGGAAGAAAGCTCTCCCCAGCAGGACTGAAGTTTCCCTCCTGCAGCCTTCAGACCCCTGCACCCTCTGAGTTTCTGTATTAGAGTGGCTGTGTCCTAGGAAGTGCTCAGTGAGGCTTGGATATCAGACTCTCCTGGGTGATTTAATGACCCCAGGGCTCAGGCTGGGCCCCATCTGATTTCTTTAGAATCTTTGGGCTCATGAATCAGTATTTTTAAAAGCCCTCAGGAGGTTGCAAAGTGAAGCCAATACTTAGGGCTCCTCCTTAGCATCTGTCCTCAAATGCAAAGATGTTGATTTAAAAAGGAAAGGACTGAAGGCTTTTACTTAGAAAATAGTATATTTAAAAAAATTAGTCTCATAACTCAAAAGTTACCAAAGGGATTCCCCCCTCAAACTTTCCATTAATAAAGAACAAAGCAAACTTGTACTGAGAAAAACTATGAAAAAATTCAATAAATGTAGAATTTTCCAGAAAGTTATGGGCAAGTTAAATAAAAAGAAAAAGAAAAAGCTATCATTGAAAAAATTTACTTTTACAGGAATTTCATTTTAAATTCATTTGTAATGAATGTCTCATGGCAAAGATAGATAAACAGCATTTGCCAAAAGCCCCACCAGCAGTCACTGCTAAGCTCCGTAACCAAAGGTGGAAATGCCCACGACAGAGTTAACTCAGCCTGACTCAAAGCAGGTTTTACAAATTAACAAAATTTTGACAGTAAGAGCACAAGTGGGTGTTAGAATGACTAGCTACCTAATGACTAGTTGAAAAGGATTATCTCGCAGCCAGGATGGATAGCTCATCTTGCAAACAGAGTTCAACACCGCTTTCTAAGGACTGTGTCAATCCTGTCTTTCGGTGGTAAAATACATGTGTATCTGATTAGTTAGATGACACTACATTCTGTATAGCCCTGAGTTACTGTGCAAAGAAGTACCATTTCCTTTCTTTTAATCTGGCCAAAACATTGATCTCCCTGGTTTTTATTTTTTATTTTTATTTATTTATTTATTTATTTATTTTTGTGGTAACAGCTTCCCACTAGCTATAGGATAAGGTGGAACTTTCTCAGGCCAATGTTTAAGCCCTTTCATGACGAGGTTATCCTGATCATGCACTCTCGTTTCCCTGCTGTGTCTTTTTTGGGCTGGTGCCCCTAAAACCATTCTAGTGAAAAGATAGAGACTCAATGACAATGAAAGTTCAGCATAGTCTCTCAAACCCCTCTGGTTTTTACCTACTTTCTTTAAAAAAGCTTACTTAATGAGACAGAGCCAGAGAGTGAGAGAGCGAGAAGGGCAGCCTTGACGGAGTCTTGCCATGTCCTAACAATCCCAGCCGCAGCTAGGATCAGGGACCCACCTTGCACAGGGATCCCAGGTGGACCCGAACTAGGAACCTCCCATACAGCTCCAGCACAGGGCAGTGGCACCATACTGCCTGAGCTACCACAGCTGGGCTTGTTTTCACTTTCTACCATTGCTGAGGTCTTCCTATAGGTAAGGCTCTCTGTTTTAAGAATTTTATCTTATTTGCTTTTTACCATAAACTTGAGAGATGGGAATTGCTACCTCTTCTTCCTTAAAATATCACGTAACTGTTGTCTCTCTAGGGTTTATTTTCATAATAAAAATACTTTTTCACTGTTGAAGCACCAAGTAAAGTTGGGGTACAGGAGGAAGCTGACCCCTGGGCCACGTGAGGCTCTCTGGATCCTTCTGACTGAGTGTAGATGTTTGTAGGGGCATTGAAGCAGTTCAGCTTTGGCTGGCCAGGCTGGAACTTCTCCACAGGGTAAGAAGACAGCGTTGTCCCACCTCTCCGTTGTGTTGCTCGGCTCAATGGTAGGTGACAGCAAAGACAGTGGGCATGAATTGGTAGCTTCTGGAGCAGCCAGGAAGGACTGTCAGATACAGAATCCAGAATAGTCCTTCTCCCAACATGGCTACTGCCTTCTGGCTGCCAAGCTGATCTCGTGTCCATGGAATATGACCCCTCTTAGCTCTCTACTGGAATGTCCTCTCTACTCTTCTCCAAACATCCAGTCCTGCAAGGTCCAGCTCAGAGCTCCCTGCTCCTCAGCCCTGGATCCTCCCAGTTCCCCACCTAGACATGAACTGCTTGGAGTATGTGAACTGTATGCCTCAAAAAGATATGTCCATTTCTAGCACCCCCGTATCTGTACAGGTGACCTCGCCTGGAAGTAGGGTCTTTGCAGATGTAACTAAGGTAAAGATTCGGAGATGAGATCATCTTATTGGGTCATCGTGAAAGTCATGATGCATTTTTGCATAGAAAACAGAAAAATGCATCATGACTCCCCAGATGACCCAATAGATTAGGGTGGGCTCAAAATCCATGTTCCTATAAGAGACAAAAAAAGATGAAAGCAGAGGAAGCCATGTGAAGATGGAGGTGGAGAATGAAATGATGCATCTACAAGCCAAGGAAGGCCAACTATGCCAGGAGCCACAAAACACTACAAGAAAGGCCTGGAACAGGGTCTCTGCCAGAGCCTTCGAGGGCTCTAACCCTGCTGAGCTCTGGTGCAGACTTCCGGCCTCCAGAACAGTTTTGGTTATTGCAGTCCCAGGTAATGAATGCACGTGGATGCTCTCTGAACTCTCCTACCCTACCATCTGATTTTCTCTTGCAACCCAACAATTTGGACTCCATGTTTTATCTTTCCACATACGTGTTCAATTCTCCTACCAGATGGTAACCTCCAGAGGGTGGAGTCCGACTCAACTGCCCTTCCTGTCCCTGTCACACTGACTTTTTGCAGAGCTGGCGCTCTGGCAGTATTTGCACAGTAACGCATGAGGGAATCAGAGTGCAGGCAAGAGAATACTCCTGCAGTGACCTGAACAACTCCAAGGAGGGCTTGGACACAACGGTGGCTCTTCCCTTTCTGGCTGGGCTCGCCCATTTCTGGCCTGCCCTGAGACTTCTTTGTTTCTTCAGGACTTTGGAGTGTCCCCACCTGACCTCTTCCCATGAGCTCCAGGCAGCACAAGGCAAGGAGCCTTCTCCTCGGTGCTCTCTACTGTCTTTATCCTCTTCAGCACATTTTGGTCTCTCAGGCCCGACTTCACCAGACCTGCACTCCTTATGGTCGGAGGCCAGGCCTTACTCACATCTGCGTATCTTTAGTCCACTGCCAATGACATGCAGATGTTCAGGAAATATTTAAAGCTTTGACAGTTCTGGTTCCATCTAGCTCTTCAGGCTCACGTATCTTATCTGTTCACTCTTCCCACTTCCCCACCCCATTCCCACCTACCCTGCAGTCCAGTGATAGCAGCCCCTTGGTATGGGTTGACTTATGGCTCTCCCAACTCGTGTTCCAGGCCTTATCCCTAGCACCTCATCAGATAGCGACCTTACTTGGAGACAGAATCTTTATAGCAATAATTAAGTTCAGTTGAGGTCATCGGGGTGGGCTCTAAAGCAATAGAACTGATGTCCTTCTAGAAAGGGAACCAAAGATGCATAGAGGGACGAGGATATGAAGATGCAGGGAGAAGAAAGCCATCCACAAGCCAGAGAGAGAAAGGCCTTTCCCTTTCCTAGAACAGACCTTTCCCTCACAGCTCTCAGAAGGACCACCCTTGTCAACACCAGCCTGTAAAATAGGAAACAACAAAGGTCTATTTTTTCTCTTCTTTTTTTAGTTTGCTATAAACGCATGCTCACCAGAAAGTACCTTTTTTTAGTTTGCTATAAACGCATGCTCACCAGAAAGTACCCCACACTTCAATCCCTTCTCCTCCATTCTCCTCTTGGATTTTGGGCATTCATGCACATGCACCTGGTGTGTTTTTCAAGCCACTGGGTCTGGTATTTGAACCGTGCAGTTGGCCGTGTAGGATCCAGCTGCCTTAACCCCTGTGCCACTCGCCTGGCCCAAGTTCTGTCATTTTGGCCTCCCCATCTATGGTATTTGTCATTGTAGCCCTAGTAAACGGCCTTGCAGTTCTCAAGCCATAGCAGGCTCTGTGCTGGAAGGCTTGCATGCACGATCTCACTTCAATCTCATAATAACACAACATCGGAAACTCCTTTCATAAAAGGAAGTGTTGATGTGCTGTAGGCATTATAAATGGATCCATCTGGGCGAACCAAAAGGAACAGTTACAAGATTCACGACATGCCACTAGTCAAAAAAAAAAAAAAAAAAGGCACGGCCATCCCTGAATAGAGCTGTCAGAGGATCTCGTGCCCACCTGATATTGAAAACGGTGGGATTTCCCATGTTAGTAAGAAGAATCATTTTTTTGTAATCCAAAGGAAACTTCTGGAAAGAGAAAGATTCACCTGTGACGTCTGGTTTGAAAGACTGACCTCATGTGAGACCAGGGCCTGTGTGTCAGAAGGGAAGTGGGTGACTGTACGTCAAGTGCTCAGAGCGGTGCCAGGCACGTAGTGAGCACTGGGGAGCTGTGAGCCATGTTTAATATCACCATTATTATCATTAGGCTTTTCTGCCAAGGACGTGTGTCATGAACATTAGTTTTGGCTCCTGTCTTGTGCCCAACGAGCTAATGCTGTGAAGGTTATACACTGCTTTTCTAGAATATAGCTGTTAGTACAGGAGGGTGACACAATACCCACCATTTCCTGCCCAAGCTCTAAATCTGTACCTATGAGCGTCGCAGGTCTTCGCTTCCTTAGACTGACACCGAACGGTTCAGTTCTTTCAGGTGACTCTAAACTTCTCAGTTATCAATCGAGCCTTTTCTTGGCTACAAGGTGAACCTTCTCCTGGCCCTCCTTTCACAGGCGTGTATCTGCTCTCCAGCGAGAGCCTTCTCCATGCTTCGCCACGAAGTCGTCGTCTTAAGTGGAAATAAACAGAGAGTTTGTGAGAGAGTTCCCGAGGTTACCCTCAAGGACCTGAGATCAGAAACTTTCACTGGCAATTCTAATCTTATCTGTCATCTTGGCGGTGAAGACCGCCATCCTTGGTCTGAATTTTCCCCTCCAAGAAAAAAATAATCAGCAAGGAGCGTCTGTATCGTGTATCTGCCAAGTGCTAGGAATTCCGTAGTAGTGATTTTTTATCCGAGCTGTCTTGTTCATGTGCGGCAGCAGCTCACGTTCCCTCCTCAGCGTTCTGTGCTGTGGATACAGTCACAGCCTTAGTCACAGATGAGGAAACCGAGGGGGAATTGGCACAGAGGAAGCGGTCAGGAAAAGTCCGATCCGGGATCCCGGTGTAGGGCTTCCTGGCCTTAGTTGTAGCCCATCGCAAATTCCACGGAGCTTCTTAGTCTGGCCCAGGAGTACCTGGGTCGGGAACAGGCAGGAAAGGATGAGGCTGGAGAAATGCACTGAGACGCTTCCATACACCAGGTCTCCCAGAGGCCTGGGGATGCCTTCGCCAGACTGCTTGCGGGCAAGGCGTATTTGCAAAGGGCGGCCATTAGACTTCACCTGACCTGGGGACACCAGAGCTCTGTACCTGCCGGTCTCTAAGTCACATGCACCTGCCAGCTCGCAGAGGGCACAGGTAAGTCTGGATGGTGAGACGAGGTGAAGAAGGCTTCGGGAACAGCTAGAAAAGAGCAGGAGGTTCGGCTGAACACGTACTCGGGGTCTGCCATGTGCTGGGCTTTGGGACGCCAGCGACTATGGTTGGAGGTGAGTGCATCCATGAAGAATGAAGATGGTGTGAGCGCCTGGCTCAGGGCGTGGGTTATGAGGGCCATGGGGCAGAGTGCGAGTGTTTCCATGACCTCCTTGTCCCACACTCAGGGACAGCTGCTGGGCTCCTGGAAGTCCAGGTCTCTCTGACACAAGTGACACGGAGCAGGCCCAGTGCAAGGAAGGAACCGTGATGGTAACGGCGTTGCGCTGGCGTCCTGACACCCCTGTACACAGACAGCGGCGTCTCTGAAGGCGCTGCCAGGGGCCTGCCGTGAGACAGACGCCGACTCCCCGTCTCCCCCGTGTTCCAGGGAAGCCCACGCTTGCTCTGAATCTCCCCACGCAAGAGGTCAGGCGAGGGCCGCCTTCGTTCCTGTGCCCAATGTCCTGAGTGCTAGACCGTTAACCAGGCCACTGAACGGCAGCGTTGGAGTTACCAGTCTCCACAGGAAGACACAACGAATAGCCCGAGCCCCGGAACTACTAAAACTTAGGCTTTTCTGCCTTTCTTATCTCCGCACACAACTTCATTCTTCAATTTTTTTTTTTAAAAAAGGTTAGTAAATTTGGATGAAACGTAGAAAAAGCAAAAATAGACTATGAGGCTACTACTAACCTCTGCTAGAAACACCACTGGCAGTCCCCGGTCAGTTCCCTAGAAGGCATTTTCACATTATGCTTGTCCTAACAGGCGAGAGCTCCCGAAAGGACTAGGGGCTTCCTGAGGACCTCGGTATTGGGAACCTGCAGGTGGAATCGCTGGCACCCGCGGAAACTCGGTGACACAGCATCAGAGGCCGTCAGGAAGAGGAGAGAATTTCCTCAAAGAACAATGAATCACGGTCTTTGTCCTTGTCCTGTCCTTCCTCTTCTTCAGAGGAGGCTACTCGCATGGCAGAGAGATGCAGCCCTTCTTTGAACCTGTACGCTTGGCAGGAGAAGCTCTGGAAAAAAGAACGTGAGGACGTGGTTTGGACTCTCTGACTCTGCAGTACCAGGGCCATGCCCCAAGCCAAGCTGGCCATCCTGCGAGTCCCCCAGCAGCCTGATTCCGAGCTCGGTCTGCATGCTTTCGGTCTGTTTGCCTTTCTTCCACGCCTGTCCCTTGAGTAGCATGTATGCAGCTCCAACACAGCATCCAGGACAGGATAAGCACTGGCAAACAACCGAGATCTTTAAGCGCCAGGCACTTGAGAAAGGAGCCACCAGGTGGTTTTGGTTTAATGTGGCACATGCTGGCACAAATGGCCTGAATTTCCACCGGGCCCTCAGTTCCACGTGGAGAAGGGACTTGTGTTGAGGTGCGGCACAGTCTCGGTGATCTGGCATCCATAGAAGAGCCAAAAGAGGACCCCCCCAGCTAGCCCCCAGCCTAGGCTAGGACGACGAATGCCCGGCCACAGGTTTTGGAAATAAAAGCAATAATAACATACGTGGATGATTTTCTCCATTACTTTCTGATTTTTTTTTTTTTTTAGAAAGCATTAAAAGTCACCCCAGCCTTGTCCTTAGGAGTGTGTTGTAGGTATAAATAAAAAGCATAATTTAACAGATCAAAAGAAAAGTATGCCAAGCAGATAGTAAATAGTGATGAATAATGAAAAGAAAAAATTTTAGAAGAATTGGGATTTATCAGGAGCTTTGAGGATGACTAAAGACTCATACACACGAGGAGGTTGAAACATTCTTTTGCGACAAGGATAAGCTTCAAAGTTCCTTTTTCAGTCTCAGCAGTTGCCACCAAGTACCATGGCCCGGTTAGGCACAAGGTAGATCAAATTCTTTTTTTTTTTTTTTTTTTTTGCAGGGGTTTTTGTTTTGGG